>NC_091471.1:91413443-91787193 GCF_036971445.1 Narcine bancroftii | reverse complement strand
TGACAGTATTCTCAGGAGAAGGAGGGGGTGCTATTCTAATTGGCTTTAAAGTAAGCCAGACCACTTCTGACTTTACTTTTAGAAGGCAGCCTCAAGTTGGAAGGAAGCTCCATAACTCTTAAGAAGCTAAGAGGGAGCTGAAAATTACCAGTGTGAGATTTCAAGAAGAAATTTCTTCTTGAGGAAATACATCAACAAGATTTGTGAGTTTGAACAGTCTAAGGACTAAATCAATGCTAACAAACACTTCATTGCTACTTTAAGCAACAATTTAAAAGAACTTGATGTTTCAGAATCACTTCTGAACTACAATTTAATAGACCTTCAAGTGCAACAAGACTTTAAATTACTAGGCCTTTTAGTGAAATTAGGTTCTGCAGGCATGACCTCGCTGGGCTGGGCAGGCTGGCCTGCCTTCGGTACCTGTAGCTCCTCCCTGTAAGATCCCTAATAAAGACTGAGAGCCTTAGTTTCATCCCTCATACCTGCCTTGGACATGAGCCAGCAGCACGTAGAGGCATGCCAAGGTTTTCTGGTTAATAAAACCTTTGATGACCTGCTTCGTGTCTGCGGGTGGTCATTGATCATACCACACATTATTAATCAGATTTTTAATTGCCATGGACAAAGCAATTAGACTGAGGAAGCTGGAAACCGATTCAAAGGAACCAGAGGCCTCCATCAGGTTCAACATGTGGCTACATTGTTTGAAGGCCGACATAAGGTGCCATGAGATTGCAGCTGACGGCAATTGATATGATCTGCTCTTCACAGCAGAGGGCCAGCAAGCGTACCAGATAATCTGTGACTGTGGAGGATAAGATGAGGCAATGGCACTACTGTGACAGCAATACAAAGCCCAGATGAATGCAATGTTTGCTCGCTACCAACTGGTCACCGATACCAGGGCCTGGTGAGTGGAGCTGCAGCAAGCCTGCAGAAGCTCATCCACAATGGGCTAGTCATGGCTTCTGCTCCCTTCACATAAGGGAGTGACTCATGGAGAAGGACAATTGGTCCCTTGAGGAAGTCATGCAGATGGGGCAATTACTGGAAAGTGCCCAAAAGAATGTAGAGTCCTACTCAGCAGGCCATGCAGTTGCCAGGTGGGGAGAACGGGTGATGCCATATTGGGACTTGCGGTCCCTGACTGCCTCTGCTACCGCCGAGTACACGATGTGCAACTACTGCAGCCAAAGCAAATACTGGCGGAAATACTGCCCAGCCTCTAGTGTGACCTGCTCAAACTGCCGGAGGAAGAGGCACTATGCAAAGGTATGCCACACCAAACCCCACTCTAGCAGTACCACATGTGGACCACAACCCACATTGCCATCTTGGGCCAACCCATTTCCAGTGTCATTTCTGGAAGCTGAGAACTGAACATCTGGAACAGGAGCACAATGACACGGGGTGATATCACATTTGGCTTCTCCTCCAGACTCCACTGTGTACAATCCATGGGGGTGGCCATCTTCACAGTCTCCCAGACGGCCATCTTGGCAGCAGTGTCCCATTGATATAGCAGCAGCAACTCGGATAGTGAGCAGACGATGGCCTCCATCGTGCTAGACCAGAGTAGGCCACACCAGCTGGGGTGATCAATGATGGACATTGAGGTAAATGGCCACACCACGTGCTGTCTGTTTGACGTGGGAAGCCCAAAGAGTTTCATACTCCTGGGCATGGTCCAATGTTATTCCCTGACTGTGTCCCCAGTGAAATGCAATGTAATGTTAGCCTCCAAATCCATCTTTGTGGAAATCAGTGGGTGTTGCACCATGACCCTAATTGTGAGGGGCATGAAATATAGAAACTTCAAACTGCTGGTGTTGCCCCACCTCTGTGGTCCCATCATACTAGTGCTGGATCTCCAGTGCCAGCTGAAGGGTGTGTTGATGCAGTTTGACAGACCCCACCCCCCACTCGGGGTCAGTATTAACCAATTACTGGGGGGCCCACCCATCCTCCTGAATGTGCCCAATCACACACCAGAGCATGGAGCAGGGCATCTGACCTGTGGGTTGGCCACCCTCTATGTCCCTCTGCCTTCTCTATTCCAAAACCTCACCTTAGACTTCAACCCAGTCACCATTAAGAGCAGATAATACAGACCACAAAACAGGAAATTAATACAAAAGAAAGTGGGGCAACTATTGGGGAGGGCAAAATAAAACCCAGAAATAGCCCCTGGAGGGAGCAAGTGGTGGTGGTGAAGAGTAGGGAGAATACCGGATGATCATTGATTACAGCTAGACCATCAACAGGTTCATCTTATTGGACTCCTACATGGTGAATGAGATTTTCCAGTTCAGTGTCTTCTCCACCATAGACCTCAAATCGGCGTGCCACCAAATTCCAATTCACCCGGAAGACCAGCTTCACATGGCATTTGAGGCAAACGGCTGCCTCTATCACTTACTGCGGGTCCCATTCAGCCTTACAAAAAAGGTGTCAGTCTTCCAAAGGGAGATGCATCCCATGGTGGATGACAACAATCTAAAAGCTACTATCCCTATTTGGATAATATCACCATCTGTCGCCGGAACCAGGAGGAACACGACGAGAACCTGTAGAAGTTCCTGGCCACCGCCAAATCTCTCAACCTTATTTTCCATAAGAAAAAGTGCATGTTTCTCACCAATTGGCTGGCAATCCTGGGATATGTGGTTGAGCATGATGTCATCACCCCTGATCCCAAGGTCATGGACCTCCTTCTGGAACTTCCTCTGTCTCAGAACCAAAGCTTTAAAAAGATGCCTGGAGATTTTCTCGTACTATACCCAGGTGGTCTCCAACTATGCAGACAAGCCCTAATCCCTGGTTAAAACCATTGCCTTTCCCCCATCGGCAGAGGCCCGTAAGGCTTTCGATGGCATGAAGGATGAGATTACCAAGGTGGCAATGCATGCCATTGATGAATCTGTTCTGTTCCCAGAGGAGAGCAATGCCTCTGACTTCACCCTATCCGCCCCACTGAACCAAGCAGGTAGGCCTGTGGCATTTTTCTCCCAAACCCTCCAAGGCCCCAAATTCAGGCACTCTGCCATTAAAAAGGTGGTGCAGGCTATAGTTGTCTCTGTGCATGACTGGAGGCACTATTTGGCCGCCAGACCATTCTCCCTGCTGACAGACCAGAGAACCATTGTTTTCATGTTTAATAACAAACAGTGGGGGAGAATTAAAATGACAAGATCATGAGGTGGAGAACTGAGGTGTCCACCTATAATTATGAGATCTTTTATCAGCCAGGGCAAGCTCAATGAGCATCCCGATGCATTGTCCAGGGGGACCTGGGCCAGGGCAAAAGTAGATCACCTCCAATTCCTGCAAGACAGTTTCTGCCACCCAAGGGTAACAAGGCTCAACCATTTTGTGAGTCCCCATAACCTCCCCTAGTTGAGGAGGTCAGGGACTTGACTCACAATTGCTCGATCTGTGCAGAATGCAAGCCGCTATTTTACAGACCAGAGAGAGCCCAGCTCATCAAGACCTTTCGCCCTTTGAACATCTCAGTATGGACTTCAAGTGACACCGCTCATCCAAGAATCAGAACATGTACTTCCTGAATATCGTGGAGGAGTACTCATGTTTCCCATTCACCATCCTCTTCCCCAACATGACCACATCTATGGTCATTAAAGCCCTCTGCACCGTCTTTACCCTGTTTGGATACCCCAGTTATGTTCACAGTGATCGGGGAGTCCTCATTCATGAGTGAAGAGTTGTGGCAATATTTCCATTCCAAGGGCATAGCCATAAGTAGAACCACCAGCTACAACCCCTGCAGGAACAGGCAGGTGGAAAGGGAGAATGACCCTTAATTAAAAAGGAATGCCCCTATCCCAGTGGCAAGAGATCCTTCCAGAAGCTTTGCATGCCACCAAGTCCCAAATTTCCACTGTAACAAAACCACCCCACAGGAAAAAGCTGTTCTCCTTCCCTAGGAGGTCAGCATCAGGAACTAAGCTAGCACTCTGGCTGATGACCCCAAGGCCGGTGCTTCTCCAGAAGGATGTTAGGACACATAAGACAGAACCGCTGGTCAAGGAAGTACACCTCCTACATGCGATCCCTCAGTATACGCTGGTAAGGTACTTGGATGGATGGGATGACACAGTGCTCATCTGAGTCCTGGCTTGAAGTGGGGTCCCAGCATGGGAGGTGCACCCAGTAGCGCCCATCAGTGACTAGTCTGCCCCAGGGACCACCCTGACAAGCAAATAAATGAATACACCACCACAGCCTCTCAGGCTGCTGGCCAACCCCACCCCTACAAACAAGTCCCCCACTCCTCTTAGAACCAGTACACACAGACACAGTTCAGTCCTCCAACACTCAGCCTGCCAAACAACCCACTGTTCCACAGGAACCGACAACACAGCCAGTGCTGCGGCAAATGCAGTGGCTGAACCTATGAACTGTTATGGACTATTCGACCAGTGCTAGTGGACATTGACCCATGTCATCCCGCTGGACTTCATCCAAAAAAGGAGGGGAGAATGTGATGGAACACGGTACTGCAGGGATAACCCCGCTAGACTGTGTAGGCTGGCCCTTGTTTTGTACCTGTAGCTCCTCCCCTTAAGATCCCTAATAAAGGCTGAGAACCCTTGTCTCCTCCCTCATCCCTGCCTTGAACGTCAGGCAGCTTCATGTAGAGGCATACCAAGGTTTTCTGATTAATAAAGCCTTTCATTACTTTCTTCGTGTCTGCGGGTGGTCATTGATCATGAAACTAACTTCTCAGGGTCATTTCAAACTGGAATAGTTTGGACTTTGTGTGTGTGTGTGTGTGTGTGTGTGTGTGTGTGTGTGTGTGTGTGTGTGTGTGTGTGTGTGTGTGTGTGTGTGTGTGTGTGTGTGTGTGTGTGTGTGTGTGTGTGTGTGTGTGTGTGTGTGTGTGTGTGTGTGAGAAAGTTTGAACTATCTGGGCATAGAGAGGTTAAGCTTAGAATTATGTAAGTTTAGAGCTAACTGACAACTGTTAATAGTTTAATATAGACTATTATTTTGAATTTACCACTGTCTGGCAAATCTTTCATTGCTGTTCCTGTGTTAGTACTAATGGAGGTCAGTTAGTTCGGAACAGATCCCTTTAGGCATGCTCAGATGAGGGTGCAAGTGATTTACTAAGCACATTCATTTTACATCTTTGGGTACATTGTGAACTATTCCCATACATTTTTTTGCAATTCCATTCAGATTATCACCAAAGAGCCCAGAATGACCTACATTAATCTCTCCACAGTTTTAAGGCACCAGCAAAAAAAAAAGTTAATTCAAACATTGATTAGTTTTCTGTCAAATGTTGTGCTTCCTTCAGAAAATTTCCTTCTGCCTAAAGCTTGCCTTGATTTGACCATCATCTGTGGAATGAGCATGGACTTTTATTCCACATTCGTTCTCCAAATATTTAAATGGTTCTGAATATGGATTTGGGAGTATCTTAATTGTAAGCTCAAGTAGGGGGTACAAGTCATTTTTATCCCCAAGTCATTCTTTATGTATAAAATGCTTGATGTACAATTTGTTGAAATATGCGAGGAATGACTTGGGTTATAGTAAAAATTGTTTTTGGTTCATCAGTATAATGTAAAATATTATTTGACAACATTCAAGCAAAATAAATTGCAAATGAATTTTTTTTTACACACACAGTTAATCAGGAACACATCATGCGAAGAGATACATTAGAACATTTAGTTACAATTGGAAAGCTGGAAGGAAAAAGAAGCCGAGGCCGACAGAGAATGAAAATGATCGATGGATTAAATGGATTAACATTATGGTTGGAAACAGGGGAGGCAATAACTACAATTCGGAGGGTCAGAGACCAAAAGGCACCTGAATGAACCAAGCAGGGATTACCCTGAGAGTGTGACATTTAGGTGACACCAGTATCAAAAGTGATGTACTCTGCTGTATACTGCATAACATCTGTTACAACCTATCAGGAACAAAGCTGATAGATATTTTTTTAACATTTTATTTACAAATTTTAAACCACAACAGTAAATACATTTCATTCAATTAAAACATTTTCAAACAATATACAAGTACTATAAAATAACCCACTCTTCCCCCACCCCCCCCCCCCCCACCCCGCCACCCACCCTTTGAAACAGTCTTAATGTTCTGGACCGAACCAAAATATTGTCTGAATGTTTTCAAAAAGCGTCCCAATTCATTGATTGACTTTCTCCCATGGGTGTTACCTGACCAGCTGAGTCTCTTCAGCTTCTCCGTGTTTGTCTAAAGTTCCAGCAACTACAGTTCTTGAGCTTCTCTGATATTATATTAGATTTTGGACATGAATACATAGACATCTAAAGAATATGTTTTATAGTTTTACTCAAAGCATTTTGAACTATCTTGCAATGACACCATCCAAGACTGCTTTCACTAAATAAAAACTGTAGAGGTATGGAAGTATTTCTATCTAGATTTTATCTAAGAAATCAATTTAAAAATCAGCTTTTAAAAAAAAATCTATCTTTACATATTTTCCCAGCCATGGAAAAAAAGAGGTATGCTTGGCTGTGGACATCTTTTGGATGATCACTAGTTGTCTGGAGATTTAAAAACTGTGGTTATGTACCTTGCACTGCCAAAATACATGTGATGTATCTATGATATGCACACGCCTATTTGAACACCAAAATGAGTCACAAGACATTAGTTTATATGTTGATAAGCCCCTCTGCTGACACCTCTAAAAAGACTGAGATGCTTCTGTAAACAAATTCCAATAGACTGATGTAAAAACAAAAAGTCTGCATGTGCTCTGATTGTAGTAAAAATACTTATCCAGCATCCTCCATAGGAGGTAAAGATATATAACCAATCTTTTGAACCTGAGCTCTTTGTCAAGGTATGAGCAAAAATCAGGCAGGTCCCTGAATAAAAAGGTGGGTGGTAGAGGGAAGGAGAGGCAGGGAGAGGAGCATCAACCAACTGCGAAGAGCCACAGGTGGACATGACTTGGAGGGAAGGAGAGAACAGGTGAGAATTAATTGGGGGAGGGGGTAGCTCTGTGAATGCAGATCTGGAGGAAAAGAGACAAAAAGGGATAGGGAAGGAGAGTGAGACAAGGAGTGGGGAGCTGAAGGAAAGGAGACACAAGGATAGGGAGTAAGAGAGAAAGGGGAGGGGACCTAACAGAAACAGGAGGTCAATGTTAATGCCATCTGTTTGGAGGATGCCCAGATGAACTGAAGTTGTTTTGAGGCAGCTTCAATTTTTTTTTTCCTGGATGGCTACTACAAAATCAATTAGAAGAGGTGGAATATACAGTATGCCATTGTGGAGTGTGAGATAAATGAATCATGAATAGTGCACTGGTCTTCAAGAAATCCATCCAAAGAATAAAAGTCTAATCATTCACAATGTGCTCTCTGATCCATGCTCTACCTTGACACTAGCTTAGAAGTAATCAGAAACTTGTGTGAAACCATTCTATACCACTTGCATTCCCTGGGCTCATCTTTGATAAAACACCCATATCGCCAGAGAAGCCATTTCCACATCTGTTACAGGCCCATCTGACAGTCTTTATACATGCCACCATATTGCCCAGCAGAAAGTTTTGGGGAGAGCTTCAATAAAATAAAACATTCACTTTGGACACTCTTCCCTATTGCCCAGGTTTTACCTCCCTCTTCTTCCCCTATTTGCCAACTGTCTGCTTAGAGTAGACAATCACCTTGCCAAGTGCCAAATAGATCCGTATAGAAGTTTGGCAGGACAAGCAAATAGTAGGTTGGTTCTCTTTCAGAACTAAGAGTCAGTGAGTGGGAAGGGGCTTCCTTTGTTCGCTGTTCGGTCACCCAGTATTTGGAATGCTGCTCAAATTTAATGGGGAACCAAATGGAGACATAGGAAGAATAACCATTTGAGCGTAGTACCAGCTTTTTGTTAGTATCCATGGAGACATCTCCTGCAAATTGCTTTCCAGTGATGTAGAAAGGCAAAGATGAGAAACCTGACTTTAAACAAAAAAATCAGAATGCACTTTACTCACTCCTGAGCTGATCTTTAGTCACCTTTCTGGGTTTTTTTTTTGAAGTGCCTCACAAATGAAAAACAATTCCATCAAAGTGATTTTCTTTTTGAAGGCATCTCAATCTTGCAAAGACTTTCTACAATTTTGAGTGCTTGGATCCAGATTGTAATCTGGTCAGGATATCTGGTAGCTTCAGCAGCAAGAGTGGTTTAAAAATCCGTCTCAGCTCTCAGCATTGGTGATCATCAAAGAAAAGGCAAGTGACTCTTTGACCCTTGGTAGTCACTGCCCACTGAGGCTCTGAAACAGTAACAAGTTACACATCTTTTACACCATTCATGTAGGGAAGTAGGACAGAGCACCTTATCAAACCATTTTCAGATGAACATTAGTATCAAGTTAAAGAGATAAATACAAGGAAAGGTAGCCCAAACACTCACATTTTTGGAAAAGAGGGGGGGGGGGATTTTAATGAGCAACTGAAAAGGAGTTGGGGGTAAAGGTGTTGGGAGATAATGGAAGGAATTCCATATCTTTGATATGAGGCCCACGTCTTGTTGAAAGAAATTTGGAATGACACTAGAATATGGGACAGCAGTAGGCTATAGAGGGTGGGAAGGATGAGGTGCAGATAGCATTAATAAAGGCAAAGAAACCTTGACACTGCCCATTGGAGTCAATAAGCCCAGGGGGAGTCAAGTCCGATATAAGCAAGGATACAAGAAATGGAGTTCAGGATGGGCTCAGGGTTATAGATGCTGAGCAAAAGAGCATCTGACTTGGTCAGATCTCAGATTAACAGTTTCAACAGTGGGTCAGCTGTCGTGAAAACAAGCACGCTTTGTGAAAGAATGGACATGGTGTCAGAATCTCAGTCAAATACCATGGTAATGAATAGATAGGTTCCGCTTCAGTCACAGGCCTTTTGTTTTGCCGTGTTTTAATGCGGGATTTCAACATGCTCCTCGGAAGAACAAATGAATTTTCAATATTCTTTGCCAGCCATCCTGTGTCAGTGAGCATGTCCAGTGACTTCTGAGAGTCAAATGAACAGAACAACTGGAACACTTTTCTGGGCCTCAGGCACCAGCCCCACAAAGTGTCTTTAGTGATTCGGTTTGAAATCAAATTTCTTGGTCTAGTGTGATAGTACAGATCTATCACCAATGTATATAGTGTATATAGTTACAGTATCTAGACTGTGCTTACAGCGATTGGCTGAGAGCTTAGCCACGCCTACAGTCTGGGCCTTAAAGGGTTGTGTCCCTAGCCAGGTCGGATCATTCCGGACTGGTCGGCCACCTGTGAAGAGCTCCTGTCTTTTGATAATAAAAGCCTTGGTTTGGATCAACAAGTCTTTGATTCTTTCGACGAGCTCTACAATTTTATTAGCAAAAAGAAAAAAGAATTTTTTTTGAAAGGGATGGAGCGTTTAACTCGGCCAGAAAAACTTGATATCGACCCACAGTCAGCTACAGCCTTCAAAGCCTTTAAGATCTGGCTGCTGAACTTTGAAAACTTCCTGAGATTCATTAAGGTAGAGGAGGATAACCAGCGTCTAACAGCATTGCTGTCTATGGTGTCCTTGAGAGTCTACGAGAACATCCAGGATGAGACCACTTACACCGCAGCCATAAAGGTACTGAATGAACTGTATGATCAACCGGTGAACAGAGTTCATGCCAGGCTCGTGCTTGCGTCGAGGAAGCAAGAGCCCGGCGAGTCCAGCAGGGCATATTTACAAGTATTAAAGGCGTTGGGCAAGGACTGTAATTGTGTGGACAAAACTGCTGCCGAGATCACTAGCGACTTCGTCCGGGATGCCTATGTGGCCGGGCTCCGATCAAACGAAGTGAGGCTGCGCTTGCTCGAACAAGGGGTAGAAAAACTAGAGGACGTGACCCGGATTGCAATCACAATGGAGGATGCAGCCTTAAAGTCCAATGAGTTCTCTAGGGACTGGACCCCACATTCTGATGTGAGTAGAGTACCCTTCTACCCTACCACCCCCCGAGATACTGACGGCCTGTCGGCTGCTGCTACACTGCCCCCTGCAAACCCAAAATTTTATTTCTGCGGGAGGGACAAGCACAGCAGGTCCCAGTGCCCAGCAAGAAAAGTCAGGTGCCAGAAGTGCCTTAAAAACGGCCACTTTGCTGCAGTTCTGTAGGTCTAAAATGGCCGCCGGCAAACACAGTGCCTTGTGTGAAGCCCAACCGCCACTATCCCATTCAAACTTTTCGTCCTCAGAGCTCTCGTCCAATGAGAGTGAGGGCTCCCCTGCATGGCAATGCCTGACGTCACGGAGACGCCGAACCCGGAAGGGGCAGCCCACCTTCGCAACCATGATGTTGCCCCGCCTCTCGCCCCCGTGCGGAACACTCGACCCGGCCTCGGTCCTGACTGTGGTTACCGCTGCGGCTGCCGCCACCACAGCCACCCCCGCGGCCGACGCTACTGCTGCTGCTACCCGCTCCCTGTCTGCCGCTGTCTACGCCGCCGCCGATACGGCCACCACGACCGACTGGAGACCCGCCGCGGCCAACCAGGTACTTACCCTAGCATCCATCGCTGATGACTGCTGGGGCCCGACCGCCGCGACCGACGACCTACCCACCGCCAACCGCGAGCAACTACAAACCCCACTACTTACCTTTCATCTGCTGACACCACCACAACAACACTTCCGGGAGGTCCTCCAACCTGTTCCTCCAGCGTTGACTACGTCTATGATGTCATCCCATTGCGTGACATCATCCCGTTGCGTGACGTCATCACGCGGAACTCCCCTGTCAACTGGATCAGTGGCTGCTTCAATAACACTAAACCAGCAATGCTCTCATCCCCTCACTAAAGCAATGGAACTGATTAAAGTGCATGGACACTACACCAATTGCTTATTTGACTCTGGGTCAACTGACAGTTTTATCCAGCCAGATCTGGCCCTCCGTTGTGGACTTGACATTATCCCCACTACCCAGAGGATCTCATTAGCGACGAGGTCGCACTCGACTGGGATAAAGGGATATTGCATTGCCACGCTGGAAGTACAGGGCGTAACAGTCACCCACTTCAAATTATTCGTCCTTCCCCAATTGTGCACCCCAGTGTTGCTGGGATTAGACTTTCAGTGTCAGTTCCGAACGGTGTCCCTACACTTTGGGGGACCCCACGCCCCCCTCTAGGTCTGCCATCGCCCCACCCCAGAAGCACCCGAGCAACCTGCCCCCGTGTCCCGGGGCCAAACCTGAGGCCTTTCCACACTCTGGATTGCCCAGCCAGCACTCTTCGCAAACCTCATCCCTGGCTGGAAGCTTGTGGCCACCAAAAGACGGCAATATAGTTACGAAAACAGGCAATTCATTAGGAGTGAGGTGTGTAGATTGCTGGATGAGGGCATCATCAAACCCAGTTCAAGTCCCTGGAGAGCCCAGGTGGTGGTTGTCAAGAACGGGGAAAAGCTATGGATGGTGGTCGACTATAGCCAGACCATTAACCGCTTCATGCTTCTGGATGTGTACCCCCTGCCACGCATCACGGATGTGGTGAACCAGATCGCCCAATACCGCATATTCTCCACCATTGACCTACGTTCGGCCTACCACCAGCTCCCGATCCGCTGTGATTACCGACTATTCACGGCCTTCGAAGCGAATGGGCGGCTGTATCAATTTCTCAGGGTACCATTCGGGGTCATGAATAGTGTCGCAGTCTTCCAGCGGGAAATGGACCGATGGTGGACCAGAACCGGCTAACCACTACCTTCCCATATCTGGACAATATCACCATCTGCGGCCACGACACGCAGGACCACGACGCCAACCTAGACAAATTTCTTCAAACTGCCCGTCGACTGAACCTGACTTACAGTTTGGACAAGTGTGTCTTCCGGACCACACAACTCGCGATTCTAGGTTGCGTGGTGGAGAACGGGATAGTCATGCCAGATCCTGACCGCATGCGTCCCCTAATGGACTTACCCCACCCCCCCCCATACCCAGAAAGCGCTCAAACACTGCCTGGGTCTTTTCTCATATTACGCCCAATGGGTTCCACACTATGCCGACAAGGCGCATCCTCTTATCAAGACCACCTCCTTTCCCCTCTCGACCGAAGTCAGAGTGGCTTTCGATCGAATCAAATCTGACATCACTGCAGCGACGCTGCACGCGATCGATGAGTCTGTCCTGTTTCATGTTGAGAGCGATGCATCTGACTTCGCACTGGCAGCCACCTTGAACCAGGCCGGTCGGCCTGTAGCCTTCTTCTCCAGAACCATCCAGGGTCCAGAGAGTAGACACTCCTCGATCGAGAAGGAGGCCCAGGCCATAGTTGAAGCGGTGCGTCGTTGGAGACATTACCTCGCTGGGAGGCGCTTTACACTGTTGACTGATCAACGCACGGTCTCCTTCATGTTCAGCAACACTCAGCGTGGTAAGATAAAAAATGACAAAATTGCCAGATGAAGAATCGAACTCTCCACCTTTAACTATGACATCCTGTACCGGCCAGGTAAGCTTAACGACCCGCCTGACGCGCTTTCCAGGGGGACGTGCGCCAGCATAGAGATGGACAGCCTACAGAAACTCCATGAGGTGCTCTGTCATCCAGGGGTCACTAGGTTTGCCCACTTTGTGAAGGCGCGCAACCTACCCTACACAGTCGAGGAGATCCGCTCCATGACCCGAGCCTGTTCGGTGTGTGCTGAATTCAAGCCCCACTTCTTCCGTCCGGATAACTCCCACGTTATCAAAGCCACTCACCCCTTCGAGCATCTTAGCGTAGACTTTAAGGGGCCCCTACCGTCGACTAATCGTAATAACTACATCCTTACGGCCATCGACGAGTACTCCCGCTTCCCGTTCACTGTGCCCTGCCCAGACACCACTGCCATCTCAGTGATACAGGCCCTTCACAGTATCTTCACCATTTTCGGGTACCCCAATTCCATCCACAGTGATAGGGGGTCCTCATTCATGAGTGCAGAGCTGCAACCGTACCTTCTGGTGTGTGGTATCACTTCAAGCAGGACCACAAGCTATAACCCACGTGGTAACGGCCAGGTCGAGAGGGAGAATGCCACCATATGGAGAGCGGTTACACTGGCTCTCCAGTCTAAAGGTCTCCCCACCTCTCACTGGCAGGAGGCTCTCACTAGTGTCTTACACTCCATCCCCTCCCTCCTATGTACCACAACAAATGCCACCCCCCATGAAAGGATGTTCCTTTTCCCAAGGAAATCCGAATCAGGAACCACTGTACCGGCATAGCTCACCGTCCCTGGCCCCGTCCTTTTGCGACGCTACGTCTGGCACTCAAAGTACGACCCCTTGGTCGACCGAGTGACTCTACTCCACGCGAACCCGCATTACGCCTACGTTGAGTTCCCAGACGGGCGGGAGGACACTGTTTTGGTGCGGGACCTAGCTCAGGACGCGGTAGACCCAGCAAACCCCCCAACCCAACCTTCCCCAACTCTTTATTCCCCAGGCCCCGTGCCGCAATAGAAGGACCAACAGCACCCCAACGACCCGGGCCACCCTGCCGACAACACGACTGGGGAATTGAGCGAAGGAGTGGTCACACCCGACGAGCCCGCTGGCGACACCACTCCAGCGACCCCAATCCCGGCACCATGGCGGTCATACCGGATGGTCAGACCCCCTGACCGCTACAGTCCTTAACCTACCCCTTCCTTTCATGCTCTCCCTCGTTTTTTTGTTTTTTTTCCAGGGTCAGTTCTCCAAGAAGTGGTGAATGTGATAGTACAGATCTAGCACCAATGTATATAGTGTATATAGTTACAGTATCTAGACTGTGCTTACAGCGATTGGCTGAGAGGTTAGCCATGCCTACTGTCTGGGCCTTAAAGGGTTGTGTCCCTAGCCAGGTTGGATCATTCCGGACTGGTCGGCCACCTGTGAAGAGCTCCTGTCTTTTGCTAATAAAAACCTTGGTTTGGATCAACAAGTCTTTGATTCTTTCGACGAGCTCTACATATAGTTCACAGAAAAGTTGCACAATGCAAAAGTAATTGACCCTCACCCAAATACGTCCTTTCTGCCTCCTATTTCCCCTTAACTGTAAGTGTCTAATGCGGTTTCTGATAATCATCTTAAAATGAATGTTTCCACTCTCCTGCCCAAGTATTGCACAATTCCAAAGAATGTGGTTTAAAATCTTTATGATGGCCCTGCTTGTTCTTTCTGCTAATTCAAGAACCAGCAGAAATGATAGTAATAACAAGGAATTATTGTTCTAGTAAAGATGCCAAAGTCATGTGAAATGGAACATCTCCTTCATACACTGTTGTACCGACTTCCCAATGGTTGAAACGTCGACCCTATTTTTTTTCTTACTGAAGTTATTTGACCCACAGTGCCTCCAGCAGATTGTGGTTTGATCTTAATCCACAAAACTCCAATGATAATCCAATGGTTAGAACTCCTGAGGAGTTGGGTTTTGCAAATTGTGTAAATCATTTTCAGAGCAAATTCAGTTGGTGAAAATAGATATGTATAAAGGGTGCATATTTTGTTTAATCCAAAATTTAATTCAGGCAGTAGAATGAATCTGTAGTTCATGCACGGTCGATTTCAAGTTTCATGAAACACTTGGAGTCATGCTCTGAAGCTGTATCATAGAGATACAATTAGTACCATGTGGACCACACACTCGAAAGCAGGTCTCAATAGCAGAACTACCCTGCAGCTATGATATTTTATGGGATAATCAATCGGCTGCAATTTTGTTAGGGAGCCATATGAAACAGACTTCATTTCATCCTGGGGCCATTTGAGTGCAAGTAGAAATTCTGTATTGAGTCTGAGTGCTGAGCCAAGCTTGCCTTTAATTTCTATTTGTAAAGTTGCATTAGGGTTAGTCCCACTTGGTTTATAAACAAAATATGAAGCTCAGGACAGTGTACAAAGGGAAGGGCAGGTTAGCAGATGATGCTTAAGGAGAAAGGCTCTTGCCAGGAGAGTCTATCACCCAAGAGTGAGGCACAAACCACTCTCTCAATTCCAGCTCTCCAAGATGCATTTCATTCCCATTCTAATGAAAGGTCATAAACATAAAACAATTAACTCTCTTCCTCTCCCAATAGATGTCTCCTGACCTGCCAAATCTTTTTGCCCCACTGACATGGAGCTGCATGCCATTTTCAAGGTAATAAAAACAAATTCCAGCCTCCACCCAAAGACCTGTGAAAGGCTGGCATAGAATTGTTCCAATCTCTGACATTTCTTGCAGCCTTTGTGGCAGGCCATGCTAGAACATCTATTTACACCCTTAGCTATCCTCATGAATGTATCACTTGAGTTCAGTAGTAAAGGACTGATGTATGAGCTCACCCCACAAGGAACTGCTCTTGAGTTGTCCTTCCCACTGTCCTTCCTGAATTCCACACATTTCGGGGAACTGAGCATGTGGACATCACATCTCTACATTCCCCTCTTTATTCTGCAAAGTGCTCAACCAGTGTAGAATCCTGAAGTTAATCTGAAAGTGGACCTGTGTAGGTGGAACTGAAGATCCAAGTGAAGAATGTTTAATCAATATTATCAATGTTGTCAGCTAGTAAGGGTAGAGATTAGGGGATTTAATGAAGCACATGGACATTGAAAGGCAACAGAGATTGTGGGATGAGGGGATGTGAAACTATTTTTGATACAGTGGTTAATGCATGCAGGGCCTATTATTGCCAACACTCTGTCTCTCACTTGAGTGACCTGCTGAGCTTGGAAGGGGCCATTTCCATCTGTTGCCGTCTATCCTGAACAACCTTTTTTCCCTACAAGAGCAAGGGCAGAGTGAGTGTGAATAAAGTGGGAATTGTTTCTGAATTCCTGCAAGTGTGCTCGAGGTGCATGTGAATGTGACACAACAATGGTCACGAGGTGGGGATCAGGAAGCATCATCACTAATCCCAGCCAGTGAGTGAGTGATTAAGCTTTTCACTGCACTGTGACATATTCCTCATGTCACCAGTTCCCATTGGTGGCTTACCTTGGCTTGACAGTGGGGATGTATGGGAGCTCTGCTTAAACATTAAACATGCAGTGCAGTTTGCTACCACCATGACAGCAAGAACATCAACGTTGAGCATTCCTGCCTGTGCAGCCATAACTTGGCAGTATGTTGAACATTCTGTGTAATAACTCCCAGCAAGGGTATGGTGTCAGTACTTTACATCAGCCATTCTCAATGGGGGCCATGTGGCTTTGGAGGGGGGGCACAGTACATTTAAGAGGGGCCATGTGGTCAGTAGGAGAGAAGTATAGAAGAAACCAACTATGCTTGACTGCTTTACAGGGAAGGGGGCATAAACTGAGCAGATTCCTCAGGGGGCCATAGCCAAAAAAAGGGTTGAGAATGACTGGTTTACACAGGTGGTCCTGGTTGATTCCAACAGAGGCATTGTATCCATGTATTGTGATGGACATTTGAATGAATATGTCCCCATAAAATTGTTCAGGGTTTTACCAATCAAAAGCCCTGGATGAACAATGAAATCCAGAACCTGCTGAGGGCCACATCACAGGCATTTGAGTCTAGAGATACAGATCACTAGACAAGGAGCAGGTACAACCTACATAGAGTTATCTCCTGGGCAAAGTGAAGATTACGGGCACCATTAGAAAGAACATGGATACGCAACAGTTGTGGCAGAGCCTAAATGATGTAATCTGCTACAAAACCAAATGCAGTGGAGTAGAAAATAGCAAAACTTCATTCCCAGATGAACTCACGCATTCTACAGCCGATTTGACCACCAGGACAAGGAAGGACCATTGCTCACCCTATGTCCCCGATTATCTTTTCATTATCTGAGGATGATGTGCAGGAAAATGAATCTGAGGAAAGCATCTGATCTGAGGAAAGCATCTGAAGTACCTGGCTGGGTACTGTAAACTTGAGCTACCAACTGGCCAATGTATTCACAAATATCTTCAACATCTCACTCTGACAGGGTATGGTATCCAAAAGTTTCAAACAATCCTCAGTCATACAAGTGCCGAAGGAAAGTGTGGTAACCTGCCTAATGACTACCAACCAGTGGCACTCACATCCACAGTGAAGTGTTTTGCGAGGCTTGTGTTGAAGCTTATCAGTTCCTGTTTAAGTGGTGACATGGATCCATTCCAATTTGCCTCTTGCAGCAACAGGTCTATGACATCTGATATCTCACGGGCAAAACATCATTATACCTGCACAGCAAAGATGCTTTTTTATTGACTGCAGTTCAGCTTTCAACACCATCAGTCCCTCTAAACTGATCAGCCAACTCCAAGATCTGGGGCTCAACACCCCACTGTGCAACTGGATTCTGAATTTCCTCAGCCCCAGATCCAAATCAGTGCAGATTGGCAGGAACATCTCTTCCACAATCTTCATCGGGAGCAGAGCACTACAAAACTTTGTTGAATGGTATACAAACAATCATTATGCACTTAATGTTGTACACCTCTGTTCATAAACTTTTAGAGGGGAAAACCAGATCATTGGGGGATCAGAGGTGGAGAGGGTGAGCAAATTTAAATTTCTAGAAGTCACTACCTTGGAGGACCTTTCTCATCTCATCAGGGAACACATCAGGACCTCTACTTCTTCGGGAACCTGCAGTGGTTCTGTATGAAATTTGAAACCTTGGCAAACTTCTACAGTTGAGTTGTGGAAAGTGTGCTGACCGACTGCATCACAGCCTGGTATGAGGGCACCAACACCTATGAGTGGAAAGCCCTGTCAAAGCTACAGTACATCAAAGGAAAAACTCTCCCCATCTTCGAGAACATCTACATGGGAGATTAGAGTCAGAGAACAGCAGCAATAACCAAGGATCCACACTACCTGTTTTCACCATTGCCATCACGAATGAAGCATAGGTGCCATTTTTTTTTCCTGAACCTGAACCAGTCCAGAAAGTCTTGGCTCCAGTCCTTCCAGAGCAAGTCTATCCATTTTTAGATCAGTTTAGTGGGTCACATGGTTAATGCGATGCTATTATAGCACCAGCAACTGGGTTCGAATCCAGACCTGTCTGTAAGGAGTTTGTATATCCTCCCTCTGTCTCTGTGGGTTTACCACAGGTCCTCCCATCCTCTAAAATATATGCGATTGTAGGTTCATTAGGGTATAATTGGGTGGCATGGGTTTAAATAACAAGAAAAGGTTTCTGCTGTGCTGTAAATAAAATTTAAATTTATAACAATACTGTGCACAATTCTCTTGGTGCAGTCTTACTGGGCCTATGCTATTGGAGTAAGGCAGCATTATTCTTAACAGCTCTACTCAAATCATCTCATAATAAAGGCCAAACATCATAATAGCATCAACAGATTAATGGACACATGCAAAGCCAAATATATCATTAGTGTTGCTGCACAATTTATTTACTTCTTTTATTTAGAAAGCATCAGTGTATAGAAAATGAGAGAAGGGAATAAATTGTGCAGCCATCCCCAAAACTACTCTGATTAGGTTCCTGACAAATACCATATCAAACTTCTTTTCTTCTATTTGGATTTTTCCCTTCTTAATTGTATCACAGTCATTTGAAAATAGTATTTTGAATCTTTATAAAATCCAATTGGAAAACATTTTTGTTCCTTCAGTCCTGGAAGATGGGCTGGCAGCATTTCAAATTAAGTTGCAGGGACAATGAGTTGAGATGATAGTGAGGTGAAGTTGGGTGACATCAGTTGAATTGTGGAATGCATACACTTTGTGAACTGAAATGGTAACCAATCAAAATGACATTTCTCCTCAGTATTGCCAGGCATCATTTTTCACAGTTAAAATAGCAGTGAAATCTGGGACAGATTTGAAGCTCTGTTGTTGTATTAAGTACCTATAGTTGCATTTAAAACTAAATCAAATTGGTTGCTCCTTGCTGAAAAATCTTGCACATTTCAATGCTAGGTTAGCTATCACCATTTTGAACGGTTTAAAATGATCCAAGATAATAGTTAATTAGAACATAGAACATTACAGCACAGTATAGGCCCTTCAGCACATGATGTTTTGCTGGCCCATATAAACCCACTCAATAATCTGAAGCATTCCTATCTCACACCTATAACTCACAAGAACTAACACGCAAGAACTATTTCCATGCAATTCAGAAATTCCCGACAATGTCCATTTAAGGATATTTTGCAGTCTGATTGAAGGATCTATTATATTTGAGTTTTATTTGACACTAACTAGCTGCAGTTTCAGTGCATTTGCATTACATTGGCAGAGTGTGGCCAGGTTTACGGATAGCCATGCAATCTGGATAACAAATATAAGACAGAAACTACTGTCAAACCTTTGACCACATTCAAAATGAGAATGTAATACATTTTACAATCTACAATATGAAGCTTAAGAGTTTATACATAATTTGTGATATGTTGTTATGTAATTCAAATTAAAGATATTGGATGCAATCTTTTTTTGCAGATGTATAGAGTGACATTGCCTTTGGCAACCACAGAATTTGATGCTGGATGTTCGATTTCACTTTTTTACAAAACAATAGATTGAGAAATATCAACCAAGAAGTCTGGAAATCGCTCATTTTATTGGATAAAATAATGAATATCTTCAAATGTCTCAATGACAGTCTAGCAATTTACGTTATAGTGTTGCCTGAGAATATTTGAATCTGTCATAAAAGATAGAACAGATAAGATCACTTACATAAAACATAATAAGTAAATTTAGCATCTGTGATTTATCAAGAAGATGGCTTCTGGGCTCCACAAGGTGGACTTGCATGAATGAAGTTGATGGGTTATATCATATCATTAGATTTGCTAGGTCAGACTGAATGAAGGATTAAGATTGGATTTCTGGACGGCTTCTTCAGGCTGCATATGGGTGGGAAGTACAAGCTCAACTCTTCTGAGGAAAACAAAATGGTAACAAAATTTAGAAGATCCAAGAATGGTTTACAGCAATGATGTTTGTCCAAATGCTGAAAACATTATTAACCAGGCATTACTGCAGAGCTCTGGACTACAAGGCATTATTATTGCACAAAAAATTGAGGATTACCTCAAGAGTATTAGATTTGTGAAAGAGAGTGTTTACATATATTTTCAAAATAACTGTACTATGTTATATAATTTAATCGATTTCATATTTTACACAGAACAAAAATAAAGCAAAGTTTTCTTACTTTTATCATTTCTATTTTTATGAGGCCCAAAATTTTCCTGATGGATTATTTTCCTACTACAGTTGATACAAATTTCCATACTTATCATGCCCATCTTTTAAGACACCTTTTTGTTGTCCTTGTGTGTTTTTCTCAAATTTTATTTCTCCATGTTGCCAGTGGTTTTGCCTCAGCTTTTTCTTCTGGCTTGATATTTTCTGGAAGAATGTCACCAATACTGGCTCTTCAATATATTCCAAATTCACTCAAAGGAGAAGCTGATCCATGCCAGCAATGACTTTTAGACCAGCATTCTCAATATTAAGGCCCCAAATACATGCACTGAGCTATGTTAGGCAGACCAAGATATTTCTCTGACACCAGGCTGCCAAAACAGACAAATTGTTCCAAACTCTGTCATGAAAAGATATTACCTGGTAGACATATTAAAAGTTAAAGGCAAAGATTGCATAATTGTCATGTACCACTACATTTAGAATGTAACATACATGAATTCTTTAACTTTTGTCTACCATAAGGCAGACAGAGGATTTCCACTTTGTCCAGTGTCCCTCACAGAAACTTACAGCACCTGGTGTTCCTAAACAGTCTCCTCTGCAAGTACTGACCAGTCCTGTACCTGCTTAGCTTCTGAGATTGGACAGTCCACTTGTGTTCAAAGCCTCCATGAAGAAAAGTCTGGCTCATTACCATTCAAAGTGAAAAGGTGCATTTGGGGGATGGAAGCCCACACACAAAAAAAAATCCCCCCAAAAAAGCCAAAGCTGCCAGAGCTGCTGCGATGGCAACACTGCTGCTGGTGCAGACCCCGGAGAGTGGGGAGTGCAGACATCATGCTGCTTTGCAGGGTTCTACTGCCCAAACTTAATGCTGACGCCTTGCAGTCAAAGGACTCATACAAGCTGCAGGCTGCTGGAGACCTGCAGTTTAAGGACCCATACAAGCTAAGGGCTGCTGGAGACTCACTCATGGGAACCTGTTTCAGGAATTGGGATTTAAGAAGGACCTGAGGACAAGCAGTGCTCCCAAAGGGCCTTGGATGCTGAAGGCTTCCTGATCATATGAGAGGTTTGGATCTGGAGCTCGGGTTGCCAAAGGATTGAACTGGAGTCCTTGTGGCTGCAGAGACTGTGGGAGAGCTGGAGGCCAATCCACAGGCATCCAGTGCCTTCGAACTGCCTCTCTTTTGCTTCTGCTTCTCCTATTGTTAGAGATACTGTGAAATGCTCACAGCGAGATTTTGTTTGCCTTATGGCAGACAAAGGATGAAACATACCCATGTATATTACAGTTTTAACATTTTGTTACATGACAATAAAAGGAACCTTGGAACCTTTGAGCAATGGACTTGTGTCACTGTAGAGGAGCAGACCACCTAACTGGCTGCCATCTTCGATGCCGGCCATCAAATCTGAGGCAGAGCCTATGGTTCTCATGTTGGTCTCATCAGTCACTCCAGAACCTTCAAAACCAGAGTGAAAGCAAGAATCCTCAATCCCAAGCTACAGCCAAAGAAGAAGAATTCACATATTTATTCTCCCAGTCTGGAGGATGAGATGTTGGAAAATCACATTAATAAGTGAAATAATTTACTCTTCACAAAACAGAAGTCATCCACAAACTCAAAGGACTGCCTGAAAAGAAAACATATGCCGATATTGTTCCTTATACTGCTTATGGCTACACTTTTGGCAAGTTGACCTCTTCCTGTTTGGGATTATGAACTGATTTTATATCACAGTCAGGTATATTTTGAACAGCCCCACCTCATGCACTGTCCATTTATCCAGTGCCATATCTACATTGAAGTCAGAGTAATCAAATCTAGAATCTTGCTTGCTCATTTTATGTTTCTTCAGAATCAAAATCAGTGTTTATTGTCATAAACAAGCCATGAAATTCGGTATCTTGCATCAGCATTCATATAATTACTATCATACAACATTACCATAAAAACTAAAAATAATAGTGCATGAAAAGTAAGGCATTGTCTTTGATTCATTGATTATTAAGGAATCTAATGGCAGCGGGTTAGAAGCTGTCTTTATGCCATTGAGTGCTCATCGTTAGGTTCCTGTACCTTTTACCTGATGTTAGCAGAGTGAAGAGGGTGTGGCCTGGGTGGTGGGGGTCTTTGAGAATAGAGGCTGCTTTTTTAAGATACCACCTTGTGTAGATGTCCTTGCAGGAATGGTCTGGTGCTTGTGATATCACAGACTGAATTACAACCTCCTGGAATTTATTCTTGTCCTGAGAGTTGGGGCCTCCATACTAGACTGTGATGCAACCAGCCAGAATGCTCTCCATGGTAGATCTGTAGAAGTTTACAAGAGTCTTTGGTGACATACCAACTCTCCTTAGACACCTCACAAAGTATAGCCACTGGCAAGCCTTCTTTGTGATTGCATCAATGTGGAGGCCCCAGCACAGATCTTCGGAGATATTGATCCCTCTCTGAGCCCTCGATAAGGACTGGGTCACGTTCCTCTGACTTCCTCCTGAAGTCCACAATCATCTCTTTGGTTTTGCTAACATTGAGACCAAGGTTGTTGTTGCTGTTACACCATACAACGAGCTGATCTATCTCCCTCCTGTACGCTTCCTCATTGCTATTTGTGTGTCTGCCGACAAGTATGGTGTCATCGGCAAACTTATAAATGGCATTAGAATTGTGCCTCGGCACATGGTCATGGATCTATAATCAGAAGACCATTAGGCTAAGCACATATCCCAGGGATGCTTCTGTGTTGATGATCAGTGAAGAGGAGACATTGTTTCCAATTCGTACTGACAGCAGTCTTACAATGAAAAAGTCAAGGATCCAGTTGCAGAGTGGAGTACAGAGGTAGGCCTAGAGTTTGTAGCTTCTTGACCAGCACTGAGGGAATAAAGGCACTGAAGGCAGAGCTTTAGTCGATGAAGAGCAGCCGTATATATGAATTGTTGATCCTGAAGTCAATAGCAAGCAATATTGCTTCTTCTGTGGAGCAATTATGACAATGTTTCTCTTCAAACACTCCAGTTAACGCAATAAATTACATGTAATTTTGGATAAATATTTAAAATGCATACATATATTAATTAATTCAACCTGGATGATTATTTGTTTCTACATCAAATGTAACCTCTCTTGTTAATTCTAGGACATATTGTCGCAGAAAATTATTCTACTAAACGCATTCCAAAATTTCCTTTCCTTTCAAACATGGCAATCTGCTTATTGTAATTTATTTGGAAGTTAGAAATCACTTCAAAATCATTGTTCATTTCCTATACATTTGTCTAATTTCTATTTTTATGCAAAACACTCTTTTATAGTTGTACAAGAATGGCCCTGCACAACCCCTTTAACACAGCCCCTTTAACACAGCCCCTTTAACACAGCCCCTTTAACACAGCCCCTTTAACACAGCCCCTTTAACACAGCCCCTTTAACACAGCCCCTTTAACACAGCCCCTTTAACACAGCCCCTTTAACACAGCCCCTTTAACACAGCCCCTTTAACACAGCCCCTTTAACACAGCCCCTTTAACACAGCCCCTTTAACACAGCCCCTTTAACACAGCTACTGTGCACCTTCTGTTTCCAAATCCCCTTATTTTGCCCTTGAGTATTTCCAACCCATAAGTTGCACCTTCCAGCAGATACCTTTCTACTGTAGTATTGCCCTGTCTCATCATACAGCTGAAACACTGGATGTATGGATAGAACTTTTTGGCAACAACTCTACTTTGGTAGCTTCTAGAAATCCTTAATAACTGAGCCCTGACTAGAGCTCTAGGTTCGACATTTGTTTGTGCGAACTAACAAAACACTTGGCAAAAACTAAACATTTATTCAGTTTGGATTATCTAAATTTGATCAATCTTCAGAAGCCACTTACTTTCTATGCATTATTTCCAATGCCCCCTGGAAACTCCTGCTGAAAGTATCAAATTTAAAGGTCACTGTGATTCAATTTAAAGACTCCTCATTAATATCCTTTGAATGTTAATTACTGCCTCCCTGCCTTCATTAATTTGCTGCAAAGAAAGTTATTTGCTGGCATCCAAATGTTAAATCAAAGAATGAATGAAATGAAGCCAGAGATGAGCTGAAACCCAGCACATATTGCCCCCCTCACACTTTCTTGAAGGGTAAATAACTCCCCCTCCCCAATTCTGTACATATTAAACCATTACAGAAAAATGATTCTGAAATACTTAATGAGCCAGGAGAGGGTTGAATGAATCGGATAATCTCATTATTCATAAATTTTAAACAAATTACATCAAATCACGAACTAACTCAAACAAATTTTAATGTGTTCAATATTGTGCCACTGTGTTTGGAATAAATACATTTTGAGCATTCCAGAGCTTATTTCCTCCCCCCCCCCCCCCACTAAAAAAAATGTAGTTTGCCAACTTAAGTACTGGTATAATATCTTGTTCATAACATATTTTGCTTAAAATTATTTTGTCGTACATTTGTGACATATCTATCATGAATTTGGATTGCTATCCAGTCAAACTTTCCTTGAAACCTTATGTAGTGCAACAGCGAGCACTCAAGACCAGACAGAGTACAACACACTTTTATTCAATAAGAATGGCACACATGGTCTGTGGACTAAACTGGGATTTTGGCGGAGATCCAGGGTTTATATTGGAATATGCAGAGGGCGGAGTCAGGGGAGGAGCCAGTCCTTAGAGCATCGCACCAGTAATGAATTCCCAGTTCGCTACACCCTGGACCCCAATGGAGCAGGTGAAATTTTGTTTGCAAGGGACACACAAATGAATGAAAGGAAATATGGTAAGCACCCCCCTCACCTCACATTGCATGATTCTCCTGTACTCCATCCACAGGAGTATTCTGTGCTAACCTCCTCCCACTCTTCTCTGACTAACTTCACCAATATTATTCTTTTAATCCTCCTTCACTACCCTAATGACACTTTCTCTTTAAATCCACAAATTGCCTCAATTTTCCCTTCCAGTAGCGAGATCGTGACTCCAATCACTTTCTGGGAAAAGAATTTTCTCCTACTTTCATTACTGGATGCATTAATTATTATTCACCTTGATGGCCCATTATTCTGGGTATTCCCACGTTGAAATATATTTTCTCTGTTTGCCTTATCAAATCCTTTCATTTCTGGGATCTCTTTAAAAATGTGGGGGTCTTTTTGTGTATCTTTCACAATGCCTCCGTATTTTATTTGATGAAGCAAACACCAAAGTACATTAAATGACAAGGTTAACATAACTCTTCTGCTTTTAAGTTCTATTTCTCAATAAATAAATCTCAATATTTCTGATTTAAATCGATTTTAACCTGTGATGCTACATTGTATTCCAAGTCCTTTCTGACCTTATATCCGATATTGGTACCAACATTCAACTGTGCATGATCTATTTTTCATGGGAGCTGTTCTTGTAATAATTTGAAAAGTCATACAAGGTTATCGCACGCCACACTCTCAGACATTTGTCAAGCGAGCAATATTGATCCTCTTCCATTGAGCTAACACTGTTGCCGAAAAATTGGATCATGCAATGGAATGTGTTTTTGTGCAGCATGCAATCTATTGTATGTGATAGTAAATTATTAAAAATAATTAGAAGCTTACAGTATGGCGCACAAGGTCAGTGAGTTTTAAAAATAAAAACAATGCTGGAGAAACTCAAATGGTCAGACAGCCCACTTTATATAGCGAAGATAATAATTATTCTAGATTTCTAGATATATTATTTATTTATTCTAGATTTTCAAAACATAATTTATAGGGAATTCAGGACATGAGTAACTACATTACTCATGAATAACCTTCAAGTATGCTGTTTCCTGTTACATCCATGCTTCGTTATGCTTTCAGTTTTCATATGCTTTTCTATTCCATCTTTGAGTAAGAATTCCACTTTCATTGGTATCATTTACATTAACCTAATAGGTCCTGGATGATGAAACATCAGAGCGACATTAGCTGTCAGCCAGTCTTCTGACACCATTGTCTTTCTAATAATATTATTATAAATATGCAACCAGGTCTCCTACATTTCTCTCATGACATTTTTCAAAATAAATTAACTCTGTAAAAGTGGGCTGTGGAAATTACTGGCAAAGTCAGCATTGATCATCCATTCAGAGTTGCCCTGAAGATAGTAGTTTATTTGCCACCTTCTTGATCACTACCTATGATTAGTTTACCAAACAAGTCCTCCCATTTTTAACAAATATCTCCATAACATTTTTGATCTCTTTCTCCAATGTCACATCCTCTATCTTAACCTCTCTGTTAAGTAGTAAAGCAAGTCAATGTTTCTAGTTCTCCCACTGAATTCGAAATGTACCGTGGGTGTATGTTAATTGGGCGGCACAGACTCATAGGCCAAAATGGCCTGTAACCATGCTGTATGTATAAATTTAAAAAAAATAGTTTTCCTTATTAACAAATTAATTTCCCTCAAGCTGAGCACATTTCCACATGCTATGCAAAAATAAAAAAGAATGAATCTCAACCCAAAGATCATTATATTTTTAATTTTCCTTCTGTTCTATCAAGCATTTAACATGTCAGTAGGCTGACAGTATCCACAGATGCCCAGTGTCTCAGTCACCATAGTAACAGTGTCCAGAGATCCCCAGCATGTCTGTCACCCTGGTAATAGTGTCCAGAGATGCCCAGTGGGTCTGACAGCATGGTGATGATGTCCAGAGATGCCCAGTGTCTGTCTCCATGGTAACAATGCCCAGAGACACTCAGTGTGTGTGTCGGAATGATAACATTGTCCGGAGATGCCCTATGTGTCTGTCTATATTCTTCCATTATGCATCCCCCCCCCAACCCCCGCCACTCAAACTCATTGAAAACAAACATTGTCTCTCATGGAATGATAACAATTCATCCTCCTCCCCCTCTTCTCTCTAAAACCCATTGCAGCTTGGTTTGTAGGTTGGTGGGGGGGGGGGGGGGGTTGTTGTGGGGGTGAAGTAGGGAGTGCAGAGCTTCAGTATGACATATCAAAAACCATGGCAAACTACTACAGATGTGTAGAAGAATGTGTGGTGACTGCCTGTATCATGGCCTGGTATTTGGGCACTAATACATCTGAGCCGAAAGCCCTGGAAAAGGTAGTGGACAAAACCCAGCACATGACAGGCAAAACTCTCTCCACCATTGAGGACATTTACTTGGAATGCTACTGTTGGAGAACAGCAGCAGTTATCAAGGATGCACACTGTTCTTGCTGCAGCCTTCAGGAAAAGAATACAGGTGCCAAAAGACTCATACCACCAGGTTCAGGAATAGTTGCTACCCTTTCATCATCAGACACCTAAACAACAAATGAAATCAGCTATTTATTTAAAGATTCTTACTTTGCCCATTATTTTATATTGAATATTTATTTTCTGTACAGTATTGCACAGTCAGTTTGTTTATATTTCTCTCTTTTGTGTACAGTAACCTCTATAATATTTGGAACAAAGATACTTTTTTCATTTGCCCCTGCACTCCAAAGTTTTAAATTTTTAATCAAACAATTTAAATGTGTTTAAAGTGCACATTCCAAATTTTATTATAGGTTATTTATGTACATTTTGGATTAACCATCTGTAAATTACAGCACTTTTAATACATAGTCCCCTCATTTCAAGGCACCATAATGTTTGGGACATAGTAATGGTATATAGATTAATATAGTCACGTTTAGTACTTTGTTGTATGCCCCTTGCATACAATGACTGATCAAAGTCTGTGATTCATAGACATCAGCAGGTGCTGAGTGTCTTCTCTGGTGACCTCTGCCAGAACTCTACTGAAGCCTTCTTCAAGTTCTGACATGCGTCGGTGGAATCTTGGGCCTTCTCCGGGTCAGAGATGAGGTGATTCCACGGAATTCCTTGGGTTGATGGTGTGATGACCCTGCAGCTTTCCCTGGGTCAGAGGTGAGGCAACCCTGAGATCTTCCATGCTCGGAGGTGAGGCAAATCTGTGGCTTTCCCCAGGTCAGAGGTGAGGCAACCCTGCGGATTTCCCCTGGTCGGAGTTGAGGCAACCCTATGGCTTTCCCCAGGTCAGTGGTGCAATGACCCCATGGCCATCCCTGGGTTAGTGGTGCATTCAGAGCAGATAGAGTGAGAGGGTAGCAGAGTGGTAGAGCTTTGGCTCAATGGACCAAGGTGAGATAGGTTTACCTCTGTTAATTAAGGACAGGAAGTATACATTTGAGGCCAGTGTTCAGTGCTCATTGTCAGATGTGGGAGGTTCTGGAGTCTCCCAGCCTCCCAGATGGCCATCTCTGCACCTGGTGGGTTAAGCTAAAGCTCCTAAAGGACCATGTTAGGGAACTAGAGTTGCAATTCAATGGCTTTCGTCTGGTCAGGGAGAGTCAGGAGGTGATTGAGAGGAGTTACAGGCAGGTGGTCACACGGGGACGACAAGAGACAGAAAGGTGCATCACACTCAGATGGGGGAAGGGGAAGAAACAGAGAATTGAGAGTACCCCTGTGGCTGTACCCCTTGACAATAAGTACTCCTGTTTGAGTACTGCTGGGAGGGGGGAGGGGGGAAACAGCCTAACTCGGGGAAGCAATCTGGCACAGAGTCTGACCCTGTGGCTCAGAAGAATAGGAAAAGGAAGAGGAAGGCAGTAGTGATGATGACTCTGTAGTTAGGAGGGTCAGACAGGTACCTCTGTGGACGCAGGAAAGAAACTTGAATGGTAGTTTTCCTCCCAGGTGCCAGTATCTGGGATGTTTCAGATCATGTCCAAGATATCCTGCAGTGGAAAGGAGAACAGCCAGAGGTCATGGTACATATTTGTACCAATAACATAGGTAGGAAAAGGGAAGAGGTCATGAAAAAAGACTACAGGGAGTTAGGAAGGAAGTTGAGAAGCAGGACCATAAAGGTAGTAATCTCGAGATTACTGCCTGTGCCACGTGACAGTGAGTATAGGAATAGAATGAGGTGGAGGGTAAATGTATGGCTGAGGAATTGGAGCAGGGTCATGGATTCAGATTTCTGGACCTTTGCTAGGAATATCTTGGTAGGAAGGTTTGCTAAGGCCACTGGGGAGAGTTTTAAACTAGATTTATTTGGGGGGTGGGGACCAAACTGAAGAAACTGGGGAAGATGGAGTTGGTTCACAAATAGAGAAAGCTTGGAGACAGTGTATGAGGGAGGACAGTGTGCGAGAGAGAGAGAGAACGGATGTGCTCAGACAGACAGTTTGAGATGTGTTTATTTTAACTCCAGGAGAACTGTGGACAAAGCAGAAGAGCTTAGAGCGTGGATTAGTATTTGGAGATATAATGTGGTGGCCATTTCAAAGACTTTGATGGCTCAGGGACAGGGATAGTTACTTAAAGTGCCAGGTTTTATATGTTTCAGAAAGGGAGTCAAAAGAGGTGGGGCCATGGCATTGTTGATCAGAGATAGTGTCATGGCTACAGAAAAGGTCGATGTCATGGAAGGATTGTCTACAGAGTCTCTGCGGTGGACTTTAGGAACAGAAACTTTACTGGGTGTTTTTATAGGCTGCCCAATATGAACAGCAATATCGAGGAACAGATAAGGAAACAGATTCTGGAAAGGTGTAATAATAACAGAGTTGTGACAATGATCTCCACAATCATTCCACAGCCGATGTGATATCGCTGGCTCTCCACTCAGCTCTGGATAATGTCAAAAACAGCAGTTCATACAGCTGCTCTTCATCGACTACAGCTTAGGCTTCAACATCATTATTCCCTCAGTGCTGGTCAAGAAGCTACAAACTCTAGCCCTGTGCACCTCTCACTGCAATTAGATCCTTGACTTCCTCATCAGAAGACCACAGTCTGTATGAATTGGACACAACCTCTCCTCCTCACTGATTGAAAATGATGCAAGGATGCATGTTTAGCCCACTGCCCCCATCAACAACTTCTTCCCCTCTGTTATCAGATTCCTGAATGATCACTGAACCAAAGACACTGCCTTACTTTTCGTGCACTATTTCATTTTTAAAAAAATGTTGTAAAAGTTTGCTGCAAAACACCAAATTTCGTGACGTGTTCATGACATGTTCAGATTCTGATGAGAGATTTTAATTTCCCAAATATTGACTGGCATCTCTCTAGACCAAGGGGTTTAGATGGGATGGAGTTTGTTAAGTTCGTTCAAGAAGGTTTCTTGACACAATATGTATATAAGGCTATAAGAGGTGAGTCTGTACTTGATTTGGTATTGGGAAATGAATCTGGTCAAGTGTTAGATCTCTCAGTGGGAGAGTATTTTGGAAATAGTGATTGTAATTCTATCTCCTTTGCAAGAGCATTGGAGAGAGGAACAGATAAGTTAGGAAAGCGTTTAATGGAGTAAGGGGAATTATGAGGCTATAAGGCAGGAAATTCGAGGCTTAAATTGAGAATAGGTGTTCTCAGACAAAATTACAAAAGAAATGTAGTGAATGTTCAGGGCATATTTGTGTGAAGTTCTTCATAGCTATGTTCCAATGAGTCAAGGAAGCGCTGTAATAAATCTAGTCAAGAAGAAAAGAAAATCTTACAAAAAGTTCCGAAAGCTAAGTAATGTTAGAGATCTAGAAGATTATAAGGCTAACAGGAAGGAGCTTAAAAAGGAAATTAGGAAAGCCAGAAGAAACCATGAGAATCCTTGGTGGCCAGGATTAAGACATTCTACATGTATGTGAAGATCAAGAGGATAAGACATGAAAGAAAACGACCTATCAAGTGTGACAGTGGGAAAGTGTGTATGGATCCAAAGGAAATAGTAGAGGTATTCACTATGGAAAAGAATCTTGGTGATTATAGTAATGAATTGCAGCAGACTGAACAGCTTGATCCTGGAGATATTAAGAGAGAGGATGTGCTGGAACTTTTGGAAAGCATCAAGTGGGATACATCACTGGAACAAGACTACATTGGGAGGTGATGGAGGAAATTGCTGACCCTCTGGCAATGATCTTTGAATGGGGATGAGAGAAGTACTGGAGGATTGGAGGGTTGCACATGTTGTTCCTTTATCCAAGAAAGGGACTAGAGATAGCCCAGGAAATTATAGACAAATGAGATCTACTTCAGTGGTTGGTAAGATGATGGAGAAGATCCTGAGAGGCAGGATTTTTGAATATTTGGAGAGGTATAATATGATTAAGAATAATCAACATGGCTCTGTCAAGGACAGGTCATGCCTTATGAGCCTGATTGAATGTTTTGAGGATGTGACTAAACACATTGATGAAGGAAGAACAGTATATGGATTTCAGCAAGGCATTTGATAAGGTTCCCTATGCAAGGCCTATTGAGAAAGTAAGGAGGCATGGGATCTAAGGAGACATTGCTTTGTGGATCAAGAACTGGCTTGTCCACAGAAGGCAAAGAATGATTTTAGATGGGCCATATTCTGCATGGAGGTCAGTGACCAGTGGTGTTCCTCAGGGGTCTGTTCTGGGACCCTTGCCATTCATGATTTTTTAAATAAATTACCTGGATGTGGAAGTGGACAGATAGGTTAGTAAGTTTGCTGATGACATAAAGGTTTGGTGTGTTGTGGATAGTGTGGAGGGCAGTCAGAGGTTACTGCAGGACATTGATAGGATGGAAAACTGGGATGAGAAGTGGCAGATAAGTGTGAAGTGATTCATTTTGGTAGATTAAATATGATGGAAAAATGTTGTATTAATGCTAATACACTTGGCAGTGTGGAAGATCAGAAGGATCTTGGGATTTGAGTCCATATGGACTTTAAAGCAGCTGCACAGGTTGATTCTGTGGTTAAGAAGTAATGTGGATTTCACAAAGTTTAAGAAAGAATCACCTTTGGTGAGGTCAACAAAGGTGATGTAGAGTCCTTTGTTTTGTTCTCTGCACTTTTCTTGGAGCTGTCTGAGGGCAAAGACCATGTCAGTGGTTCCTCTGTTTGCGCGAAAGCCGCACTGTGATTCTGGGAGAATATTCTCAGCGACACTAGGTATTATTCTATTTAGTAGAATCCTAGCGAAGATTTTGCCTGCAATGGAGAGCAACGTGATTCCCCTGTAGTTTGAGCAGTCTGATTTCTCGCCTTTGTTTTTGTACAGGGTGATGATGGTGGCATCACGAAGATCCTGAGGCAGTTTACCTTGGTCCCAACAAAGCTTGAAAAACTCATGCAGTTTGGCATGCAGAGTTTTGCCGCCAGCCTTCCAGACTTCTGGGGGGATTCCATCCATACCTGCTGCTTTGCCACTTTTCAGTTGTTCGATTGCCTTATATGTCTCATCCAGGGTGGGAACCTCATCCAGCTCTAGCCTTAGGGGCTGTTGAGGGAGCTGGAGCAGGGCGGAATCTTGGACTGAGCGGTTGGTACTGAAAAGAGATTGGAAGTGTTCTGACCATCGGTTGAGGATGGAGATCTTGTCGCTGAGGAGGACTTTGCCGTCTGAGCTGCGCAGCGGGCTTTGGACTTGGGGTGAGGGGCCGTACACAGCCTTTAGAGCCTCGTAGAAACCCCTGAAGTCGCCAATGTCCGCGCTGAGCTGTGTTCGTTTGGCGAGGCTAGTCCACCACTCATTTTGGATCCGGTACCGCACGGATGGCAGTCTCTTCAATCTGAGGCGCCTGCAAGCTCACACCAAGACACAAGAGAAACTTGTCCGTGAACTACTCTTTGCAGATGATGCCGCTTTAGTTGCCCATTCAGAGCCAGCTCTTCAGCGCTTGACGTCCTGCTTTGCGGAAACTGCCAAAATGTTTGGCCTGGAAGTCAGCCTGAAGAAAACTGAGGTCCTCCATCAGCCAGCTCCCCACCATGACTACCAGCCCCCCCACATCTCCATCGGGCACACAAAACTCAAAACGGTCAACCAGTTTACCTATCTCGGCTGCACCATTTCATCAGATGCAAGGATCGACAATGAGATAGACAACAGACTCGCCAAGGCAAATAGCGCCTTTGGAAGACTACACAAAAGAGTCTGGAAAAACAACCAACTGAAAAACCTCACAAAGATAAGCGTATACAGAGCCGTTGTCATACCCACACTCCTGTTCGGCTCCGAATCATGGGTCCTCTACCGGCACCACCTACGGCTCCTAGAACGCTTCCACCAGCGTTGTCTCCGCTCCATCCTCAACATCCATTGGAGCGCTCACACCCCTAACGTCGAGGTACTCGAGATGGCAGAGGTCGACAGCATCGAGTCCACGCTGCTGAAGATCCAGCTGCGCTGGATGGGTCACGTCTCCAGAATGGAGGACCATCGCCTTCCCAAGATCGTATTATATGGCGAGCTCTCCACTGGCCACCGTGACAGAGGTGCACCAAAGAAAAGGTACAAGGACTGCCTAAAGAAATCTCTTGGTGCCTGCCACATTGACCACCGCCAGTGGGCTGATAACGCCTCAAACCGTGCATCTTGGCGCCTCACAGTTTGGCGGGCAGCAGCCTCCTTTGAAGAAGACCGCAGAGCCCACCTCACTGACAAAAGGCAAAGGAGGAAAAACCCAACACCCAACCCCAACCAACCAATTTTCCCTTGCAACCGCTGCAATCGTGTCTGCCTGTCCCGCATCGGACTGGTCAGCCACAAACGAGCCTGCAGCTGACGTGGACTTTTTTACCCCCTCCATAAATCTTCGTCCGCGAAGCCAAGCCAAAGAAGAAAAGAAAAAAAAGAAGAGAAAGAATCACCATTTAAATGGCAAACACAAGCAATCCAATGCTAGGTATTCAACTAGATAATAATCTAGGACATCTATACAAATTAAATTACCAGCCATTAATGAAGAAATTACAAGATAACTTAGAATATAGGAAAGATTTACCTCTAACATTGATAGGAAGGTAAACTGCATTAAAATGAATATCTTCCCAAGGATACAATAACTATTTCAATCGTTACCAATTCCCTTAACAAAGCAATTCTTCAATGAGCTAAAGAAAATAATAAAGAAATTCTCATGGAAAGGGGTGAAACCGAGGATAGCACTAGATAAATTAACAGAATGGTACAAAAAAGGTAACTTACAGCTACCAAACTTTAAGAATTATTATCTTCTTCTTCTTTGGCTTGGCTTCGTTGACGAAGATTTATGGAGGGGTAAATGTCCACGTCAGCTGCAGGCTCATTTGTGGCTGACAAGTCCGATGCGGGACAGGCAGACACGGTTGCAGCGGTTGCAGGGGAAAATTGGTTGGTTGGGGTTGGGTGATGGGTTTTTCCTCCTTTGTCTTTTGTCAGTGAGGTGGGCTCTGCGGTCTTCTTCAAAGGAGGTTGCTGCCCGCCGAACTGTGAGCCGCCAAGATGCACGGTTTGAGGCGATATCAGCCCACTGGCGGTGGTCAATGTGGCAGGCACCAAGAGATTTCTTTAGGCAGTCCTTGTACCTCTTCTTTGGTGCACCTCTGACATGATGGCCAGTGGAGAGCTCGCCATATAAAACGATCTTGGGAAGGCGATGGTCCTCCATTCTGGAGACGTGACCTACCCAGCACAGTTGGATCTTAAACAGCGTGGATTCGATGCTGTCGGCCTCTGCCATCTCAAGTACTTCGATGTTAGGGATGAAGTCACTCCACTTAATGTTGAGGATGGAGCGGAGACAACGCTGGTGGAAGCGTTCTAGGAGCCGTAGGTGATGCCGGTAGAGGACCCATGATTCGGAGCCGAACAGGAGTGTGGGTATGACAACGGCTCTGTATACGCTTATCTTGGTGAGGTTTTTCAGTTGGTTGTTTTTCCAGACTCTTTTGTGTAGTCTTCCAAAGGCGTTATTTGCCTTGGCGAATCTGTTGTCTATCTCATTGTCGATCCTTGCATCCGATGAAATGGTGCAACTGAGATAGGTAAACTGGTTGACCGTTTTAAATTTTGTGTGCCTGATGGAGATGTGGGGGGGCTGGTAGTCATGGTGGGGAGCTGGCTGATGGAGGACCTCAGTTTTCTTCAGGCTGACTTCCAGGCCAAACATTTTGGCAGTTTCCGCAAAACAGGATGTCAAGCGGCGAAGAGCTGGCTCTGAACGAGCAACTAAAGCGGCATCGTCTGCAAAGAGTAGTTCACGGACAAGTTGCTCTTGTGTCTTGGTGTGAGCTTGAAGGCGCCTCAGATTGAAGAGACTGCCATCCGTGTGGTACCGGATGTAAACAACGTCTTTATTGTTGAGGTCTTTCATGGCTTGGTTCAGCATCATGCTGAAGAAGATTGAAAAGTGAGTTGGTGTGAGAACGCAGCCTTGCTTCATGCCATTGTTAATGGAGAAGGGTTCAGAGAGCTCATTGCTGTATCTGACCCGACCTTGTTGGTTTTCGTGCAGTTGGATAACCATCTTGAGGAATTTTGGGGGGCATCCAAGGCGCTCTAGTATTTGCCAAAGCCCTTTCCTGCTCACAGTGTCGAAGGCATTGGTGAGGTCAACAAAGGTGATGTAGAGTCCTTTGTTTTGTTCTCTGCACTTTTCTTGGAGCTGTCTGAGGACAAAGACCATGTCAGTAGTTCCTCTGTTTGCGCGAAAGCCGCACTGTGATTCTGGGAGAACATTCTCGGCGACACTAGGTATCATTCTATTTAGGAGAATCCTAGCGAAGATTTTGCCTGCAATGGAGAGCAGCGTGATTTCCCTGTAGTTTGAGCAGTCTGATTTCTCGCCTTTGTTTTTGTACAGGGTGATGATGATGGCATCACAAAGGTCCTAAGGCAGTTTTCCTTGGTCCCAGCAAAGCTTGAAATACTCATGCAGTTTGGCATGCAGAGTTTTGCTGCCAGCCTTCCAGACCTCTGGGGGGATTCCATCCATACCTGCTGCTTTGCCACTTTTCAGTTGTTTAATTGCCTTATATGTCTCTTCCCGGGTGAGGACCTCATCCAGCTCTAGCCTTAGGGGCTGTTGAGGGAGCTTCACTTCAAGCCAAAGCCCAGGAACAGTAAAGCCCCCAGAAAGAGGTTCAATTTTGGAAACCTGCAGTCAGACGAAGTGAGAGGAAACTTCCAGGCAAACCTCAAAGCAAAGCTCAAGGATGCAATCCGTCTCACGGACTCGTCCCCTGAAACCCTCTGGGATCAGCTGAAGACTACCATACTGCAATCCACTGAAGAAGTACTGGGCTTCTCCTCCAGGAAAAACAAGGACTGGTTTGACGAAAACAGCCAAGAAATCCAGGAACTGCTGGCAATGAAGCGAGCTGCCCACCAGGCTCACCTTACAAAGCCGTCCTGGCCAGAGAAGAAACAAGCCTTCCGTCGCGCATGCAGCCATCTTCAGCGCAAACTCTGGGAGATCCAAAAGGAGTGGTGGACGAACGCCAAACGAACCCAGCTCAGCGCGGACATTGGCGACTTCAGGGGTTTTTATGAGGCTCTAAAGGCTGTGTACGGCCCCTCACCTCAAGTCCAAAGCCCGCTGCGCAGCTCAGACGGGAAAGTCCACCTCATCGACAAGATCTCCATCCTCAACCGATGGTCGGAACACTTCCAATCTCTTTTCAGTGCCAACCGCTCAGTCCAAGATTCCGCCCTGCTCCAAGAATTATTATAGAGCAGCACAATTAACATATCTATCAGATTTTTATCAAACAAGGGAAAAACAAGATAGGACCAGATTAGAGCTAGATAAAATAGGGGAGAAGGTACCAGAACATATACTTTATAAGTGGGATGAAAAGCTGGTGCAACATAGAAGTTCACCATCTGCTCAACATTTGGAAGAAGATTCACGTAGAAAGGAAAAAAACAAATTACCAACTACCAAAATTATTATTGACGCAAAATCAACTAATCCCTTTTACAATAGATAACCGTTCCTTTAGAGAATGGGAGAGAAAAGGGATAAAAAGAATAGAAAATTGTTTTTTTGGGATATAATTTATTATCTTTTGAACAAATGAAGTACAAATATGGTATAACTCATGGTACAATGTTTGCATACCACCAACTGAAAACCTACTTGAAGGACAAATTTGGAAACAGGCTAAAGTTACCAGAAGGAAACAGCTTTGAATATGTGATTACAGACACAATGATAATTAAAAGATTTATAACAAACATGTACATCAAGCTATAAGAGAAAGAGAATGAAGAAATAAGCTGTAAACCCAAACAAAAGTTGGAACAAGATCTAACCATAAAGATAAAAAATGAAAAATGGGAAAAGCTATGCTCCGGAACTATGAGAAATACAATAAACATGAGGTTATGCATGATACAATATAATTGGTTACACAGGTTATATACCACGCACCTAAAGTTAAATAAATGGGACCCAACAATGTCGGATAGATGTTTTCGCTGTAAGAAGGAAACAGGAACAACAGTACATGCAATTTGGGCATGTGAGAAAGTGGAAAAATTTTGGGAAGATCTAAATCAGGTATTAAATAAAATCACAAAAAGCAACATACCAAAAAATCCAGAGATCTTTCTTCCAAGTAATATAAGAAGTAAAGAACTAGGCCTCGATTTGGATGAAGCACAAAAAAGATTTATTATGATAGCCTTAGCTGTAACAAAAAAATGTCTAATGTCAACCTGGAAATCAGAAGATAGCCTGAGAGTACAGCAATGGTGCATAGAAATGAATAAATGTATTCCATTGGAAAAAATAACATATAATTTAAGAAATAACATTACAGTATTCGAACAAATTTGGAAAGCATACATGGAACACAACAAAGAGGGCTTACCGCAGACCTCCACCCCCCAAAATGATGGAATGAGAAGAAGACAAAATATACTGACCCTGTGTGTAAAAGTAGATGACACAATTTTCTTGTTTATTTATATTGTGTGATGACCTTGTTTAATGGGTTTATTGTATTGTATATGTTGAATGTTTTGTGGGTAGGGAGGGGGTAGGAAGGAGGGACGGAAGGGAGGGGAAAAGGGGAGAAAATGACACTGTGTATATTCAAGAGGGAAATGTTTGTGTGTATTTTGGTTAATATGGTTCACAGGGAGAAATTTTTTTTTTTAAATTTAAAAAGGTATTCAAAGTATTGTCCTTCATTAACCGTGGAGTGGTATTGAATTTAGGAGCTGAGAGGTTATGTTGCAGGTATATAGGACCCTGCTTAGACCCCACTTGGAGTACTGTGCTCAGTTCTGGTCACCTCATTTTCGGAAGAATGCGGAAGTGATAGAAAGGGTGCAAAGGAGATTTTATAGGATCTTGTCTGGTTTTTGGAGCATGCCTTATGAAAACAGCTTGAGTGAACTTGGCCTTCTCTCCTTGAAGCAATGGACAACGAGATATGACTGTGGCGAAACCACTCGTGTATGTAAATACTTTGACCTTGTATGTTTGGCCCTGCTCTCATGGCCGGCTCATGACTCCTCCCATTTATTCACCATAAAGGCTGTCATGCCAAACCCTGGGCCCAGTTCAAGTCTGGGTCAGTGTGAGCCAGCAATTCAAGAGATACTGTCCATCTCTAGCTGATAAAAGCCTTCAGTTCCAGTACTTCTCTTTGGGTTAATTGATCATGCATCAGTGACCAAATAGAGGTGAATAAGATCATGAGAGGCATTGATTGTGTGGATAGTCAGAGGCTTTCCCCCAGGGCTGAAGTGATTGCCACAGGAGAACACGAGTTTAATGTGCTCGGGAGTAGGTATGGAGGAGATATCAGGGATAAGTTTTTTTTTATGCAGAGTGGTGGGTGCGTGGAATGGGCTGTTGGCAAAGGTAATGGAGGAAGATATGATAGGGTCTTTTAAGAGACTTTTGGATAGATACATGAAGCTTAGAAAAATAAAGGCCTATGGTAAGCCTAGTAATTTCTAAGGTAGGGACACGTTCAGCGCAACTTTGTGGGTTAAAAGGGCCTGTATTGTGCTGTAAGTTTTCTATGTTTCTAAAGTTCAGATTTCTATGGTTCTGCTTGCTTCGTGGGCTTGTCTCCTTACATGTTCTCGTCAGTATATGGAAGACATGGTCAATTGGATTTAGATCAGGTGACTGACTTGGCTATTTTTGAATTTTCCAGTTAAAATGTTCTTCATTGCTTTAGCAGCATGTTTGGGATTATTGTGTTGCTATAGAAGCACCGTTCAATGAGTTTACTCAAGCCTGAGCAGATAAGATGTTTCTATAAACTTTAGAATTCATTTTCCTACTGTCATCAACAGTTATATCATCATTGAAAATAAGTGTGGCAGCCATAAATGTTCAGGCAACAATATCTCCATCACCATGTTTCACAGATGAGGGTGGTTGCTTTGGATCTTGGTCAGTTCTTTTACGACTCCACACTTTGCTCTTGCCATTACTCTGTAAAGGTTAATCTTGGTCTCAACTGTTCACTGGACCTTTTACCAGAATTCTGCAGGACCTTTTAAATACTTCTTGGAAACTGTAATCTGGTCATCCTGCATCTGTGGCTAAGTAGTGGTTTGCATCTTGTAGTATAGCCTCTGTATTTCTGTTCATGGTCTTCCGTGGACAGTAGTCAATTGACACATCCACACCTGCCTCCTGAAGCGTGTTTCCAATCTGTCAGGCAGGTGTTTGAGATTTTTCATTATGATGAGAATTCTTCTGTTATCAGCAGTGGACGTCTTCCTTGACCTACCAGTCCCTTTGTGATCATTTAGCTCACCAATACACTCTTTCTTCTTTATGATGTTCCAAACAGTTTATTTTGATAACCCTGAGGTTTGGGCAATGTTTCCTACTGTTTTATTCTTGATTTTCAGCCTAATAATTGATTCTTCGGCTTCCCTTGGCACAACTCTAGTCCTCATGTTGAAAAATGCCAATTGCAGACTCCAAAGGTGATCAAAAGCTTACAAGCAAGCCTAGCTCTCTTATACCTGCACCAATGAAGCAATGAAGTACTCACAAACAACTATGATGCCAAATGTTCCAAACGTTATGGTAGCTTGAAATAAGGGGACTATATATAAAAAGTGCCATCATTTCTACATGGTAAAACAAAAATGTACACAAATAACCTTGAATAAAATCTGGAATGTGCACTTTAATCACATGTGAATTGTTTGATTACAAATTTAAAACTGTGGAGCACATGGGGAAAATAATGGAAAAAAAGTGTCTTTGTCCCAAATGTTATGGAGGCCACTGTACAGGTTGAGTACAGTATTTTTTGCATTGCCTTTAAATTGAAATAATGTCTGACCCACAGGAAAAAAGAATCTCAGTGTTGAATATGTGTTCTCTGACAATAAATGTAAACTTTAACTTTGACTTTGGAGGGTATACTTCCTGAATGACACTTTAATCATTCCACCTCACAAAAGTACATCTCTTCTATGGGATCATCGCTTCCCACCCATGAAATGGCCCCACAAAACTCTCTATATGACTTGTGAAATTTGTGATGGCACATCATGCAAAAGAATGACATTTCATTGCATGATGCCATCTATCTTGTCAGCAACAGATTTTTTAATGGTGGTACCTCAAAAAAATTGTTGGCCTGCTGTGGACCGTTGATTTAGTACATCCTTCCAGGCAACAAGGAATTTCCAGACGTATGTATTTGCTGTATGACCAGTTTCATTGTTGAACTTATTACATCATTTATCGTATATTGGTGCTAAATGACATGATGTTGCTTCTGATTTGAATGTATTTCCCCTGGTATCTATTGATTATAATGTTGTCTTTCATATTGCTGTTCTATTATTTTACTTAAACACATTTTTTTTTTCATTTCTTTCTCATGTTTAACCCCTTAAAATCTTTTCTAATATTATTTTCTTTGTTATCTTCAATTTATCTCAAGTCATTTGATATTTTTTGTTGGATGGGAGGTGTCAGAGAGTAGTGGTAGAAAATTGTTTGTCCAATTGGAGGCCGGTGACTAGTGGAGTTCCTCAGGGATCGGTCCTGGGTCCACTATTGTTTGTTATATATATTAACGATCTGGAAGTAGGGGTGGAGAATTGGATAAGCAAGTTTGTGGATGATACAAAGATTGGTGGTATTGTGGACAGTGAGGAAGATTAACGTAGATTGAAAGGTGATTTAGGAAGGCTGGAGGTGTGGGTTGAGAAATGGGTGATGGAATTTAATACAGATAAGTGTGAGGTGTTACATTTTGGAAAGGCAAATCTAAATAGGTCATATGCATTAAATGGTAGGCTATTGAGATGTGCAGAGCAACAAAGGGATTTAGAAGTAAATAGTACCCTCAAGGCTGATAATCAGGTAGATGGTGTGGTGAAGAAGGCATTTGGAATGTTGGCCTTCATAAATCGGAGTATTGAATTCAAGAGTAGGGAGGTTATGATGAAATTGTAAAAGGCATTGGTGAGGCCAAATTTTGTTTGTGTTTTTCCTATAATTTGGTGACCAAAACTGTACAGTTTGGTGTACAGTTTTTGTCACCAAATTATAGGAAAAATACAAACAAAATAGAGAGAGTGCAGAGAAGGTTCATGAGAATGTTGACAGGATTTCAAGGTTTGAGTTACAGGGAAAGGTTGTACAGACTGGGGCTTTTTTCTCTGGACCGTAGAAGATTGAGGGGGGACTTGATAGAGGTGTTTAAGATTTTAAAAAGGACAGACAGAGTAAATGTGGATAGGCTTTTTCAATTAAGATTGGGGGAGATTCAAACTAGAGGGCATGGTTTAAGATTGAAGGGGGAAAATTATAAGGGGAACATGAGGGGAAATTTCTTTATGCAAAGGGTGGTAGGGATGTGGAATGAGCTTCCGGTAGACGTGGTTGAGGCAGGATAATTGGTTACATTTAAGGAAAGACTGGATAGTTACATGGAGAGGAGAGTTACATGGAGGGCTATGGACCGGGTGCTGGTCAGTGGGACTAGGAGGGTGGGGATTTGTTACGGCATGGACTAGTAGGGCCGAACTGGCCTGTTCTGTGCTGTAAGTGGTTATGTATGGTTATAGGACATAGAACACATAGAACTGTTCTTCACTTATTTGACCTGTTTTGTAATTGCTATAATTCCACTCGTCTCAGCCATGGGGCTTCAATGGGTAAGGAAGGGATGGGGTTGGAGGTGGTTACATGACTTGCTCAAAATACTGTACATCAGTCACCAGTATTCTTAAATTAATTGCCTAACTAGATGTTATCTCCTTATCTTTTTAAATATCCTTTCTCTTATTGTTTGGGGCACAGGGCAATTGTCTTAGTTTGACTAATGGCAGGAAAAATGTTGAAGTATATCATATGTATTACATTTTTTCATATTATTACATGTTAATAAAAGGAACCTTGAGCCTTGAAATAACAAAATTACACTTCAATTCTAAACACCATTAATGTAAATTAAAGCCAGTCACTAGGGATTAATAGAGAAATAGTAAAATGGGTTCAGAGGTTGCTGGAGGAGAGACAGCAGAGGGTCATGGTGTGGTGGTACACCACCGGCCTACTGCAGGGGGAAACCTCTGTACCTGCAGGAGTGTAAGGGGACAGGACAACACCTGGCCGGCTGCCAATCAGTCAGACTGAATGGATCAAGCCCCACCCAGTCAGGGATATAAACCTGCGCCAGCCTCCCGAGGCCTCACACTGAGTTCCTGCAGCCACAGCCAGCCTGGTTCTGTGGAAGTCTTTGTGGATTAAAGCCTGTTGTACAGTCTTTACCTTATGTGTGTCTGATTCTGTCTAACAGCGCACCACAATTTAATCCACAAAATTTTCCCACAGCTGCCATGGAAAAACTCCATGGCAGGGAGCCTCGAGGTCGACCCATGCCACCCAGAAGCCCAGACACGCTTCGAGATCTGACAGCACGCGGTCGAGGCAATCATCGAGGCACATGAGGGCGACATCCTGGACTCCGATCGGAAGAGGTTGGTCCTACTCCGGTCAAAACTGGGTCCCCGTGCCTTCAGGTAACCAAAGGTTGCTCCACGTATAAGAACGCAATGGACACTCTCGAGAACTTCTACAAGCCCCCCAATGAATGCGGTCTGTGCAAGGTACCTCCTCAACACCCGAGCCCAGCAACCCGGGGACACTTCCGAGAGTTGGCCCAACTGTGTCTGGCTGAACCCAGGGTAGGTGTAGAGGAGGTCGAGAGGCTAATCTGGGATGCCTTCATCCGAGGGCTATGATTGAGGGCCATCTGGCAGGAGCTGCTAGAAGACAATATCTATGCCCTAAGCAGGACTGTGGAAGTAGTCCAAACCCTGGAAGCAGCAGCCCTGCATGTCGAAGCCTTTGATTCCAGGTTCCCCCAGGTTCCCTCATGGGCCTCTCACTCTGCAGCTGCAGCCCCAGGCTGAGCTGGGGAGGTGAATGTTGCTGCGGCAAGCGCCCAGCGCCCCAGTAAGTACTATGGGTCTTGGTGTGGGTCAGATCAACAATCGCGCCAAAACTGCTCAGCTAGGAACCAGTATTGATCCCGATGTGGCAAGAAAGGCCACTTTGTTCAAGTGTGCCTTTCTAAACCTGGCGGCAGCTCAGAGGCCCACTATGACCTCCCTACTTCCCCCGTGTACGTGCCGGTCGGCGCCATTATCTCTGCAATGACTTCTGCCTTCCCTGACTTCAACCACACAACATCTGGCCCCACCAGCAACTGTCGTAGTGTGTGCCCCAAGCATCTGCACCAGCCCTCGCCCTCGCTGCTCGCTGAGAATTACAATGATGTCACTTCCGGTTCACAGTGTGATGTCATTTCTGGCTGACGTAACGACATCACTGCTGCTGGCTGTGATGACGTCACTTCCCTTGGCACAGCAGACACGGATGGGGAAGGAGGCCAACCATGCAGCAGCTCCCCACGTGCCGCCGCCAACTTGGGCAAGGCAACGCTCGACTCAGAGGGCTCATGACGATATTGAAAACGACATGGTCAACACAGACGATGACCAGGCTGCCCTATCGATGCTCCCCTTGCCTCCGGGTGCCATCAGCTGCCGCATGCCACACTCAGTGACCGATGTCAACATGGTCAACATGGGCGATGACCAAGCCACCCTATCGATGCTCCCCTTCCCTCTGAATAGCGACGACTCCGACTCCGAGATGGTCCTGGCCACCACCACACTGACCAGGGATATTCCTCATGATCTCGGATGCTCAATGATGGACATTTGATAACAAAGTTCCTGATGGAACTTTTACTCACCCGAGCGTGGCCCACACCCTATGGTTAAAGGTCCATCCCACCACCTGCTCGATCGCCCTCGCCACTGAGGATAAAACTGTTGGAACCCTTGGGCGCTCCTCAGTCGATATAACGATGGGAGGGGAGAATTACACAGGACTCAGGCTCCTGGTCATGCCTAAACTCTGCGCACCACTCCTCCTGGGCCTGAATTTCCAGTACCACCTGCAGAGTGTCACCCTTGCCATCAGGGGGCCCCAACCTCCATTCACATTGCATAGCATGCCAACCTACCAGCCCCGGTCAACCTGCAGCCTCTCCACACTGCGCATCACCCCATCGGAGCTCTTTCCACATCTTGCACTAGGATGCAAGCCAATCGCCACTAGACGTAAGCGCTATTGCGCTGCAGACAGGGACTTCATCAAGGCAGAGGTGTGGCTACTCCTGGCGTTATAGAGCCCAGTAACTGCCCTTGGAGAGCCAAATTCCTAGTGGTCAAAGGGGGAAGTAAGCCGAAAATGGTCATGGATTACAGCCAGACCATTAATCAGTAGCTGAATGTCTACCCCCTGCCAAGGATCGCCAACATGGTCAATGAGATTGCCTGCTACCAGATTTTCTCCACGATTGACCTGAAGTCAGCGTATCACCAAATCCCTATCCACCTGAAGGACAAGCCCTACACCACCTTTGAGGCGAACGGGCACCTGTACCAGTTCTGCTGGGTTCTCTTTGGGGTCACGAATGAGGTGTCCATCTTCCAGCGGGAGATGGATCGCATGGTAGACCGGCACAAGCTGAAGGTGACGTTCCCATATCTGGATAACATCACTATCTGCGGCCGTGACCAGCAGGAAAAATTCCTCCAGACAGCTGTGGAGCTGAACCTCACTTACAACAAGGAGAAGTATGTGTTCAGCACCACCCGCCTCACCATCCTGGGGTACATCGTGGCCCATGGAGTTGTCGGCCCAGATCCTGAAATGATGCGCCTATTAATGGAGTTACCCCTCCCTCCCACGCTAAAGGCCCTCCGCAGGTGCCTGGGCCTGTTCCCTTATTACTCGCAGTGCGTCCCTCACTTCTCAGACAAGCTCTGCCCACTGGCCCAAGCCACAACTTTTCCTCTCCCACCTGAGGCACAGGCAGCCTTCACCCGCATCAAGCAAGACATCGTGGATGCCACGATGCAGGTTGTGGATGAGGACTCCCCATTCCAGGTGGAGAGCGATGCCTTTGAGGTGGCCCTCACTGCTACCCTCAACCAAGGGGGTGGCGCCCCATTACCTTCTTCTCCAGGAACCTCCACGACTCTGAGCTAGGGCACTCTGCCATTGAAAAGGAGGCCCAGGTGATTGTGGAAGTGGTCCACCATTGGCGCCACTACCTGGCTGGCAGGAGATTCACGCTCCTCATGGATCAGTGGGCCGTGGCGTTCACATTTAACACTACCCACAAGAGCAAGATAAAGAACGACAAGATCCTGCGCTGAAGAGTCGAGCTGGGAACCTACAGCTAGAACATCCAGTACTGTCCCAGGAAGTTTAACGACTCCCCTGATACCCTCTCTTGCACCTGCGTGTCTATGCATGATGACAGGTTGCAGGCATTGCATGAGTCCCTCTGCCATCCAGGCGTCACCCGGTTGTACCATTTTGTTAAGTCCCGAAATCTGCAGAACACCATCAGGGATGTCAGGGACATGACCGAGGCCTGTTGGGTCTGTGCGGAGAGTAAAACCCATTTCTTCTGCACCCGCAGGTCCATGTTGTAAAGGCTACTCGGCCTTTCGTGTGTCTCGGCGTGGACTTCAAAGGGCCCCTGCCTTCCACGAATCAAAACGTCTACTTTTCACGGTAGTGGACGAGTACTCATGCTTCCCTTTCGTCATCCCTAGTCAGGACACCTCCCCAAGAGGCAACGGGCAAGTGGAACACGAGAATTGGTTGGTCTGGAAGGCAGTCCTCCTGGCTCTCAGGTCAAAAGGGAGGGCCATTGAGTTCTGGCAGGACGCACTGCCCGAGGCACTCCATGCCATTCAGTCACTGCTGCGCACGGCTACCAACGAGACCTCTCTTGAACGTCTCTTCTCATTCCCCAGGAGATTAGCGACTGGAATGTCACTCCCAGCATGGCTCACGTCCCTGGGACCGGTGCTTCTGTGTAAACTGGTATGGACACACAAGGCTGAAGCCCTGGTGGAGCAGATTTTCCTCCTTCATGCAAACCATAACTACGCTTAAGTTAGGTTCAACAATGGCAGGGAGGACACCATTTCAATCAGGGACTTGGCATGAGCAGGAGCACCCACCACACCACGCCACCCTCCAACCCAGTATGATGCTGACCAGGCATACATCCCTGTCCCCATGCAGCTATGGGCCACACAGGGCCTCCTTGACCACAAGGGGCCTGCTTCAGCCTTAGGAGAAGAACCTGTGCCCCCAACCATCCAATACAAGGAAATTGTGGGTCAACAATATCAATGGGAAGAAAAAAAATGGTTGGCTTTTGAGCCAAAATTCTTTATCAAAATCTGATACTGTTTGACCCACTGAGTTCCTCCAGCAGATTGTGTTTAACTTCAGATTCTAGTATTTGCACTCTCCTGTGTGTTTCTGTAACATTATGCAGAATAAGAGCTGTAGTCTAAGTTGTCTTTTGGATTTGCTTTGTTCCCATGAACAGTTAACTCCCTACCCAGATAACCTTGAATACATTCAATAACTCTACTTCCAAAGTACTTTGAAGCAGAGATTTTCAAAGATTCACAACCCACTGAGAGAAGAAATTCTCCCTTGTCTCTGTCTCAAATGGATGACTGTGAACTTTAAGATGAAGTTTTCCAGATCTTGATTGCAAGGGAACCATCATTTCAGTATTTACTTCTTCAAAGCTCTATATTTCAACAACCTTACTCATCATTTCATCATAAGGCCACCCTTCCTCTCAGGAATCATCCTCTCGTGAATGTTCTCCAAATCCTCTCTCAAGCAAGCAAGTTCAAGTTGATTGTCACATGTATGGAAAACTACAGAGGTTGTTTTGAGGGCAGACCAGTAGGCACTCTCAGACAGAGTACAACAAGAAAGACACAGTACAAGAGTGAAGAAGTGCCAAGTTACAGAGAGTGATCAGTTTGTATAGAGCGAAGGCAACCTCAGTTTACTCTTCTGGGATTCATTTGGAATCTGATATTGGTGGAAAGAAACCATCTTTCAATCTAGTGCTGCGTGATCTCACACCTGTGAATCATCTTCCCGATGGGAGGGGTTTAAGGGTATGTGGCCAGGGTGGAATGAGTCTTCCAATGTGTTGGTTACTTTTCCAAGGGAGTGGGAATTACAAATGGAGTCGATGGAGTGGGGGAGGGGGGGCGATGGTGATGTGGGATGTGTGGTGGTGGTGTGTATGTATAATGGACTGAGCCACATTCACAACCTTCCGCAGTTTCTTGAGGTCTGGAGTGGACCAGTTGCCATCCCATGCACCTTGATATAGTACTTTTAATAGATGCAGCAACAAGTATATCTTTCCTTAAATAAGGAGATCCAAACTACAAGCAGTACTCCAGATGTAGCCTCCTCATCTTGGATGCTAATTCAATATTGATTTTCATGGAGCTTGCCTATGTTTCCCCTCCATTCCCATTGCTGATGCCAGTATCCCTGAAGTGGAAAATGTCTCTTCATCCAGTCATTTTAAAATCACAGTGTGGGTTGTTTCTCTGATCTGAATTTGGTCTGAACATATTAGAGTGGGTCAAAGCTAGTTAAAGCTCATAGAACTGTCCAAACCAGGACTCTTTTAAAAGGTAATTAAAACCGAACAAATGCCACAAAATAAATAAATAAAGACCAAAAATAATATGACATGTAATGAAAGATACTGATTATGTAGTTTATGTTAGACAAATAATTGTGCACCATTATGATCTCTGTACTCTGCCTTCGACACAACTTCAACCTTTAACTGTACCTATAACATCTGATAACATCTTCTCTCTGACTCCATACAGAGAGTTATTTCTTAAAAATGCACCGAAATGTTGGAGGAACTCAGCCGGTCTTTTCAGTGACTATAAGAGACAAAGATATATTGTCGACATTTCAGGCCTGAGCCCTTCTTCAACGAATGATCTTTTGCCTATTCCTTGGAGAAGGGTTCAAGCCTGAAATGTCAGCAATATATCTTTGTCTCTTATAGTCACTGAAAAGACCGGCTGAATTCCTCCAACATTTCGGTGCGTTTTTGCTACAAGCAGCATCTGCAGACATTTGTGTTTCACTCAGGGAATTATTTCTGCCTGCCATTACCTTGCAAACTGTTCTTGCATTTTAAAAGATACTCACTGTTTCACTTGGTACAGATTCTGTCCTTGGCAATCTGCAAGTCACCCTTTAAAGTTAAATCTGACTTGCTCTTTAACTGCAGCAAAAAGCGGTTCAGCAAATCTGCTGGGTCTTTTTTCCCTGCACCATTTTATAATGCCAGAGCCACACTGTGGCATTTTGATTGATGCACACTCCCCTTTGATTGCACCCTTCTCATCCAATTGTGCTGACTGACTGACAGGAATATTCAATATTTAGACATTGGCCTAACAAAGATACTTTGATGAGGAGAAAGTATCATGATTGCAAAATGTTAGTGGATGGCTTTCCCTCCAATTATATTTCTAATCCTTACCTCATCTAATATGAATAAGAATATGAATGGCAGAAGGAGGCATAATGGATGCATCTTTCTGTATCTCTGGTGACATTCACACTCCAGGGGTCTAGGGCAGGGGTCTGGTTTTGTACAAACTAATAGCCTGTTTTTTAAAAAAATTAATACATATTCTCATTTCCACTCTGCATGCTTGCATACAATTATTCATCAATTTTTACTCAATTATGGTTTATCATGAGTTAAGCACACTTTATATTTTATTCAGTTATGAACAGGTGTGATTAACTAAACAATGAACTAAATGACATGGTGATTTTAAATGGATGTTTTCATCTAGTAATTTATCTGCAGAACTGGAATCCCTCTTTTTTACTATTCCTCTGATGTAATTTGTCAATTTCGAATTCCTTCCTGTGCCACAAAAGAGCTTGTGTTACACCTGTACCTCCTACGCATTCCTTCCCACTTCAGAGGCCCTCTCAGCTGCCTGTAGCATGCTAGTACATGTGAGACTTTTGACACATAATGTGCAAGAATCAATGCCATCTGCCAAATGAGCCTTGTCTGGAACACTGCAATTGAAATTGGTACATGTTTTTTTTCTGTTTGGAAGTATCACAGGGAGCCAGCTTTTCTTAGCACTCAGTTCTCTGCAGTAGTACCATTTAAAGGTTCACTCAGAAAATTACCCTACAACCATTTCACCTAGGCACACTTAGCCACTTCCAACTGTGCTGCAGTTTAATGGAATAATTGTCTACAGGGGCTGGTGACCTGATATCAAGGGCACATGCCTGGGTCAACAGATGTGCAATACTGGAGTAATGATGATGGCTGATTCTGCTACTATCAGAAAGGCAAAGTGACATAATCAAAACATACCTAGACATTTCTTACGTATGATGGAATGCCATGGCTGCACCAAGTTTAGTAAGCATAAGTTAATAATGTTGGCTTGGGAATAGACTCCAGGCCAGACTTTGTCAAGCATTCTCCTGCATCAGGAATCTAACTAGTTTATTGAGACAGAGCTGCACAAGCTCTTGATTAATGTACCTGATGATGAAGCTGGGTATGAATTGATTAATCCCTTTGTGCTAAACTCAGTAATTTCACAAACAAGCTACTTTACCCAGCAGTATTCTCAGATTCTTTTATGATCGATAGCCATGCTCATTAAGGGAAAAATGGAGTTGGAGTTTTCCATGATGATGGAAATTCCTACTGTGTGTCCAAAACAAACATTCACAACATTTCTTGAGTGGTGCCTGCAAACTCTTGAGGGTTGTCTCTCCATAAGGCAAATGACGGAGGGCTATCAATGTAACCCCCTTTACTGAAGCCAGACAACTTCCAATCAATGGCTGTGGCTAATGCAACAACAGCTCAAAATCCATGTGGGACTCCAGTCACGAAAGAGCACTAAATGACATATGTGCTGTTCCTTTTTAATTTTTAAAAAATTTTTCACACTGTGAACCTTATCAATCAAAATGCATACAAACATTTCCCTCTTAAATATACACAGTGGCATTTTCTCCCCTTTCCCCCCCCCCCCCCCACCTTCCCTCCCCCCCTTCTCAACCCCCTCCAAACCCATTAAACAATGAAAATAAACAAGAAAAATGTGTCATTTACTTTTACACACTGGATCAAGTCATTTTGTCTTCGTTATCATTTCAGGGGGTGGCGGCCCAAGGCAAGCCCTCTCTGTTATGTTCCATGTACGGCTCCCATATTTGCTCAAAAAATGGGACTTTATTTTTTTTTAATTATGTTATTTTTTCCAATGGAATACATTTATTCATTTCTATGTACCATTGCTGTACTCTCAGGCTCTCTTCTGATTTCCAAGTTGACATTATACATTTTTTTGCTACAACTAAGGCTATCATAATAAATCTTTTTTGCTCTTCATCCAGTTTGAGGCCTAATTCTTTACTTCTTATATTATTTAAAAGGAAGATCTCTGGATTTTTTGGTATGTTGTTTTTTGTGATTTTATTTAATACCTGATTTTGTGCTGTTCTTAACCTTGAAAAAGTACTTAACAAGCCATCAACAATTTACCTTCATAAAGGTAACTAGTTATTTGAGGAGAAACTCAAGAACAGCTGATTCCGGAATCATTGAAAAAAAAATTGGAGGGAGGCAACATTTGCAGGCAGTCAAGAATTTTGGGGCAGGACCCCACCTGTCTCTCCACCCCTCCCCTCTTCTTTTGTCGAGTTGCATCCCACTTTGGTCCTCCCCACCCTGTTTATGCTTGCTATCTCCCCTTCCACACCAGTGTATTACTAAATCCCATGAAGTTAATCAAATCATAATTCTTTCTTAAACTCCCATCTTGGTCCCTTTTCTCTTGCAACTTTATTTCTACCTTGACACTGGAGCTTTCCTATTCTACTGTGAGAAGGCAGCCATCATCACAAAATGCCCCCATTACCCAGACCACAACCTCTTTCCATTGTTGCCTTCAGACGGAAGGTCCAGAAGCCAGAAGGACCTTTAGGTTCAAAAACAGTTACTTTCCAGCAGCTATCAGGCTCACGAACCTCCCCTTAGAATACTTATCAGAGACTGCTCCACACCACAAAATAATCATCTGCACTCTTGCAAAGTCACTTTTTTTGCACTAGGATAACAGAACATCTATTATCTATTTTTTTTGCATTTCTGTATTTTTAAAATTTATTTAAGTATTATACTATAGTTATTTTTGTAGTTTTTTTTAACAAAGTACTGTTCAGCGACATCCAGTAAGAATTTTGGTGCAAATGTACATTGTACAATGTTTTTGACAATAAACTAATTATCATGGTAAGTCCGGTCCTGATGGAATACATTCTAGCATATTGAAAGAAATGGTGTAAGCTTTAGTAGATAATTTACCAAAATTCTCTGGTCAGGTTCTGGCAGATTAGAAAACAGCAATTATCACACTACTGTTTAAAAAAAAAAGGATGCAAGCAAAAGGCAGGTAACTATCAGCCAGTTAGCTAACGCCTCTCATTGGGAACGTGATTGATGCTTTTGTTAGTGAACCAATAAGAAGATACCCAAATGGAAATGGTTCCATCAAAGAGATGCAGTGTGGATTCAGGAAAGGCAGACACTGTTTTTGCACATTTACTGGAGTTCTTTGGAATATAGAAAGTGCAGAGGACAGAGGAGGGGAGACAGAGTCAGAGGGTGGGTCGAGTGTGTCATCCTGGTAAGTAGATTTTAGGAGCGTTTAAAAAGGGGCCGGGGTTCAGGGTGAGTTTAGGTAAAGGAGCGGGCCAGTGAGGAGAAGCCCAGTAAGTGAGTGGCATAGTGAAGAGTGGGACTTCGAGGCTTTGGCTCAACGAGCAGAGGCTGAGGAAGTGCTCCCAGTGAGGTAAGGTTGGTAAGTTTATATTAATTATTCTAATTTAATTTAAGAGAAGGCTATGGATGGTCTGATTGCAGGATGTGGGAGGTCAGGGACAGCACAAATGTTCCTGATGATTGCACATGCAAAAGGGACTGTGTTGGGGAACTGAAGCTGCAGCTGGATGAGGTTCGGATCATAAGGGAGGCAGAGGCCATCACAGAGAAGAGTTACAGGCAGGTACTCACCCAAAATACTGGGTGACTGTGAGGAAAGGGAAGGGGTGGGGGGGGGGGGGGAAAGACAGACAGTGCAGAGTACCCCTGCAGCCATTCCCCTCAATAATAAGTATACCATTTTAGATACAGTTGGGGTGAGACAAACTATGAGGGACAAGTCATGGTGGTTAGATCTCTGGCATGAGGGATGGCCCCTCAGCTCAATAAGGAAGGGAGGAGAAAAGAGGAGAACTCTTGTAATTGGCGACTTACTGGTTAGGTGAGCAGATAGGAGGTTTGCTGGGTGAAATCGGAGCTCCCAGTTTGAATGTTGCCTTCAGGTTGCAAGAGTCAGGGATGTCTCTGATCAAGTACACAGCATTCAGGAGGGGGCGGGTGAGCAGTCAGATGTCGTGATCCACGTGGGGAACCAATGACATAGATAGGAGTAGGGATGAGATCCTGAATAAAGAATATATGGAGATAGGAAAGAAGTTAAAATCAGGACCTCATGGGGGGTGGGTCTAATATCGGGATTGCTATCAGGGCCATGTGCTAGAGACTGTAGGAATGGGAAGATGTGGCAGATGAATTTGTGGCTAAAGAGTTGGGTCAGAGGTTCACATTTGTGGATCATTAGGAACTCTTCTGGGGAAGGTCTGACCTGTACAAAAGAGACAGGCTGAATTTGAACTGAAAGGGGACAAATATCCTGATGGACAGGTTTGCTAGAGCTGTTCGGGAGGGTTTAAACTAATTTGGCAGGTGAGTGGGAATCAGAATGAGAGTGCAGAGATTAGGGTAGAAGAATATTTAGATTTGCAAGGAGAGAGGAACCAGAATGTTAAAGTTAATGAAGGAGGTGAGGTGGTAAAAGTAGATGGTAATTAAAGGAATGTATGTGGGGGTCATTCTCTCAAGTGTATATATATTTCAGTGCAAGCAGCATTGTAAGAAAGATGGATGAGCTTCGAGCATGAATTGACACATGGAAATATGATATTGTAGCCATCAGTGAAACTTAGTTGCAGGTGGGGTGTGATTGGCAGCTAAATATTCTAGGATTCCATTGTTTTAGGCATGATAGAATGGAAGTGGGGTGGGGGGGAGCCTAAAAGGTGGAGGAGTCATATTGCTTGTTAGATAAAACATTACAGAGGTGCTATGGCAGGATAGATTGGAGGGCTTGTTCAGTGAGGCTATCTAGGTGGAAATGAGGAATGGGAAAGGCATGAAAACACTAATGGAGTATGTTATCAACCACCCAAAAAGCCTAAGGGAATTAGACGAGCAAATTTGTAAGGGGATAGCATATATGTCTAATAAACATAAGGTGATGATTATAGGAGATTTTAACTTTCCTCACATTGAATGGGACACCAATTCTGTAAAAGGGCTGGATGGGTTGGAGTTTGTCAAATGTGTTTAAGAAAGTTTCCTAAATCAATACATAAAAGAACTGACGAGAGAGGGGCCAGTATTGGATTTCCTATTTGGGAACAAGATAGGTCAAGTGACAGAGGTTTGTGTTGGGGAACACTTAGTTTTAGGTTAATAATGGAGAAGGATAGGGCTGGGACTAAGGTTGAGATTCTTGATTGGAATAAGGCAAATTTCAAGGAGAGCAAAAGGATTTAGAGGGTGTGGATTGAGATAATTTATTTTCAGGGAAGGATGTAACAGATAAATGGAGGACATTCAAAGGGGGGATTTTGAGAGTACAGAGTTGGTATGTCCCTGTGAGGATTAAAGGAAAGGTTAGAAAGTATAGAGAGCCTTGGTTTTTCAAAGGATATTGGGAATTTGGTTAGAGGAAGAGGAATATGTACAACAGGTATAGACATCAGGGAATAGATAAGGTGCTTGAGGAATATAAGGAGTGTTTAAAAAAAACTTATGAAAGGTTAAAAGGAGAAAAGGAGGCTGCTTTGGCAGGCAAGGTAAAAATTAATCTAAAAGGTTTCTACAGGTACATTAAAAGTAAAAGAATAGTGAGGGGTAAACCCCATTGAGGATCATGGGATAGGCTATGTGAGAAGTGAGGAAATTAGGGAAATTTTTTTTTTCTTCAGTATTCACTAAGGAAAGGAATATTGAGCCAGGTGAAGTAAGGAAATCTGGTGGTGAGGTCATGGATAATATACGGATTAATGAGGAGGTAGTATTGGCTATTTTAATGAGAATATAGGTGGATAAATCTCCAAGTCCTGACAAGATATTGAGGGAGGTTAGTGTACAAATAGTGAGGGCTCTGACAGAAATATTTAAAATGTCACTGGCCACAGGGGGGGTGCCAGAGGATTGGAGGGTGGCTCATGTTGTTCTGCTGTTTAAAAAAGGCTCCAAAAGTAAACCTGGTAATTATAGACCTGTGAGTCTGACGTCGGTGGTGGATAAATTAATGGAAAGTTCTTAGAGATGGTATATACAATTATTTGGAATGCAGGGATTGGATTAGGAGTAGTCAACACAGTTTTGTATGTGGTACATCATATTTAACAAATCATAGTTTTTCGAGGAGGTTATTAAGAAGGTCGATAAGGGAAAGGGTGACGATATTGTCTACATAGACTTTAGTAAGGCCTTTGACAAGGTTCCACGTAAGAGGTTAGTTCCACATAGGAAGGTTCAAGCTTTAGGTATTAATGTTAAAATAGTGAAATGGATTCAACAATGGTTGGATGGAAAACGTTGGAGGGTAGTGATGGAAAATTGTTTGTCAAATTGCAGGCTGGTGACTAGTGGAGTGCCTCAGGGATTGACACTGTCCTTTATATTAATGATCAAACTGTTGTTTGTCCTTTATATTAATGATCTAGATTATAGGGTGGTAAATTGGATTAGTAAGTATCTAGATGATATGAAGATTGGTGGTGTTGGGGACAGTGAAGGTTATCAAAGCTTGCAGTGGGATATAGGACAGTTTGAAGAGTGAGTGAAAGATGGAAGATAGAGTTTAATACTGATAAATGTGAGATGCTACATTTTGGTAGGACTGATCAGTGAAGGTCATACATGTTAAGTGGTAAACAATTGAGGAGTGCAGTAGAACAAAGGGATTTAGGAATCCTGGTACATAATTCCTTGAAAGTGGAGTCACATGTAGATAGGGTGGTGAAGAAAGCATTTAGTATGTTGCCCTCATAAATCAGAGTATTGAATATAGGAGTTGGGATGTCATGTTCAAGTTGTATAAGGCATTGGTGAAACCAAATTTGGAATATTGTGTGCAGTTTTTGTCGCTGTCTTATAGGAAGGACAAAAACAGAATAGAGAGAGTGCAGAGGAAATGTTGCCTGTGTTTCAGGGTTTGAGTTTCAGGGAAAGGTTTAGCAGGCTGGGACTTTATTCCCTGGAGTGTAGAAGTTTGAGGGGTGATTTGATAGAGGTATTGAAAATTATGAAGGGGACAGATAGAGACAATATGGTCAGGGTTTTTTCACTGAGAGTGGGGGAGAATCAAACAAGAGGATATGGATAGAGGTTGAAGGGGGAAAAGTTTAGGGGAAACATGAGGGGGAATTTCTTCATTTAGAGGGTGGTGGGAGTATGGAATGAGCTTCCATCTGAAGTGGTGGATGTGGTTTCGATTTTAATATTTAAGGAAAAGTTAGATAGGTATATGGACAAGAGAGGTGTGGAGGGTTATAGGCCCGGTGCAGATCAATGGGACCAGGTGTGAGAAGGTGTTCAGCATAGATTAGAAAGGCCAAACTGGCCTATTTCTGTGCTATAATGGTTATATGGTTATATTTCGATTTCAAGAAGGTGTTCAATAAGGTGCTGCATAAAAGACATCCACAAAATAAGAATGCATGTTGTTAGGGTATTGTATTAGCACAGATAGAGGATTTGTTAACCAATAAAAGGCAAAGAATTGGGGTAAATGGGTGTCTCACTGGTTGGCAATTGGTGGTGAGCAGTGCACCATGGGATTCAGTCCTGGGCCCGCAAGTGTTCATGATACACATTAATGATTTGGATGAAGTGACCAAGTGTAGGACATCCATAAAACTTTGGTTATTTACATTCATGAATGGATGAATCAAACATACATTAAGCTGAGTAACTGGAGGAATGACTACAAGAACATCTGAAATAGGAGCAGCAGTAGGCCATCTGGCTTGTTAACTCCTTTAAATACTCTGCTACTCTGATCTTACATGAATACATAGATATATAGATTTTGCAATTTACACACAGCAGAGACAAACCTAGGCTGGAGAATCAGTAATGCAAAGAACCCTGTCCAAGCTTTGAGTTTCCTTTTAATCAGATTAAAAAGTTGCTAAGAGAACAATTTATTGAAAAATGAAATCCAGATTTTGAAGCACAAGATACATAATATTAAAATTCAACATGAGTGTGAGTCTTTGGATCTGTCTTTAAAGGGCAGAACAAACAGGATCTTCAGATATTTTGAAAGCAAATAGAATCTTGTTAAACTGAAGGTGAAAGGTTATTGACCAGAGTGAGAATGCAGAGTGGTGATTACAGCCAACCTATGATCTTTTCAAATGGCAGTGCAGACTTCAAGCATTTATATCTAATATAGTTTAATTCTGACAAATGTTTCTTCTCAGTTACATCAAGTGGAGAATTGTACTTAGTTATAAACAACGGTAAAAGAAAGTAAAAGCAAAGCAACCATGTCAAACACAGAAAACATCCTCTGACCAGCAATTGACATTTAGCAGGAACCCACTTTATCCTTTTGATCTTTACACACACATGGCATTCTATTCCTTTCCCCCTTATGATGTGGCTCTCCCTCCAATAAGGAACTATTATAAACCATTTGCACTCAACCATTTCATCCAGCAGAACAGTGATTAGTCAATATTTGATTGAAGAGGAAATTTCTTACTGAAACATCAGAGGCTAAAGGGGCCTCGGCAAAAATTCATACCAGATTTCAAGCCACCTCTCTGACAAGAGCACAAGCTGACATATAGTTTTCATTACTTTGTTACTGGTTTTGAGGTTGTTATTTGCATTTTCAGAAGGTAATTGGCTTTTATCTGTTCTCAACCTTAGAAACTCCCCTAGTCTGTTCCCTCCCACAGATAAGAACATAAGAAATGCGAGTAGGGGTAGGTCATACAGCCAGCCCATCAAGCCTGCTCCACCATTCAATGAGATCATGGCTAATCTGATGATAGGCTTATCTCCATCTACCTGCCTTTTCCCCATATCCCTCAATTCCCTTACTATGTAAAAATCAATCCAACAATATTGACTCCACTACTTCATTAGGCAGCAAATTCCATAGATTCACCACTCTCAGGGAAAAGCAGTTCCTCCTCATCTCTGTACTAAATTTACTACCTTGAATCTTCTGGCTATATTCCACAGTTCTGGTTTCCCCAGATGTAGTGTGGATTGTGGAGAGTCATGTGACCGCTCTGGCGGGAACCTATCAGAAGTCACCTCACCTATTAGACCTGCCCATCTAGGATGCTGATGCATGATTGGTTCTGACAGTTGACGAGTGACAAGTGCCCATCAATGTTAGATCCACTCAAAGGTGAGGGTGACATATGATTGGTCCTTGCTAGTCACATTAACATGTCTTGAATTGAAAAAGTTGAGCTTGTACAGTCACTCTCTCTCCCTCTTCTTGCTACAGCTGCTGCATGGAGACCATCACTGAACTCCAGGCTGCAGGCCATGGGCAACTCCTGAGGGCTGAATGCAATGGGCTTATCCTGAATCCCGAGCCATGGGAAATGCTGGAGACAAGGTTCATTTGATATACTTGTTAGTTGTAATTAATTTACTGTTCATTAGTATGTTATTCCTGTGGGTGGGCAGGCATTGTGTGTTTATCTCTTGCATTCCCAATCAGAAGTTGAGAATGATTAGCAGTGATTTATTCACAATTAGTATGTAGTTAGTTATTTGTGTATTATTGCTGCGTGTGGGTTTGTTAGTTGTGGCCATTGCTGAACTCCAGGCTATGAGCCACAGACAGGTCTGGAGGGCCAACTCCAATGGGGTCATTTTGGATCCCGAAATGTAGTGACATTGGAGATAATGTTCATGTATATGTACTTGTTTAATTACATGGTATACTGTGCCTGTAGGTGCTGAGTGATGAAGAAGTTTAACCCTTATATCGCTATATACCGTGCCATTGGGTGATGGGTACTGAGGCAGTTAAATACTCGTTTCTCGGTCTACAGTGCCTGTAAACTGTGTACATAGATCTCTCAGGATGTGCCCTTTTGTGAATTCCCCTGTGTGTAAATAAAAGCCACTGTTTATTTATAACATATGTCCAGCCTTGATTCTCTTTCAACCCATCAAACCTATTCTGAACACAACCTAACAATGGAAACAACTTATTGACCTCAATTTTATCTATACCTTTCATAATTTCATGTTTCTTCAAAATCTCCTCCCAGACCTTTAAATTCCAGCAAGAAAAGTCCAATATGACTTGATCTATCCTCATAGGCCACCCCCTTCATTCCTGGAATCAACCTGGTGAACCTCTTCTGGCTGCCTCCAAAGCCAGGACATCTATCCTCAAATAAAGAGACTGTATGCAGTACTCCAGATGCATCCTTAACAGTACCTTGTAGAGTTGTAGTATAACCTCTCTGCTCCTAAATTCAATCCCTCTAGCAATGAAAGCCAACATTCTATTTGCCTTCTTGATAAACTGCTTCAGCTGCAAAACAACCTTTTGCAATTCATGCACAAGCACCCCCAATTATTTCTCACGTCAATATGCTGCAATCAATTTCAATTTGAATAATATTCTGACCTTCCATCCTTCCTTCCTACCAAAGTGGATAACCTCACATTTGCCAACATTGTTCTCCATCTACCAGACCTTTGCCCACCCACTTAACCTATCTATACCTCTGCAGATTCTCCATATCCTCTGCACAATTTGTTTTTCCACGCAATTTATTGTCATCAGCAAAACTAGATGCTCTACCCTCTGCCCCCCTTCCAGATCGTTTATGTATACTGCGAACAGTTGCAGGCTTGGTACTGACCCCTGTGGCACACTGCTCACCACCAATTGCCAACCAGAAAAGCAGCCTGCCACGACCCCCACCCACCACCCCCAATTCTATGAATCCTTGCCTTATGGATGTTTTCTTTTAAGTGGCATCTTATCGAATGCCTTTTGGATATACTGGTAAACAACTTTCACCTGCTTACCCTCTACCTACTGTGTTCATTATATCCTTAAAGAACTCCAGTAACCCCAGTAATCCCTTGGACCTTCAGGGAGACTAGGGTAGAAATTTCAGGGACCCTGGCAGATATATCGAAAATGTCCTTAGCTACTGGTGAAGAGCCAAAGGATTGGAGGGTAGCTCATGTTGTTCCTTTGTTTAAAAAGGGCTCCAAAATAAAACCAGGTAATTATAGGCCTGAGAGCCTGATGACTGTAGTAGGTAAATTATTAGAAAAAGTTTTGAGAGAGCACGCCTAGGTATATGGACAGTCATGGGCTGATTAAGGACAGTCAACGTGGCTTTGTGCGTGGCAGGTCATGTTTTTCAAGAAGGTTTCCAAGAAGGTAGATGAAGGAAAGGCTGTGGATGTTGTCTATATGGATTTTAGTAAAGCCTTTGAGAACGTTCCACATGGGAGGTTAGTTCAGAAGATCAAGACACTGGGTATCTAAGGAGAGGTTGTAAACTGGATTCTAAATTGGCTGTGTGGGATAAAACAGATTGGTAGTGGATGGTGGCTTCTCAGACTGGAGGCATATGACTAGTGGCGTGCCTCAGGGATCTGTGTTGGGGCCATTGTTGTTTGTTGTCTATAATCAATGATTTGGATGACAATGTGGTAAATTTGATCACAAGTTTGCTGATGACACAAAGATGGGAGGCATTGTGGAGATCAAGGAAGATTTTCAAAGCTTTCAAAGGGATCTAGACCAACTAGGAGAATGGGCCAGAAAATAGCAGATGGGGTTTAATGCAGACAAGTGTAAGGGTCCAAATATAAGTCTGGAAATTATAGACCTGTGAGTCTGACGTCTGTGGTGGATAAGTTGATGGAAAGTGTTCTGAGGGATGGCATTTACAAATATTTGGAAGAACAGGGATTGATAGGTTTTGTCAGGGTTAGATCATGCTTAACAAACATAGAGTTTTTCAAGGGGGTTACAAAAGATTGATGAAGGGAAAGCTGTGGATGTTGTCTATTTAGACTTTAGTAAAGCTTTTGACAAAGTTCCCCACAGGAGGTTAGGTAAAAAGGTGGAGGCATTAGGTATAAATAAGGAGGTAGTGAAATGGATTCAGTAATGGTTGAATGGGAGGTGTCAGAGAGTAGTGGTAGAAAATTATTTGTCAAATTGGAGGCCGGTGACTAGTGGAGTTCCTCAGGGATCGGTCCTGGGTCCACTATTGTTTGTTATATATATTAACAATCTGGAAGAAGGGGTGGTGAATTGGATAAGTAAGTTTGCATATGATACAAAGATTGGTGGTATTGTGGACAGTGAGGAAGATTACCGTAGCTTAAAAAGAGATATAGGAAAGCTAGAGGAGTGGGCTGAGAAATGGCTGATGGAATTTAATACAGATAAGTGTGAAGTGTTGCATTTTGGAAAGGCAAATCTCAAAGTTGATACTCAGGTAGATAGAGTGGTGAAGAAGGCATTTAGAATGTTGGCCTTCATAAATCGGAGTATTGAATTCAAGAGTTGGCATGTTATGATGAAATTGTACAAAGCATTGGTGAGGCCAAATTTGGAATACTGTGTGCAGTTTTGGTCACCAAATCATAGGAAGGATATAAACAAAATAGAGAGAGTGCAGAGAAGATTCACGAGAATGTTGACAGGATGTCAGGGTTTGAGTTACAGAGAAAGCCTGAGGCTTTTTTCTCTGGACCGTAGAAGATTGAGGGGGGATTTGATGGAGGTGTTCAAGATTTTAAAATGGACAGAGAGAGTCAACGTGGATAGGCTTTTTCAATTAAGAGTGGGGTATATTCAAACCAGAGGCCATGGTTTGAGATTGAAGGGGGAAAATTATAAGGGGAAATGGGGGAAAATCATGAGGGAAAATTTGTTCACACAAAGAGTGGTTGAGATGTGTAATAAGTTTCCAGCGGAGGTGGTTGAAGCAGGAACGTTATTTACATTTAAGGATACACTGGATAATTACATGGAGGGGAGAGGATTGGAGGGGTATGGACCAGGTGCTGGTCAGTGGGACTAGGAGGGTGGGGATTTGTTCCGGCATGGACTAGTAGGGCCAAACTGGCCTGGTCTGTGCTGTATATGGTCATATGGTGATGCATTTTAGAAAGGCAAATCAAGATAGGATATACACAGTAAATAGTAGGGCACTGAAGAGTGTGGAGGAACAAATGTATCTGTGAATACAAATACATTATTCCCTGAGGGGGGGGGGGGTGGTGGACAGGGTTGTGAAGAAAGCTTTTTGACATCTTAGCCTTTATAAATCAGGCTATTGAGAATAGGAGTTAGGATGTTATGTTGATGTTGTATAAGACAATGGTGAGGCCACATTTGGAGTATTGTGTGCAGTTCTGGTCACCTAACTCAGGAAGGATATCAATAAGACTAAAAGAGCGCAGAGAAGATTTACTAGTCTTCAGGAGTTGAGTTACCGGGAAAGATTAAACAGGCTAGGACTTTATTCCTTGGAGTGAAAAAGAATAAAGGGGAGATTTGATGGAAGTTTACAAGATTATTAGAAGTATAGACAGAGTGGATCCACTTAGATTGGGGAAGATAAATACGAAAGGTCATAGTTTTAAGATCAAAGGTTTATGGGGCATATTCGGGAGAATTTCTTAATTCAGTGTGGTTGGAGTGTGAAATGAGCTGCCATCTGATGTGGTGAATGTAGGCTCGATCTTGAGTTTTCAGAATAGATTGAATAGAGACATGGATGGGTGAAATCTGGGAGGTTATGGAATGGGAGCAAGTCAATGGAACTAGATGTGGAATAATCATCGGCACAGGCTAGAAATGGCAAATGGCCTGTTTTCTGTGCTGTAGGATTCTTATCGTTCTATATTCTATTGTTCTAAATTTGTCAAACTGGACTTGTCTTTGCTGAATCTATGCTGCATCTGCCTGATTGATCCATTTTGCTCGAGATGCCTCACTATTTCCTCTTTAATGATAGCTACAAGCATTTTCCCAACTACAGAATTTACACTAACTGGCCTATAGTTACCTGCCTTTTGCTGGCATCTTTTTTGAATAGTGGTGTGACATTCGTCCAATTTCCAATCCACCGGGACGTGTCCAGAGAATTTTGGTAAATTATCACCAAAGCACTTTGTTGAGCACAAACAAGTACACGTAATGAGTTTTTAATTCATTTTTAATCACCTACCATTTTTCTAACCTTGGAAAAGCAAATTCATCTCCTGTCCTTATTACATTATCACCTATATTTCAATGTCAGGAGTAAAATATTAAATCTTTGACCATAAATGAACATCAAATATTATTCAGACATTCTGGTAGTTTTGATATCGAACATCTGGACAGCAAAGGTTATAGTACCTAGGCAGCAGTAATTAATACCTACTCCATTCCTGAAACATGGAATTTTAGTGCACTGAGCACTTAAGTGCTAACCTTCTTTCAGATTTTCTGCGAAGGTCTGTGGAAAATACATTGACAGCAGTATTAGAAGAGCTTGCAGTATGCTGAAATGGATCTTGCACATTTCCCAACAATTGAATGCTGCCATCTGAGAGCAGCAACAATCATCAAAGATCCACATCACCCAGGACATGTATTGTTCTCACTGCAGCCATCAGGAAAGAGGTAGACATGTCACAATACATGTACCAAGCTGCAAACCCTCCACTAAAAGACTCAGAAACTCAGGAAAGGATTCTGCTTTACACATTATTTATTCCTGAATATTTTACATTTCCTTTTTTAAAACATTTGTCTCTTATATACATATCCTCTTTGCTTGAGTACAGTTACAATAAGTAGAAATTCTGCCTTGCTCACAGGAAAAAGAATTGCAGGGTTGAATGTGATATCATGCTTGCGCTCTGAAAATAAACTTGAACTCAAGCATTCACTCATCAATCGGAGAAGGACATTAACTCTTAAAGGCACTAGGCCACCAGCCATCAAGCCACACATTATTTCTGGCATATGAGGTGGGGGGGGGGGGATGGGTAGTGGGGGGGAACAGAGCCCTGATCTTGAGCGCCAGAAGTTGGCTTTTCTCGTAAATGAAGGAAAAGCTAGAGTGAAGGGCTTGTCCGCCAGGGGCCATGAGATTTGCTGCAACACGGATGAGGATAGCTAACAGCCATCTCCTCCAGGAGGGAGAATCGCAACTCAGTGCAGGAAACCACAAACATATTTCTTGTCAGGGTGAAATTTAAACTTCTAAAAATAGTTCACCCAACTATTTGGGCAAATGAATCAGAGATGTTGTCATTGGACTGGGATTGGTGAATCCACATTGAGAAATTATTTGCCTTTCTTGCCTTGATTGTTGTCATGTTGCACAGTCAGAACAACTACAGTGTGGTGGGGGGGGGGGATTGTTTGGTTTAATTTGATCATTTATTATTTTGAAGGGTCATTATGGAGAGTACCTCCTTCTCCAGGAAGCTCTGCTGTCCCATGTGTACAAGCCTAAATGGAGGTGTTGAGCAGAGAGATCCATTGCCTTCATTTTACTTGTCTAACCCCTGCCACTCTTCAGCCCACAGGATTTGCATCCTCTAGCTGCTTGTCCTTCATCACCAATTCTGCCCTTTACTTGGAAGATTGCCCAACCTCCCCTTGCAACTAATACTCCCTAATCCAGAAATCATCTGGAAAAACTGCTGCTGCACGCTCTCCAATGACTGAAATACAAAAATCCGCAGGTGCTGTGATTGTAGTCAAAACGCAGAAATGCAAGAGGAATTCAGGTGGCCTTGCAGTGTCAATAGGAGGTTATGATCTATTACAGATGTTTCAGCCTGATCCCTTCATCAAGGTTACTCATAGCTCCTATGGGTTCTGCGAGATCAACTGAGTTCCTCTCCAAAGACTCTACATCGTTCCTGCAATTCAGTAGTTCTCAACCTTTTTCTTTCCACTCTCATACCACTTTAAATATTCCCTATTCCATAGGTGCTCTGTGATTAGTAAGGGATTGCTTAAAATGATATGTGGGTAGAAAGAAAAAGTTTGAAAACCACTGCTTTAATTGTACCTAATTGACTCGTTATGTGCAAAGTTTCATAACTCGAAAGGAAATGGGGCAATGACAATTTTTCTCGAGCAAAATATTTAGTAACAATTAGGTCTAGAGCAGTAACTCCCTTCCCACTCACATACCATCTTAAACAATCCCTTACTGATGGCAAAGGGATTAATTAAAGTGGTATGTGAGTGGAAAATATGATGGAATATTTGGAGATGTTTTGGGGTGATAAATTGGTAAAAATTAGAGTAGGTTATACACAAACATACACTTTAAAACAGATCTTACTTGAAATACTGAAGAATTCATATTCAGTGACTTTAAAGAAACTTTGGAGAATGCTATGCACATTTCACAAGTAGGGGCTAATTGAAATGATGTCATGCAATGAATAGGCAATGGTCTTCAAAGAACAACTGGAGTCAGGCTGTCTGTTTTGGACTTTTTTCAAGGCTTTTGACCTCTCTGCAAAGTGCTCACTCAAAGGTCATTGAGAGGTTTGTTTACCTCTGGAGAAACCTGATAAGGCTAATTTTTATCAAGACATTGAGGTGACTCAAGGTGGTGCCTCAGTTGTGGAAATCCTGGAACAACACATCTCTCTCTGCAAGCCTACAAGAACCTTCCTGAGCAGTAACTATTTACCTTTCGAGCATCAAAGCCTAATGAACTTTATACTTGTTAAATTCTGTGCACAGTATAAGAATTGCCTGCAACCAGTGAACTTGGAAGAATGAGAAGTGAGATTGAACTGTGAACCAAAGAAACTTTCTTAAAGTTACACACACTTTATATACACATGTGCTTAGAATTAGAAGGGGATTAAGTTGGGTAGTTAAGTTAATAGTGATAAGTTAAAGTTTGATTCTGTTTTCATGTTTAAAGATAATTAAAAACAACTTTTGTTTAAGTAACCATTTGTCATGATGAATATCTATTGCTGCTGGGTTTTGAGGTCCTTTGGGCTCATAACAAAAGAAAAAGGTTGAGAACCACTAATCTAATGCACACAGCACTACAAATGTGGACAACCAAAGTTTTATACAACTGCATCATGATATCCTTATTTTTGCATTCAATGAGCCAACTGATGAGGACAACCATCATTTATGTCTTCTTTACCATCCCATCTACTTGTGTGGCCACTTTCAGGGTGCAATGGACTTACATCCTAAGATCCACTTGTACATCAGTGCTCCTAATGGTGCTGCAATTTACCTCCCCCAATTCCTCTCATTCCAGGCATCAATTCCTTTTTTTTTTGTCCTTGAATGTTCCAACCCTGTCCCTTGCTACTCTCTTTTTTTATGTATATATAGCATGCCTTGTGATTTTTTCTAAACCTGACGCACCAAGGACATTTTAGTCCTCTTGGTTCCCTGTTTGAATTCTTTCCTGCTTTATTTTCCTGAAGGACCCTATTTGATTTCTGCTTCTGAATCCTTACATTTGCTTACTTTTCCATTTTGACCAAATTTGACATCTTTCTTCATCCAAGATTCTCATACCTTGACATCCATGTCTTTCTTCCTCATTTGAAAGTTTTAATCCTGAATTCTAATCATCCAGTCTTTAAATAACTCCAGGAAATAAGTGAATTTTGCCCAAGAACAGCGATTTCCAATCTACTCTCAACACCTCATAAGGCAATATGTAGAAGCAGAATTAGATCATTTGTCCCATAAAGACTGCTCTGTCATTTGAAATCTGGTTGATATATTTTTCCTCTCATTTCAGTTCTCCTGCCTTCTTTACATAATATCTGACACTCTTAATAATTAAGAACCTATCAAGCAGTGAAGATTTGTAAAATTTCTCCTCCACAATCTCCATCAGCACTGGAGCACCACAGACTGTGTTGTTAGCCCTCTGCTCTACTCGCTTTACACCTACTACTTTATCGCTCAGTATGACAATAACACCATCTACAAATTTGCCTATGATACCACGGTAGTGAGTTGAATAAAGGATGAGAATGAGCCAGCATATAGGAAGAAGATTGAAAACTTAGCTGATAATGCACCAACAACAACCTTGCACTCAATATCACCAAAACTAAGGATCTGATTGTTGACTTCAGGAAAGGAAAACCAGAAGCATATAATCCAGTGATCATTGGGAGAATCACCTGGAGCAGATTGCAAAGTTAGGTTATTGGGAGTCACTATCTTGGAAGATCTTTCCTGGACCCAACACCAATGGCATCGTAAAGAAAGCACGTCAGTGTTTCTACTTCCTCAGGAGTTGTGGAGGTTTGGTATTACACCAGAAACCATGGCAAGTTTCTACAGAGGTGTGTTGGAAAGTGTGCTGACTGGTTACATCATAGTCTGGTACATAAACACTAATACCCCTGAATGTAAAGCTCTTCAAATGGTAGTCGACACAGCCCAGGACATCATTATTGAGTACATCTACAGGGAATACTGCCATCTGAAGGCAGCAGCAATCATGAAAGACACACACCGTTCAGCACACATTCTGTTCACACCGCTGCCACCAGGAAAGAGAATAGGTGCCACAAGACTCGCACCACCATGTTCAGGAACAGTCGCCACCATCAGACTACTCAACGACAAACTCAGAGACTAATTAAAGGATTCTTACTTGGTACTTCATTGATTTTCTTTTGTTCTCTCTGTATTGCACAGTAAGTTTATTTACATTTGTTATCTATTTACAGTTCTTTTATTTGTTTACCAGTTTACACTGTGTACAGTTTATTTTTTGCATTTCCATCAGTGGTAATTCTGCTGTGCCTACAGAAAAAAGGAATCTCAGGGTTTTATGTGATGTCATGTATGTACTCTGACAATAAATCAGAAATCTGAACCTCCACTACTCAATCTACCCAATAACTTGACCTTCATAGCCATCAGTGGCAACAAATTCTATAGATTCACTACCCGTGCCGAAGAAATTTCTCCTCTTGTATGTTCTGAAGGACTGTCCTTTTATTTTGAATCTGTGCCTCTAGTCCTAGAATGTCTCACTACTGGACACATCTTCTCCACATCCACTCTATCCAACCCTTCAATTAGATCCCCAGCACTCTCCCCCCCCCCCCCCCAATCCTTCTAAACATCAGGAGGTACAGGCCCTGAGCCATCAATGTCTCTTCATATGTTAACTCTCATGGGATTATTTTTGTAATCCTTCTTTAGACCACAACAAACTTAACTTTCCCCAATTTGGCACTACCCTCAAAGCCCAAACTTAACCTTATACAGAACTATCTTAAAACTTAATGTGTTTTGATGATTGTTTCATAAAATGCTCTCCCACTGAAACATTGAGTAGCTGGTCAGGCTCAATTTCCAATATGACTAGTCCTATTTGGTTTTTTTTCAGGACATCGTCTCTCTTTTTGTCTATGTCATCGATACTAATATGGACCACAAACTCTGGCCAGACTCCACCCCCTTTTAGAATATCTTGTGTCCGCATCGAGGCATCCTTGACCTTCAAACCAGTGAGGCAACATGCCATCCTGGAATCTAACTCATGGCTGATGAAATATATGTCTGTACCTTGGACTAAAGAGTCCCCTGTCATTATTGCCTGCATGGACATTCTCCTATCCTGCTGGACCACAGAGCCAGCTGTGGTGCCACTGACTGAGCTGCCACTGCCATTTCACCTGAAAATCTATCCTTGCCACAGTATACAAAATGGTGCCACTGCTGGAGAAGTGGGATGCTGCAGGGGACCCCTCTGCACTTCCATCAATGAAGGTACCCCTACCTAACCGAATCTCTGATTTGGCCACCTCCCTGAAATTTTCTGCCTTCTGTTTACTATTCAGTAGCTTAACCTGCCTCTGCCTTTGAAAGAAGTGCAGTCACGGTTGCACCTTCCTGACAAGTGAGGAGATGCCCAAGATAGATCACTTCTTAAAATGACTCTGAGGAACTTGGTGCTCTCCATTTTCTGCACTGTTGAGCTACTAATGTGCCGTGAAGGGTAGTCGCCCCTGAGTCTTCTTTGCTTTCTCCACATTATGACTTAGGTTGTTATTCTCATACCATTTAACAAGATTTCCCCCCCTCTTTGTATCTTGACTCATTATTGTTGTTGCTGAGGCAAATTACTATCATGTCATCCTCACTCCTGATGACTCTATTGGATCTGGGGTTGCAGTCAAGGGGCAGGAGCAGACTGAACACACAGCCCTGAGGCGTGCCTGTGCTCAGCGTGCTGGTGTTCAACGTTCTGCTGCCAATCCAGACAGACCGTCGTCTTTCCGTTTAGAAGTCCATAATCCAGTAACAGAGAGGGATGATTGTATTAAACACCAAGCTGAAGTCAATGAACAGCAGTGTGGTGTACGAGGTGTCATTCTCCATATGGGTCAGGATGGCGTGCAGGGACAATGTTATTCCATCATCAATGTAATGGTTCTGTTTGTAGGTGAACTGAAATGGATCCAGTGTCAATGGGAGGTGTGATTTGATATGTTCCATCCCCAGACACTTGCAGCATTTCATAATGTTTGAGGTCAGTGCCACTGGGTAGCAGTTATTGAGGTCTATTACTATAATCCTCTTGGGTGTGGGGATGACAGTGGTTGTCTTGAAACCCACAGGAGCAATGGATTGCTGCAATAATGTGTTGATAAGGACCTCTGCCAGTTGGTCAGGCCAATCCTTCAGTACCGGGTTGGGTATATGGTCTGGTCCCATTGCCTTGTGTGTGTGTGTGTGTGTGTGTGTGTGTGTGTGTGTGTGTGTGTGTGTGTGTGTGTGTGTGTGTGTGTGTGTGTGTGTGTGTGTGTGTGTGTGTGTGTGTGTGTGTGTGTGTGTGTGTGTGTGTGTGTGTGTGTGTGATCACCCTGGATTGGATTCTCTTCACCTCAGCTGCAGCTATACAAGGAGCCTGTTTTTCAGGTGGAGAAGGAACTTTCTTTGGTGTCAGCCTAAACTTCTCATCGAACCTTGTTTACAAGTTGTTCAGTCTGTCTGGTAGGGAGATGTTCTTGGAGTCTGTTATTGTCATGATACCTTGTCACATGTGTCTTGTGTCACCGGTGTTGCAGAGCTACCTGTGGATCTTCTGTGCATATCCACGCATTGCCTACTTCATTGTATCATAGATTTCAACCCTGGCTGATCTTAGTGCCAAATTGTTTCCTGTCCTGAAGGGTGCATCTCAAACTTTTAAATGCATTGGCTTCGACATCCACCCATGGATCCTGGTTAGCCCTGGTTGTGAAGCATTTGATCTCTGTGACATCCTAAATTCACTTGTTAATGTAGCTAGTCACTGGTTGATGTTTACATAGCCATTGTAGATGGTCGCCTTCCTGAAACACCTCCAGTACATGATGTCAAAGCTGTTTTGTAGTGCTGCGGTGCCTCTCACCACATCCTGATCTCCTGATGAATTAACTTTGCTTGTTTTCCCAGTAGTCTATGTGACGGGGTTAGCAGGATGTAAATGTGGTCCGACTATCCAAGGTGGCAGCGAGGGGCAGCCTTGAACGCATCAGGGACATTGGTGTACACTTGATCCAGGGAGTTCTCTCTTGTGGTGAAGTTGAAATTGGTCGGAAAGTTTACAGGATGGCGTGATTGAAGTTACAAGCTACAATCATGCAAACATCAAGGTAAAAAGTTTGGACTTTGCAGATGCACCATAACAATCCTTCATGGGCGCGCGCTCATTCATCAAAGATGTAATCTAAACTGCAGCAATCAGCATCGCCTGGGCAGGTAGAACGGTCTGCATTTCACCAGTAGGCACTCTATCTCTGCATAGGAGAAGCTCTTTACAACAGAGACATTTATGCATTAGTTCTCACTGATGTAAATGCACAGTCCCCCTCCTCGATTCTTGCCCTGAAGGAGGTAAGGCCATCTAGATGGATCACTGAGTCTGGAATAGAGTCCCGGAGCTATATTCTGTAATCAACAGAGAACAGCTGCCCTGCAGTTCATTTTAGTTCAGATGCAGCTTCAGGTAAATCACTTTTCTTCTCTAATGATTTTGCATTTGCGAGTAAGATCGTCGGGAGCATAGGTCTGAATGGGTTAAATCTGCCTAACCCCATTGCCACCCTGCTTGTGTGGTTCTGTCTTCTCGGACAGTTCTTTTGACGACCTCCCTCATACCTCCAGAGATGTGCTCCGCTGTACAATGCAGCCTTGCTCGTTTCCTTCAGTGAGTTAAAATTGCTCAATGACTCACTAGTCCAATCCTCCAGTGAAAACTGCCAATTCAAGTCTTTTAATGGGTGAAGAGTGTCCCATTAAATACTGAGAAAAGGAATAAACCGGAGCAAAGTGCTTCTAGTCTCCAGTGTTCTGTGATGCTTTTAGATACCCCATTTGAGCTCTATTTAAAGTCTGGAAGGGTCAAGATGGGTATTATGCACATATTTGGTTACCGTGAGTGAGTGAACATAATCATTAAGATATAAACTGAAAAAATAAAATATGTAGATAACGACCTCATAAAACTAGGAACAAGGTAATGATAACTATATTTTAACTGTAGGGAAAAGGTCAGATACACTGAGGTGAATAGAACGGGTAAATCCCACATCACTTTCCTGATGTATGCCACAAATCATCGTTGGCATAATTATCCCCAGGAAACCATTACTGGCGCAGCATAACCCAGATACACTGTAAATGCTGGGATAATTCAACCAAAGTAAAACTGATCTTTGCAACTAAAAAAAAGTAACCAGTAACTAGTACAATTTTTTGGATTAGTTCAGTTGGTCCAATCTCAGCAGGTTATTGCTCTTCCTAGAGTAATTCTAGCTCAGATGACAGTCATTAAGCAAAATGAAGGTATCTGGGACCATGTTGCTTTCTCCTAGGTCAACAAAGCAACCTTTACATATGCAATGTCTTTTGGCATTATCTTGGAGATTGTCTTCACCTGCACAACAAGATATTTGCTACACATTTAATGAATTAATCAGACAAGACAAATATAGATCACGTGCAGCACAGGGTGTTTGCTCAGCCTGAACTCTCCAAAGATCGTCATTGTAACTCGTTAACACCTTCCAATCTGACACAGCAAATCATGTGGCCAGTGCTATCAATTCTAGACGTGCCTGCAACGAACAAAAATAAATCAATTAAACTTTGAGCAGACATAAAGTCAAGGCTAATTTACAGTGCATTCCTTGTTCAGTTTACTGTTAGCTGAGCAGAATGTTCATCCGAGAATAACCAAAATATGTGCACCATGTGCAGGTCCTGCAGTGCCGCAATCTGTTCTTTATTGCTAGTAATCGGACTCAATGTGTCCATCAAATGTCCAGTGTGCTCTCTGATACTTAGCTCTACAGCTCACCAAAAAAAAAACCAGTAATAATATATTTTACAGCTTAACTGAAGCACCTCCTTGAAAATGTTTTGCAGGCATATAGCTTAGGAGCTTTCACCAGTATATTAATATATTTTGATTATTCCAGTCAATGCTAGAAAATAGAATGCAAGATTTGTGATGCACATTAACCTGTGCAAGTGAATCCATACTTAAAATGAAAGAGTACAATGATATGCCAACACTAACCTGGCCAGTAACAGGTGGCATGGTTATACGTAACGGTTAGCACAAAGCTATTATAGCACCAGCCACTCAGGTTCGAATCCGGCGCTGTCTGCAAAGAGCTTGTACATTCTCCCCGTCTCTGCATGGGGTTTCTCCAGGTATTCCAGTTTCCTCCCACCCTTCAAAACGTATGGGGTTGTACGTTAATTTGGGTGTAATTAGGCACCAGATGCTTAACTGGCTGGAATTGGCCTCTACTGTGCTGAGCATATTTTTTAAATGTAAATTTAAATATCCATAAGGCTGAAATTATGGACAACCAGAACTAATTTAACACCATTCCCTCCTCTGCAACTGCATTTTTTACTTTTGTTTTACCAACTGCAATCAGTGAAGGTGGGGAATAACATCTCCTCCATGATCACAATTGACATGGGTACTCTTCAAAGAAATGTATATACAGTCCCCTACTATACTCCCTCTGCATCCACAGCAGTACAGCAACATACAATTCCAAATCCATCTTCAAATTTGCTGATGACTCCACATCAAGTAATAATGAGCTGGGTTACAGGAAAGAGATTGAAAGTCTGATGACATGATGCTTCACCTCTCATTACCAAGAGTACAAATAAGATCATTGGTGCCTTCAGGAGAGGGCCATATTAATGTGCTATAGTTGAAAAAATAGATAACTTCAAGTTCTTGGGCGTAAGTATCTTAAAGACAGTTCCTTCCCTGCAGCCATCATGCTTCTGAATGAACCCCATAAGAGTTCCAGGCAATTACATTTCCCAAAGAAGGAAGCTAAGCATTTACACGACATATCCATATGTCTTCTTCTGTCTTTGGCTTGGCTTCGCGGACGAAGATTTATGGAGGGGGTAAAAAGTCCACGTCAGCTGCAGGCTCGTTTGTGGCTGACAAGTCCGATGCAGGACAGGCAGACACGGTTGCAGCGGTTGCAGGGGAAAATTGGTTGGTTGGGGTTGGGTGTTGGGTTTTTCCTCCTTTCCATATGTAACCATGTAACAATTACAGCATGGAAACAGGCCATTTTGGCCCTTCACACTGAACTAAATACTCTCCTCTAGTCCCACCTACCTGCACACTGCCCATAACCTTCCATTTCCCTCCCATTCATATGCCTATCCAATTTTTCCTTAAATGACAAAATGGACCCTGCCGCCTTTACTTCTCCTGGAAGCTCATTCCACATAGCCACCACTCTCTGAGTAAAGATGTACCCCCTCATGTTACTTCTAAACTTTTGCCCCTTAACTCTAAACACATGTACTCTTGTTTCAATCTCTCCTACAACCTCTCATACAAAGGCATTTCCACAACAAGGTCCCCTGCTAGCAATATCCTGGAAATTACCAATGGCCCAAAACTCAATAGGCCTAGCCATACAAGTGCAATGGCTAAAAGAAAAGTTTAGAGACTGGATGTCTGCAGTAGGTTACTTCCCTCCTGACACACATAGGCCTTATCAGAATCATTAAGGCACATCAGAAGCATAATGGAATACCCTCCAATTTGTGTAGTGCAAGAATTCTCAAGCAACACATCACCATTCAAAACAAATCAATGCTCTTGATTGGCATCCCATCAACTATAAAAATGTATTCCCTCTATTACAGGCACACAGAGACTGCAGAGCATATCATCCTCAAAATGCACTGCAGTTACTTGCCTAGTTGACTTCCAAACCCACAGCCTCTATTGGCAAGGATGCATGGAAACACAATGACCTTCAGGTTGACTTCTAAATTACACCCCATTCTGACTTGGAAATACACTGCTGCTCTTTCAGTGATACTATGTTTAAATCCCTTAACTCCCTGGCCAACACCTTAGCGGAGTACCATTACATGAAGGACTGCAGTAGTTCAAGAAAATGGCTCACCTCCAGTTTAGAAAGGAAAATCCAGGATTGGCAATAAATTCTGGTCTTGCTGGTGATGGCCAGCTCTCAGAACAGGAGCATAAAGAAAACATTTTCTGGTTTTAGATCAGAACCTTTCTTCAAGATATGAGCCTTGCTTCAAGTCACTCATGTACCAATCATAAATGTAGGTCCTACACCGTCCCCAAGACAAACAGCATTGTTGAAGGAATCATCCAAAGGAACTGTTCCGTTATTGAAAGCTCGATCAGCTCTCCAATGACTGTCAAAGTCAATTGAAACCAGAGAAGCAAGAACAGCAGATTCTAATATTAATCTGAAGTAAAATCAGAACATTTGGGAGATACTCAGCAGGTTGGGCAGCATCTATGGGAGAGAAACGGAGTGAAGATTTCAAGTGTCTATCAGAACTGGATTAAAACTTGTCAACCTGAAACTTTAAGTCTGTTTCCTTCTCCACGGACACTGCCTAATCTGCTGAGTATGTTGAAACTTCCTCGTATTGATTCCATCAAAAGATTTTTTTTTTAAATTACTGGGCGAATCCTTTCAATCAATGTGAACAAGCTTTGCCCTTACTGTTCCAGAATAATGGTCACTGTCCAAAACTGGATCATTGGCCTCTTGCTTGATGGGAAATAAACTATGCAATATGTAGTCCGTGAGGGAAAATAAAATCAGCATGCCGCAGCCAGTTCACACTTCCTTCATGGCATTTAAGACTTCTAAGCCCAAAGATCTCTATCTTCCTCCATGTACGGGTCATTGACTATGAGGGGACACACGAGAGACTACGGACCCTGGAATCTGGAGCAGGAAACCATCTGCTGGAGGAACTCAGTGGGTCAAGCAACATCAGTGGGAGAAAAAGAATGGTCAAGGTTTTGGGACCAAGCCCTTCGTCAAGATATGTCTTGATTCAAGTCACTTTCACACAAATCACAAAGTAGTATTGTATGTCAGGAGAACTTAAAATGGACAGTCATTCTCAGCTCATAACTATAAAGGCAGAATGTAATTAAGATCAACTGAAGAACCAGGAAGACGTTAAAAAGTGTCTTCTTTGGCTTGGCTTCGCGGACGAAGATTTATGGAGGGGGTAAAAAGTCCACGTCAGCTGCAGGCTCGTTTGTGGCTGACAAGTCCGATGCGGGACAGGCAAACACGATTGCAGCGGTTGCAGGGGAAAATTGGTTGGTTGGGGTTGGGTGTTGGGTTTTTCCTCCTTTGCCTTTTGTCAGTGAGGTGGGCTCTGCGGTCTTCTTCAAAGGAGGTTGCTGCCCGCCAAACTGTGAGGCGTCAAGATGCACGGTTTGAGGCGTTATCAGCCCACTGGCGGTGGTCAATGTGGCAGGCACCAAGAGATTTCTTTAGGCAGTCCTTGTACCTTTTCTTTGGTGCACCTCTGTCACAGTGGCCAGTGGAGAACTCGCCATATAACACGATCTTGGGAAGGCGATGGTCCTCCATTCTGGAGACGTGACCCATCCAGCGCAGCTGGATCTTCAGCAGCGTGGACTCGATGCTGTCGACCTCTGCCATCTCGAGTACTTCGACGTTAGGGATGTAAGCGCTCCAATGGATGTTGAGGATGGAGCGGAGACAACGCTGGTGGAAGCGTTCTAGGAGCCGTAGGTGGTGCCGGTAGAGGACCCATGATTCGGAGCCGAACAGGAGTGTGGGTATGACAACGGCTCTGTATACGCTTATCTTTGTGAGGTTTTTCAGTTGGTTGTTTTTCCAGACTCTTTTGTGTAGTCTTCCAAAGGCGCTATTTGCCTTGGCGAGTCTGTCTTGATTCAAGTCACTTTCACACAAATCACAAAGTAGTATTGTATGTCAGGAGAACTTAAAATGGACAGTCATTCTCAGCTCATAACTATAAAGGCAGAATGTAATTAAGATCAACTGAAGAACCAGGAAGACGTTAAAAAGTGTACTTTACAATATAATCACTCACAGCTGATGCAAAGCATCTAGGTATAAGTTTAGAATTGCATGGTTGTTAACAAATAAATAATGACATGAGTTGGTGGTAAAATAGTGCAAATAAATCATTTTATAGTTTAAGCAGTACAATGTGGAATGAAGGCATACAGAATCCAAACTGGCTTCGGTTGGTATAACGTACCATTCATATCTGCAGATTGTGACATGATATCAGGTATCAATCATATTGGTTTGTTAGACTGAGATCTGCAGCCAAGCTGTTTACTGGAGATGTCATTGCCAGTGACAATCAAGATCTCATTGTCCTGAATCCTACCAAATTATAAAAGGAATACATTTTATAATCAGACCACATGCTGTCTGTGCACTTCACACTGCATGGAGGAGTTGCACTCTTCAGCTCTTTTCATTCAAATAGCAGCAGCTCTATGATTAATTTTCCGAATATGTCTTCAAGGCTGCATTTGCAGTCAAGGAAAGGGGGCTCAGGAGTGCCACTTTCCTCTGCCTTCATCACATATATATTACCACCTTATTCCTCCACTCTCCAACTGTACTTTCAGAAAACATGTGTAGCTAACAGAGGGCTATGAACTGCTGTGGGTTTGATCTAGAATGGCAGGAAGGAGACAAAGGTTACAATTCTGCCAGCATGGCACACCTTGAGACAGAAGCTTCATTGAATGATTTAACAAATAGCATCAAACTGTGAGGGGGAAAGGGCAATTAAGTTGGGTGATGCTCAGACATGTAGACCTCATCCAATGATCCAGTCTGTTCTTTGAAGGAGAGAGTGAAATTGTTTTTGAGGTATTACATTAGGCTGCAAAAATCCCTTTGTGATTGTCTTGTTTAACAATATTTTTGACTTCTATTTTAATTTGTGTTGATAAGGCAATGGCAATACAGGGAAAAAGCTGAGGTTGTTCTAATATTAAGCCAAGGGAAATGTTGTCATTCTACTTTTCTCTGTTCTTTTTATGTACAACAGGAATGCTGTACCATTGTTTAAAAAGGAAGATGTATGACAAATGATTATAGGCCAGTTATTTTAACTTCAGTGATGGACATATTGCTAGAATTAATTCTGAGGAATAGCAAAAAAACTTGATTTACAACAGCATGGATTAATCAAGGATTTTGATGAGGTTATTGGAGCAGTCAATATGGACAGTGTATTTGATGCAATTCCAAGCATTTGACTGAGGCAGTTGACACAATTCTAAATGGGAATGAATTCTGATTACCACCTTTTCTTCTCTGTCTGAACTGGCCAGTTCTAATGTAGATTCTTCAATCTGTAACATTAAGTCAAAATGTCCCCTCCAAAATGCTACCTGGTCTACTGAATATTTCCAGGTTCTTTTACCTCCATTATCTTGCAGTTGTTTTCCAAATCTCACAGTTCAAGCATTGTGTGCTTTTATTTCTCTCCAGCATCATTTCCATGTCTTTGTACCTCCTCAAGAGAAATCAACAATAATTAACAGAGCCTTCACCGCTCCCTCTCAGCTGGCACCAACAGTGACATCTAGATTTTCATGATCTCCACCCTGTCACAGACCTTGTCCAGATTGTTTTCCACATCCCTTATCTCAGGGGCTGCCTGAATGGCATTTGTCCATTTTCCCTGACTGTCTAACTTTCCTCTAGGTGATCCAGTTTAATTCCAGTTCCCTAAGAAAGCAAGGTTTGGCAGATTAATTACTCACTTTAAATTGCCCTTAGAATATAGGTGAGGGGTAGAATCAGGGCTAAAGGATGGGAAAGTGGCAAGAGCAAATTGGGGTGAGGACATGTAAACGGATGTGTGGCTGAAGGGCCCATTTCAGTGCTGTATGACTAACTTAAACAGTGTTTATTTTATTAGTTGTATAGATGGCAAAAGGCATTGACCTGAAGTATAAACTCTGTTTCTCACTCTACAGAACCTGCCTGATCTGTTGAGGTTCACTGGTATTTTCCTGTATCCCAAAAATCAGGCTGATGAAAAAAGAAAAAAAATCTTGGGGTCGAAGGTGGAGAGGCAAATCAGCCCAAAACTGGCTCATTGACATGAATCAAAGGGCAACCATTGATAGAATGTTTGGTAACAGTCACTTCCACACAGATTAGTGCTTGGTTTGTAGCTATTTCTATTTTATATTAATGACTTAGACTTAAATGTAGGGACATGATAACAAGTCTGGTGATAGAAAAAAATGGCCATGTTGTTAATAGTGAAACCTGAAGAAGGTTATAAATAGTCTGGTCAGTTCATCAAAAAAAAGGAGAAAATTGAATTTATTTGGAAAACTTGTATTCCATTTGGAGAAAACTAACAAGTCAAAGGAAAACATAATAAATGGGATCCTATTAAATAGTGTGAAGAAGCAGGAAGGCATCATATTGTTTGTTTATAATATTTTTAAAATTTAAAAATACAGCACAGTAACATGTATTACTGGTCCATGAGCCCGTGCCGATCAATTATGCCCAATTGACCTACAACCCTGATACGCATTTGAAGAGTTGGAGGAAAGCGGTGTTCCCTGAGGAAACCCAAGCAAACACAGGAAGAACTTACAAACTCTTTACAGACAGCTCCAGATGTGAACCCTGTAACAGTGTTGCACTAACCGCTATGCTGACTGTTCTCAGATCAAACCGTAGAACTATTGGTTGGTAATGAACTTATAAACAAAGGCTTATATTAGTTCAAAATATGCTCAAACTATTTCTAATTAGTTAGGCCACAGCTGAGGTCATAAAGATGATTCTGAGAATGAAAGGGTTATCATGTGAGGAGCGTTTGACAGCTCAACAGCTCTTGGCCCGCACTCAATTTGAATTTAAGAGGATGAGGGGAGAATCTCACTGAAACATTTTGAATGTTTCAAAAAAATGGAGAGAATAGATGTAGAAAGGTTGTTCCCCATGGTGGGAGAGTCTAATGTACAACTTCAGGATTGAAGGTCATCTGTTTAGAACATAAATGCAGAGGAATTTATTTAGCCAGAGGGTGGTCAATCTGTGAATTTGTTGCCACATGGTTGTGGAGGCCAAGTTATTGGATGTAATTAAGGCAGAGATTGATAGGTTCTTGATTAGTCAGGGCATCAAAGCTTATGGGGAGAAGGTCAGGCCGTGAGGCTGAGTGGGAAAATGGATCAGGTCATGATTAAATGGTGGGGTAGACTCAATGGGCTGAATAACCTATTTCTGCTCCTATGTTTTATGGTCTTAGTAGGTGTACAGTTCTGCACATCATGTTACAGGAAAGACTGGACTGGAAAAAAAGCAGGGACGATTTACAAGGGCTTAACATTATAGCCATGAAGAAAGACTCAAAAACCTGAATGGAAGAAGTTGAGGGAAGGCTTAATTGTGTATAATTGTGAATGGGATAGATAGTGTAAATACTGTTTGGGTCCAGATCCTGTGGTCACAGGATTTTAAATAAAATAACAATCGGCATGTTTAACGGGCTGTTCAAAACCTATACGGATCTGACGGCAGATGGACTGGGTGCTTGGACCCCATGGAAATTCTGTGTCACTGCTCCCTGTGCTCCGTGAGTCCACACCAGCGACAGCGCTGCCATTACAGCAGCTCCGCCATTTTTTTTGGATGCAATGAAAATGATTTGAGGGGAAACAATCTTCTGGTGGGTAATGACAGTTTTACTTTTCTTCCCTGAAAGAGCAGTAGAAGCAGAAATCCTAGTCACATTGGAAAATAATTTGGATGAGCTCTTAAAGAGCCCTAACCTGCAAAGGTAATGACCAAATGCTGGAAGGTGGGATTAGGTTGGGTAGCTCATTTCCATCTGTGATAAACATAATGGGCTGAATCATCTTCCATGTTCTACATGTTCTGTGGTTCTTGGCAGGGATAGAGTGATATTTTTTTATGGTGCCAGAGCTCACCAAAAATGATCCACTATCCTAATGATATTAGTGGTGTTTTTCCCTGTCCCCCATCCCCAATCCAACACCTGCTTCTGTTAAATCTCCTGTAGTCAGAGTCGGTGTCAGAACAAATCTAATAGAGAGGCATTAGGGTAACCGCAGAGGGGGGCGAGAAGGGAGAGGGGCACCGGCGTATCTAGACAAAATGGGCCTTATGGCAGGGGTGACCAATCCATCACAATAAACCGTGACAAGGAGGTTTCATGAGACCTGACCTTGGTGGCTGTCATGTTGTATTTGGCGTTGTATTATTGAGAGCCAACTGTATGATGAGGAAGGAGGACACCTGTACTGGTCGTGGAAGAGACGGGTTCATTGTATGCCCAGTAGGTGATGGCCATAATGCTCCCATGATGCCCCCTTGACACCACCTTGCCTATATTTAATATGCAGCCACTGTTAAATTCTCCACTAGTTAAAATTCCCCACTTGTTTATTTTACCTTATTTTAATGTAGATTCCAGAGCTTCGTTCCAGCAGTACTGCATCCCAGTCTCGGTGTCTAACTTACCGCTCAGTATAGGATTCTGCTGCTCACTGGTATAATGGGTTTCTGCAGGCCCTGAATGTTTGAATTGAAAAGCAAATCAGTTACAGAGGCAAAGAGGCATTAATTTCGTTACTCACCGCATTAGCTCAGATGTTTCATGAGAGAACCATGGAGAATATAAATCACACTTTTTCTTTGTTTTGATTTTGATTGAGATTAACTCTCAAAAGAATACTGTTTTGCATGGTATCAGTGAAAAAGATAATAATTTCTACAACAACAAACTGGAAAATAGAAAGTTATTCTATTTTAATGTTCAAATTTGAACCTCAGTTTAGTTCCACTCCATTCCTTATCATTTGGAGATATCTGAACAAATATGACATCCTTTGTGAATTAAATTTAAGTGTAAATTTTTACATTTTTAAAATTTAGACATATAGTACAGTAATGGGCCATTCTGGCCCACAGAGTGTGCCACCCAAATACCCAATTGATCTGAAACCCCTATACATTTTGAGGGCAGGGAGGAAACTGGAGCACCGGATGAAATCCAATCAGGCATGGGAAAAACGTACAAACTCCTTTCAGACAGTACCGGATTCATACCCGAGTCGCTGCAGCTGTAATAGCACGAAATAATTCTTTGACTATGGTGCCGAATATTAGAAAAAAAAATTATTTATTCATAAAACGTCATTATTATTGGGCACATAAATAAGCCATGTATTCAAAATCTGGAAGTGACTCTTGAGGTCTTTCTGAAATCTTTGTTTGCAAATGTTGACAATGTTACAATTTTGCAATTCTACCATATCTATGAATTTTAATATTCAGTCATGGTGGTAAAGAAAATGCCAATTAAAATGTAATACCATTTATTGCAGAAATTTCAGTTCTGTGGTTTGCATTCTTCATCAGAGAACATTTTGCTTATTTTAAGTGTGAAAATTCTGCAATGGAGGGTTTGGGGCCCAGGTTAAATCATTTTCTGACTGGAAAAGAAAAACTGCAGCTGCAGGAAATCTGTAAAAGAACTAAAAAATGCTGAAAGAACCAAGCAGGTTTTTGACCATAGTCAATTTTTGTTGACTAACTTTTTTTTTCTTTTTCAAAAATTAATTTATTAATCATGACAAACCATACAATGAAAAAATACAGCTTAAGAAATTGACCAAATTTTAGGGTAAAATTTAGGGGTTGACTATTACACACATACTACTTTTGACGGCAGTAAGTACGTGTTGCCCGAGGCATTGCGAGATTGGAGAGGTGGGTGGATAGCAGGACTGGATGATATGTCTGAATTCGAGGTGTCGTAACCTTGGATGGCCAGGTGTCTGGGGCCTATGTGAGAGCCATCTGGAGCTTGGATGGGTGACAACTGAGATCTGGGCATGTGTCCGTGGTTGGGGCATTGTGACCTTGGATGGGTGAGTGGCTGGCCGTAGTGACTGTCTGCGGTCATGGTGTCGGGAACTCGGATGGGCAGGTGGCTGAGGTGAGGGTCCATGATCAGGGCATTGTGAACTTAGATGGGCGAGTGGCCATCTAAGGGTTTGCAGTCGAGACATTGTGAGCTCGGATGGGTGGGTGTCCGGACTCTAACTGAGAGTCCATTGTTAGGGCATCCAGAGCTCCTGTGGGTGGGAAGCCAGGCCAACAATAAGAAGGTCAGCTATTACATGTGATATATGGAAAATATCAGAATTTTGGGCCAAAAATAGGGGTTAACTTTTAAATGGTATCGATTAGTACATAAGTATATATGGTATGTAGAGAGAAACAGTTTCAGGTTGATAACCTTCCCTCCAAAGAATGATTTATGTCACAGAGAATAAAGATGTCAAAAGGAATGACAATGCTAGTTTGGAGACAAAGAGGGACCCAATGACACAAATATTTATGATGTAAATTGAGAGAGGATGGTGAAGGCTTCTTAGCTGCAACTGAGGCTATCTGGAGGAGAGGTAACTAAATGAAATAAATGATTGAAGAGGGATAAAAAAAACTTGCTGGAACTATGAGATATAGAACACAGAACATTGCAGCGCAGTACAGGCCCTTCAACCCTCAATGTTGTGCCAATCTACATATTCCTACCATTTTCTTTCATCCATGTGCCTTTCTAAGAGTCTCTTAATTGACCCGAATGTTTCAGCCTCCTTCACCACCTCCGCCAAGGCATTTCAGGTACCTGCAACTCAGTGTAAAAAAAAAACTTACCCCTGATGTCTCCCCTAAACGTCACTTTGTACAGATGTTTTCTGGTTGTAAGAACCAAAGGCCCACCTTTGGTTGTTGTTGGGTGGTGCCCCGTTGGTACCTGCAGGAATCAGCAGCATTCCAAATGTTAGGCTGCGTGCGGCCTTGTTGACTGCTGTGAGTGGGTGCTGGCAGATGCATGCGCTAAGGTCGGCACCATTGCGGTGACGGAGGAACATGGCAGCACATGCATGTTTGGCTCAGTGCCAGCAGAGAGCAGTTATGAGCAAGGGCCAATGAATCCTTCAATAACCATGTGCACTTGGCTCAGTGCCGGCAGCTAGTATTTGGAGCCAAGAGCCAGCGCATTCAAAGGAACATGTGCAGTAGTTTCGGCTTCATTTAAATATAAGTTCTACAGCCAGCGTCATCAGTTGGCAATCTGAGGAGGGTGAGTTAGACGGTAATAATTTCTGTCGATCGCAGCATTAAATTAAAAGTTACTGTACATGAACCATTGAACGTTATATGGACATTAGAATGGAAAGTTCCTTGTTAAAGACATTTAACAGACATTTGCTTTTTGTATTTATTATTAAAGATTGAGAAAATTATTACTGATTTATGCAAGAAACGTGTTGCAGACAAATGCCTAACTTGACCTCCAAGCAACTATATATAATTGGAAGGAAGTAACTACAATAAGTTGACAGAAATCGTTGTCCTAAGTCAACAGAAAATTTATTGTTGAAACCGAAAGTGGAAGGATAGAGGATAGAAAATAGTGCCTCTAGGTTTGGAATGATATTGAAATTAATACAGTGGTCAGCGTAGAAATGTAGAGTTGCCCTGCAGTTTGAAATTCACATCCATCCGCCTGAGTAGTGGCCAGAAAAAGAATACAAAACTTCTAATTAGTGAGAAGAGAATTTTGATGACATATTGCTGAAGCTATTTCTAGAAAATCAATGAAATTATAGTCAGATGCTGCGGTGGAAATTCGCTTGTTAATAACAGCACGTTACAGCTATTAGAAGCAGTAAGCTTGCATCTGTGGACTCCCGTGTATTGTGGCAAGTTTTGAACAGTTTAGATATACTGCCGTTAGTCCATTGGGGACTGTTGAATTGGCTTGTGTTGTGCGTGGTTGGTGCCCAAACTCGAAGGACGGTAGAACATGACGAGTAAAATGGCTGCAGCTTTCGCCAGCATTGCTGATGAGGAGCAATATATTGAAAATTGGAAGAAGACAGATCTTAAGGAAGAACTGAGCCATTGGGGGCTATGTACAACAGGTTACAAAATTCTTCTCATCTCCAGACTGAAGCTGGTGATTAAAGAATTAAAAGCAGCTTCAGTTGATGAGAGTAAAGACTCTGTGAGTGGACTGTGGATGACGTCAGCTGATTCTAGAATTAGTGGTACGAAAATGGCTAAAGATTTCGGCGAAGAGGATGAAAGGGAAGAAAACATTGAATTCGAATTTGAAAAGGAGATATACTTCCAGATAACGAATGACATACGAGAAGTAAATCCACCAGAAAACAATGGTTCAGATGAATGGTCTTACTGGAGCCAGTGAGGATAAAGGCAGACTCTCAACAGTGGCTGTATGAATTAAGGCCAAAAACAGGAAAACAGTGGTATGTACACATGCATTTCTTGAACCAGGGAGTGGGAGAAGCAAAAGAAATTCCTAAGTAGGCTCCAGGATTTCCCGTGTTTCAATTTTTTTCATCTCTATGTATAAAAGCTAAGGCTGAGTTGGCTGCTCTTCAAGCACAAATGGATGCGCTTGATGAGAAATACATCTTAGAGGAGGGAGCAGCTATGAACACAGCTGTGGTGGTACACCACAGGCCTACTGTAGGGGGCAACGTCTGTACCTGCAGGAGTGTAAGGGGACAGGACAACACCTGACCGGCTGTCAATCAGTTGGCCTGAATGGATCAAGCCCCACCCGGTTGGGTGTCAATCACCCTCCAGGATATAAGCCTGCGCCGGCCTCCCGAGGCCTCACACTGAGTTGCTGCAGCCACAGCCAGCCTGACTCTGTGGGTTTTTTTGTGGATTAAAGCCTATTGTTCAGTCTTTACCTTGTGTGTGTCTGATTCTGACTAACAGCGCACCACAACAGCAAAAAATGCAGCAAAGGGAATAGGAGAAGCAGTGAATGGAACAGGAGGAGCAGCTAAGGAGGCAGCAATTGGAGCTAAGGAGAGAAAGGGAACAATTGGATCTGAAATCAAAAGTTGTCGCTGAGAAGGGTGAAAAGAAAATTCTGACCAGTTTAAAAGCATCTGTGGTTCGAAGTGACCTATCATAAAGGTCTGATGGTAAGGTCATCATGTGAAATGAGAGCATTTGACGGAACTTTTTGTACCACAGACACAAGGCATGAATATACATGGATAAATCCTCCCTGAGAATGGTGTTGCCTGGGCTAGAATGCTAATAATAACCCACCCCCACCCCACCCCCAACAGAGATGTCAACTTGACAAGTTATGGGGAACAGCAAAAGACTAACTAAGAAATTCACTTCTGAAGAAATGAAACAGATCAATGTGAAAATAAATAAAAGGCAACTAAACCAATATTGAAGGAATTATTATCAACAATAGATAAAAATGAGGTATTAGAAGATATTGCAACTACTGTTGGTGATTATTCTTGTGTAAGTGAATCCGAGACTGGATTAAAACAAATAACTGAGACAAATCTGAAAGTAGCTTCTGTAACCCAAAGGTGAGAGCAGACAAGTTCAATGAAGAGATCTCACAACCTGTTGCAAAACTAGGGAACACATAAAATTGTGATGATGGAATAAAGGAGCATGTAACTGTCTTCAGCGAACAAATTGTTGAAAAAGGACATGGAAATATTGGATAACAGTGAATAGAAATATTTTAATTTTGTATTTGAAAACATAACTGGATTTCAAATAGATGAGAATGAATCCAATGATTCTTCATTTTTGAAAGTGACCAAGGGAAAGGTCCAGAGAGCAGTTGACAAGAATAGAGATTTAATTGTAGATAGAAATCAGAAAGCCAGAGAATGAAAGAAAAGAATAACTGCTGAAGAAATTAATTTAGTTAATGAGGAAAGAGATTCAGTTTTATCAAGATGTAAAAGGTTGGAGAAGGAGATTCATCTTTTGAAAGAAAACAAGTAATTGGTTTATAACACAGGACAGCAAACTATAGAAAATAATCAAGAATGTAACTTGAAGACCCAGCTAATAACAATGCAGAATTTAAGAGAAATTCCATGCCAGCAATGTAACAAACAAGATGAAGGAATTTAGACACTTCCAGTTTACTACAGCAGGGCTGAAAGCAGTAATACCAATCTATCATGTGATCTTTTAACTCAAGATCAAGTTAGTAACTTCTCAGAAGATAATGAGAGAATTACTTTCTTATCAAAATAATTGAATTCAGGGAGAGTCTAATAAAAGGCTTCAAAATATACTGTCAGAAAATGAGACTGAATTGGAAGTTGCAAAATTGGATCTAAAATTGCAGGAAAAGGCAATAGAAGTCAGAGTGGTTGAGAAATTTGTTGAAGCCATAAGTGGAACCAGTCTACTTCTTGACAGAAGGATTCTGTGGCTGTTGATGAGTTTGAAGAACTAATGTCATTTGAATTTGACCTTATCCATGATTAACTGCAGGAAAGGAAAGGACGAGAAAACCTGTTGCAGGGAAGGTTAAAGAGACTGGTTCAATGAAATCAAGAGGATCAGATAAATCTTAAAAATCTGGTTCTGAAAGTTTAAATTCTTCCTATGAGAAGTGGAATGCTGGAAAAAGGAAGAAATCCAAACAACATGTTGAACACATACCTCATGTTAAGCTCAAAAGGAAAGCTGTGTCTATTTTGTCTGAGGAAGATCTAAGGTTTGCTGATCATTTTTTTGGCTCATGGATTCAACAGTAAATGGAGGAACTTTAATAAGTACAAACTGACTTTATGTTGTTGGAATTTTGTGTTTGTACTTTGCCCACTACATGGACTGCAGAGTGGTGGTAAAGATGAAAAAAGACCTGTGTAACGTTTTAAATGTACCTCACTGACAAAAGGCAAAGGAGGAAAAACCCAACACTCAACCCCAACCAACCAATTTTCCCCTGCAACCGCTGCAACCATGTCTGCCTGTCCCGCATCGGACTTGTCAGCCACAAACGAGTCTGCAGCTGACGTGGACATTTACCCCCTCCATAAATCTTCGTCCGCGAAGCCAAGCCAAAGAATATTGATATATTATAATAATTACTATAATAATTAGGGACTGGTGTAAGATCCAAAAGCTCACCTGCGGTTGTTGTTGAATGGCATCTCATTGGTCCCTGTAGGTATTGGCGATGTCCAGAAGGTTAGTATTGACTACTGTGTGTGGGTGCTGGCAGGTGCATGCGTGAAGGCTGGCACCATTGCGTTGCCAGAGAAGCATGGTGGCACATGCACAGTTGGCTCAGTGCCAGCAGAGAGAAGTTTTGAGCGAAGGCCCGTGCGTCTTTTAACAGATTCTACAGCCAGCATCGGCAGTTGGCGATCTGAGGAGGGTGAGTAAGATGATGATAATTTCTGTCAATTGCTTCCCTACGTTAAATTACAAGTTACTGTACATGGAGCGGTAAATAGAATGGAAAGTTACTTGTTAAAGATTAATCAGTTTAATTGTGTTTATTATTAAAAATGGTTTGAAAAAATTCAACTGGGCTTAGTTGCTGATTTATGCAAGAAATGCGTCGCAGACAAATGCCCAACTTAACCTTGGAAGGAAGCCGCTACATCGGTGTTTGAGCTATGGGAAAAAAGGCATTGACTGTTCACCTTATCCATGCTTCTCAAAATCTTGTAGACCTCTAAGTCTCCTTTCATCCTTCTCCACTCCAAAGAGAAAATGTCCTAGCTCTGCTAACCTTGCCTCATAAGACTCATTTTCCAATCCAGGCAACATAGAAATTTTCTGCTGATGGAACATTAAAAAAAAAATGCTGGAAATATCCAGCAAGTCAGCGTCATTTGCGGAAATGGAAAAAAAAACCCAGAGTTAACCAGCTGATGATTTTTTTTTCCTCCAAACAAACCGGAAATATGATTCAAAGTTCAAATTTATTATTAGAGGACATACATGACGTCACTTACAACCCTGAGATTTCTTTTCCTGCAGGCTAGGCAGAATTTCTACTTAACAGACATGCAAACAAAACTGTACTGAAGATAAAAGATACATTTACAAAAGAGAAAATGTAAACCAAGAAAGAGATGTAAACTTACTGTGCAGTACAAAAAAAACAATGATAAATAATGTTCAATGTAATGAGTCTCTGATCGAGTCTGTTGTTTGAGTTGATGGTGAAGGGGTAGCAACTGTTCATGAACATAGTGGTATGAGTCTTGTGGCATCTATACCACATTCCTGATACATGTCCTGGATGGTGCAGATCCTTGATTGCTGCTATAACAGCCTGTGATGCAGCCAGTCAGCACACTTTTCAGTACACATCTGTAGATGCCTGCCAAGATTTTCAAATTCATGCTATACCTCTGCAAACTGCTGAGGCAATAGAGGTGCTGATGTGCATTTTTCACAATAACTTTCATATGTTAGATACCAGAAAGGAGCTCCGAGATACTGACTCCCAAAGACAACCCTGGCACCTGTGTGACAATGTACCAGCTGGGAGCCTCAATCTCATTACAAAACATCTTATTTGTTCTCCTAACCAATGAGTCTCTGATTACTATAGCTCTCCTCTTCTTCCCCTTCCCTTCTGAGCCAGAAGGGCAGCATCTGTGCCAGAGAAGTGACCACCCCTGACTTCTCCCTGGTAGATCGTTCCCACCCATCAGAATCTAAAACAGTATACTTGATGAAGAGAATGGCTTCAGGGGTGCTCTGCACTGTCTTCCTTTTCCCCCCTTCCCTCTCCAAACAGTCACCCAGTTATCAGTCTCCTGCTTTTAGGAGTGACTGTCCCCCTGAAGTCCCTCTCAATAATTATTTCTGCCTCCTGTAAGATCCAGAGTTCATCCAGTTCCAGCTTACTAACACGGTCTCCCAGGAGCTGCAGCTGGATGCACCTCTTGCAGGCGTAGTCATCAGGGGCACTTCTGCTGTCCCAGATTTACCATATCCTGCACAGAGCACTCGACTGCCCTAGCTCTCTCCATTAACTCCATTAGCTCTTCCTACCTTAAACTCAAGTACCTTACCTTCTTGGGACCAAGCTCTTCCTCAGGTTCTGCTCTCTCTTAAGCCTCTGGAGCAAAAACCTCAAATCTCCACTTCTACCCTGACCCACTGACAAACACTGGCCGCTCCTCTTTAGCTTTTTCTCCTTTTATTTATCCCTGCTAATTATCTCAAGTACTCCCACAAATCAACACTCCTTTCAACTATTCAGTTACCCTCCTCGCTCTTTTTAAATGACGCTCACCTCAGCTGGTTCCCTGTACTTACTGCACTCCTGAGCCCTTCACACCTCCTCTTGCTGTGTTGATAAAAGCTGCTCTAGAGCCTGGAGATGCTGGGCTATCTGTTTCTCTACCTTCGACATAAAGGTAGCAGTGGGAAAATATTCTGGCCCGGGTGATTGGGGACTTTAATGATGTTGGCTCCCTCCTTCAGGCCACATCTCTTCAATGGGCAGGAGGTCATTGCCTGTGATGGACTTGGCTCAGTTTTCCACTTTCTGCTGCCTTCTGTTCTCCTGGGTACTTAAGTTGTCAAACCAGACCATGATGCAACCAATCAATATAACTTCCTGTAGGAGTTTCATTGAGTATTTAATGTCATGCACAATCTCCTGACGCTTCTTAGAAAGTAGATAGGTGTATGCCCAGGATTTTTAATTTTTTTAAAATTTAGAGATACAGCACAGTAACAGTCCATTCTGGCCCATGATCCCACGCAACCCAAATAAATCCATGTTACAAATTGACCTACAGTCCCCATACAACTTTGGAATGTAAGTGGAAGCTGGAGCACACAAAGGAAATCCTCCCAGTCACAGAGTGAACGTACAGTGCAGGATTTGAACCTGGGTTTCTAGAGCATTGCACTATCCTCTACATAAACCGTGCTGCCCCAACTTGAAGTACAAACCCCCTGCACTCCTGTCAACAGGTGGCTGAATCACAAGGCATATGTAAGAGAGACAGTTTTTGGGAAGTAATTGTGAGAATGGGATTGGTTAGAATACTCTGGGAGCCAGTATAGGCATATAGGCTCCTTTTAAAGAAATATTGAAACATGACTAAGTCACCCAATCAACTTTTGGTTTCTTCTAAATCCAACATGGTTTCTTTCTCCAAAGATGTTGCTTGACCTTCTGAGCATTTTCAGCATAATTGATTTCATCCATATTGCTTTGCTTATTTTGAAAAATTTAAGAGCATTTTCAAATATGCATCTGACAAGGCTTAATTTATTACCGTACTTATTTCATATTTTAATTTTAATCATTTATCTGATTAAGAAAATGTTTCAAGGAGATGTAGATCCATGGGAACCAGAGCAATTCATAGAACTGCTGGAGGGACTCAGCAGGTTACAAAACATACTTGGAAAGCAAAGGGCACTTGACCTTTTGGTCCTGAACCCTTCAGTAATATCACAAATACAGAAAGCAATTCTCAATTCCCAGTTCCTAAGAGTTGGTCAATAGAGATGAAAGCTCCAGAGAATCATTATCCAAATCTATGCCTTCCCTCCAAGCATTGGCAGCGCTCTGTCATCCTTTCCTTTCACAGCAGTCATTCTTACTAATACAGGCATCCTGTTGGAAGACTGAAACTGCTCTGAAGGTGACTTTGAATTTGTGTCAGTCCTCACTGCACTGTGGGAAAATATGACTAACATGTTAGTGGCTAAAATGTGAACAGAAGCATTGAGCCAAATAATCTATTTGGAGTTATTTAGTGTAGATTGCATGTAAGGAAATATAATGTACAAGGATATTTTGGATAATTTCACAACTGTTTTGTCCAATTTGCTCATACTTTCAGTGAAGATGTAAATAGTTTGGACAGTAATTATTTAATTGTCAAGAACTGAGTACAAATCATCAGGTTATTTTGTTGATAGTAGAAAAAGAATGCAAGCAAGAATATTTATTCAATTTTAATTCGATATAGTAAGTCAGAAGCAACATGTCTCAATACAGCATGAACCTGGAGCTAATTCAAGGTCAGGCTTGTGAAACGTACTACTTCTTTCACTTTCAGCAATCATGGTATTACATGAAAGTACATTTTGTCAGGAGCCTTTTCAAACCGTAATGACAGTTCTCAATTGCAGGAAAGTTGTGACAGACTGTACTTTTCCCTTAAACATAAAGGGGAGACAAATGCCCTAAACCAGAAGTATAAACCTTTGTTGGAACAAGTAGCTGTCAGCTTGTAGCTTCTTCGATCATTTTGTTAAGCTGCAATTTGTGCCTTGGCTATATGCAGACAATACTTTCAGTGCAATTTATTCACTTTTATCTCTTTATTAGACAGAAGCTGAAATAAAACATATCTAGAACATAAAAAAATGTACACATTTTCTTTTATGCAGAACAAATGATTACCATGCATTTAGAAATCAGAACTTGCTATCACATGAGAAATACCCCACCTAATGAGAAAGACAAAGTTAGTTCTGAGGTCAATGTTGAACATTAAATTGGACATATTTGAAAACTTTAATCTGAATAAGTGAAGGAAACTCTTGATCAGGTTTGAAAATATTGCGACCATACAAGAATGCACATATATTGAAAATATTTTGATGTGTCATGTAGCACAGTAAATGGATAATCAAATGTCATGGAGATGAAATGAATGCCTTTTTACAATTCCCATTGATGCCAACTAACCTGTTGTACATTTTTTTGAATTTTCTATTGTTATAAAACTGAATAAATATAGATTCAACTAATTTGGAATTACTTATAAAATAAATAAAATATTTATGGTTTGTATTGAAGTATTGAATTAAGACCATAAGACACAGGAGCAGAAATAGGCTATTCAGCCCATTGAGTCTGTCCCGCAATTCAATCATGAACTGATCCATTTTCCCACTCAGCCTCACTGCCTGGCCTTTTCCCCATAACCTTTGATGCCCTGGCTAATTAAGAACCTTTCACTCCCTGCCTTAAATACATCCAATGACCCTGCCTCCACCACCTCCTGTGGCAAGAAATTCTATAGATCTACCATCCTCTGGCTAAAGAAATTCCTGCGCATCTCTGTTCTAAGTGGACGCCCTTCAATCCTAAATTTATGTCTCCTTGTCTTAGACTCTCCCACCATGGGAAACATCCTTTCTACATCTACTCTGTCCATTCCTTTCAACATTCAAAATGTTTCAAGGAAATCATCCTTGAAACATAATTGTATTCTTGCAATGTTACAAAAATAATACTTGAGGAATATCTTAAACAAGCGAAGCATATTCAAATAGATAGACTACAGAAAAAGTACACGAAAAGTGACTATAGGGAACCCATTAATAGCAAAGAATGTCAGGGAAACATATCTGTGTCTTTGCATATAATTTGCATTTATTTAACATGTCACTCAGACAGTTTTAATTCCTATGTTTACCTCTGATTCCATGAAGGCAAATTGATAAATTAAGACTTGGGTTCCAGGTGCAACCATAGTCAATGCTGATTTAGAAGGCTTTTCCTGAGTGGTGATAGGTTAATGTTGCCAATATTCTAACTCCTTATGTGTTCTGTGGCAATCATTGACCATGGTCTGGACACCAAAGTGAAGATGAACTAAGTGAAATATTTTCCAATAATCAGGTGGAATCACAATGGCAACATTTTGAAATGAGACAAGTGAACCTTTTGCTTTGCAATGTAGATTCCGACTTTCCTCCTGATAACTGGCACAGAGGAAAATAGCTTTGAACAAACCACCTGTCACTCCTTTCAGGCTAATATGTTGTCATTTTTGCATCTGGGTCTAACCTAAAGCCTGAAATTAAGTTCTGCTATTCTGTCTGTAGATGGTAAAATCTCGAGCAAAAATCAAGTTGCTCAGGGGCCAGGCAGCATCCGTGGACAGAAAGGGACAGTCGGTGTTTTGGGTCCAAACTCTGCCTCAGGACTGAAAAAGGAGAGGGAATAAAGGCAGGATTAAAGAGGAAATGGGAAGAGGTCAGAAAAGGATAGGTGGACTGAGGAGAGGTGAAGGATGATGGGCAGACAGAACCAGGTGGTGGAGCACGAGGGGACGAAGTTGGGAAACAGAGGCAAGGGAATGATGGGTGGAAGGAGAAATAAGGGGAGCAAGATGGAAGAGGAGGAGAGGAGGATGAAGGTAGAGAAAGCTGTTGAAGGCAGGTGATTGGTGAAATTGAATAAGAGAGGGATGATGGGGACAGAAGAGAAAGAGATATGAAGGGAGATATGGGTGGTAGGCAGGTTGAGAAAGTAGCAAAAGTGGAAATAACTGGTTAGCAGGAGGTGGAGGGTAATTTGGAAAGAAGAGGGCGTGAGGACTGACACGCAGTAAGTAACTTGAGAAGCTGAGACTGAGTCACTGATTTACAGCCTCATCGTGTACCATGACCAGGGCTTTCTGGGGAAGGGTCAAGGTGTTAGAGGCTTTATTTAGAAGGTCAAAGAGGGAGGGGCCACAGAGAGAGTCACAGGATGGGGTGGAGCCAAGTAATCAGGGATGCAATACAGTTTAGCAGTTCACCACAATCACCATTTTTTTTACATTTTCTGGCAGGGTGTCTTGGGGCACAAAGTCTTATAGGTTAAACTGGTCTGATGGCTTGATCTTCTGTACTGACTAGCAGAGCACCAGTTGTTGGGTTTCAGCTGGAGCCACTGTCTCATCCTGGACCTCCAGTGTGTAACGGCACGACCGGAGTGACTGGGGAGGGGTGAGGGTGCAACAGTACGTATTGCATGATGGTGGAGGGAGGGGGCTGCTGCATGATGAGTGTGGTCCTTGGGGCCCCCTGCATGCGCGAGGTCCTGGATGGAGACTGTTTCCTCGTGCCCATCTGAGTAGGCTACATACGTGTATTGGGGGTTCGCATAGAGGAGTTGAACCCCTTCAACCAAGATGATGGTTTTATAGTCCCTCACGTGTTTTTGTAGGAGGACTGACCCTGGAGATGTCAGCCAGGAGGGTAGTGTGGTCCCTGACTCAGACTACCTGGGGGAGGAGAAAATACTTCTGTGAGGAGTAGCATTAGTGGCAGTACATAGCAGAGATCAAGTGGCATGGAGCGCCTCTGGAAAGACCTCCTGCAAGTGAGAGACAGGCAGTCCCCTGGACTTTAGGGCAAGGAGCATGGCCTTCCTCACAGTGCTGTTCTCTCTCTCTACCTGATCGTTCTCCCGGGAATTATAACTTGTGGTCCTGCTGGTGGCGATACCCCTGGCCAGCAGAAATTAGCACAGCTCATCACTCATAAATGAGGATCCCAGTCACTGTGGATGTATGACAGGTACCTGAACAGGTGAACAGGTTGCACAGGGCCCCAATAACTGTGATGGTGGTCATGTTAGGGCAGGTGATGGCAAAGGGGACCGCAAATACTCATCAATAACTGTGAGAAAGCATATATTGTGGTTGGTGGCAGGAAGGGGGCCCTTGAAGTCCATGCTCAGGCTTTCGAAGGGGCATGTGGCTTTTATCAGGTGCGCCCTGTCTAGTTGGTAGAAGCACAGCTTGCATTCTGCACCGACCCTGCAGTCCCTTGTCATGTCTCTGACATTCCCAATGGAGTATGGCAGATTTCGAGATTGGATAAAGTGAAAATATCTCATGACATCAGGGTGGCAGATGTCATTGTGGAGGGTTTGAGGTGATCCACCTGTGTGCTGGCACATATCCCTTGTGACAGGACATCTGAGGGTTCATTGAACTTTCCTGGCCAGGTAGGGATTTCGTAATTATAGGTGGAGAGCTCAATCTCCCACCTCAAAATTTTATCTTACCCTGTTGTTTATTGTTGAACATGAATGCCATGGCCCATTGGTCTGTGAGCATAATAAAACATCAGCTGGCCAGGTAGTGTCTCCAGTGCCATACTGCCTCAACTATTGCCTGAGCTTTCTTCTTTATCGAGGAGTGTCAAACTTCAGGACCTTGGAGGGTGATGGAGAAAAAGGCAACGGAGCAGCCTACCTGATTAAGGGTGGCAGCAAGGGCAAAATTGATGCATTACTCTCTACCTGGAAGGGGGCAGATTCATCCACTGCATGCAGTGCAGCTTTCACGATGTCCTTGTTTATGCACCAGATGCTGCCCATGCTTCATTTGTTGGGGGAAGGAAGTGAACCTGATAAAGGGGCGGGCTTTATCCACATAATTTGTAACCCACTGTGCGTAATAACAACCCCAGGCAGATTTTCAGAGCCTTGAGACTGTGGGGAAGGGGGAGGTCTAGCAGAGGCTGCATGCAGTCAGGATCAGGGCCAATGACCCCATTCTCCATGGAGCAGTCAAGGATTGCCAGTCAGGTAGAGCGAAAAACACACTTATCCTTATTATAGGTCAGGTTCAGTCATTTGGAGGTGGTGAGAAATTTCTGGAGATTTGCATCATGGTCTTGCAGGTTATAGTCATAGATCGTGATGTTATCCAGATATGGGAAGGTGGTTTGCAGGTTGTTTTCTCCAATCTCCCATTGGAAGATGGAAATGCCATTGGTAACACCAAACGGGACCCTGAGGAAGTGGAAAAGGTGGCCATCTGCCTAAAATGGTATGTACTGATGATCCTCAGGACAGATGGGGAGATGGTAGTAGGTGGATTTTGGGTCTATTATGAAGAATACATGATGATAGGTGATTCAGTTAACCATATCCGCGATGCGAGGGAGGGGGTATGCATCCAGCTGCGTATAGTGATTAATGGTTTGACTATAGTCGATCACCATTCTGCATTTACCCTGCCCTTGACCATTACTACCTGAGCTCTCCAGAGGCCTCGATAATCCCCTCGTCCAGGAGTCATTGAACCTTTGCCTTATAAACAGCCTGTTCTCCTTACTGTATTGCCTGCTTTTTGTAGTGCCTGGCTTATGGTTGGGGGTAAGATTGGTGAACAGCAGTGGGGGGGAGTTAATGCAGAGGGTAGAGAGACTACACATTGGTTGGGACAGTAGGGGATGGGAGGGGAGTGTGGGAGGAGGGCAGAGTGGCCAGTTAAGGAACTGCAGGTTGTTGACGGTGGTGGGGGGGGTGGGGTGGGAAAGTGCATCATAGTGACACTCGTTAAGGGGTGCACAGAGCTGCAGCATAATGAGGAGCTTAAATTCCTTGTTTTTGATGTCCTGCATGGTCAGCATCACCATGGTGTAGCTATTGATTTCTCTGGAGTTAGACTTTGTAGGTGATTGGTTTTGCCTCAAGGGAGTAACGATGGACAGTGTCAGGATGAATAAAGCTCTCGGTGCTCCTGATATCAAAAAGGCATTTCGTTACCTGGTCAGTGATGGAGATGTCCATCATGGAGCAGGTGAGTTGGTGAGGGCAGTTCTGATCCAACACCACTGAGGCCAGGGTCGGCCCATGGTCCGACCTGTGATGACTCGCAGACTGGTCGCATAATGACGGCACCGACATGGCAGCGTGGGTCTCCTCGGAAGATACTAAAGACAAAGATGGCAGATGCCATGCCGCATGTGATGTCACTGAGGCTGGAGCACTGAGATCAGCATACTCTTGCATAATGGCTCTTCTTCCTGCACTTGGAGCACATCATGTCTCTTGCTCGGCAGCGCTTTTGGGGGTGTTTTGCCTGGCTGCAGAAGTAGTACTTTGGTGTTCCTGAAAGACAGCAGCTGTGGTGGGCTTGTTAATTGACCTACGTACCAGGATGGCGACCTCCATGTGGGCTCATTCGCAGAGTACACTTCCGCGTTGTGGAGTGTATTCTCCAGTGACTTCCAAAATTGATCACCCCTTTTAAGTCTAACTTACTCTGCTTGAGTAACTTCTACCGCATGTAGTCAGACTTGATGCCTGCAACATGTTCTCCATGTTTTGGGCAGCTGATACTGCCTGGAAGTTGCACACCTGCGCGAGCCCTCGCAGGGCCCAGGGGAACTCATTGCCCTATTTGGCTGGTTATTGTCTGCATGGAGGGGGGGCGGGGGCAGCATATGTCTGGTGTACACTTCATTAACTTTTCCTGTATTGTCCTTTGAGTATATCCATTACTTCCATGTATGTGGTGGCATCACTGATCATTGGGATCACTCGGGGTCTGACCCGGGAAAGAGTAGATGTAGTCTGTTTGTGTCATGAACCATGATGCTAGCTGAGTTTTGTAGGTGTGATAGTATAGATTCTATCACCAATGTGTATATGTACAGATTGTAGTGTAGGATGACTGTGATTGGCTGAGAGTGTAGCCACACCTACTGGCAGGTCTTAAAGGATTGCTCCTAGCCAGACCAGGTCATTCTGGACTGGTTGACCTACTTGTGATATGCTGCAGTCTTTTAGCTAATAAAAGCCTTGGCTTGGATCAACAAGTCTTTTGTTCTTTCGACGCGCTCTACAGTAGGAAGACCCTGAAACAGCATAGTCAGAGTTCAAAGCTGTCTGAGGCATCAGGAGACTGTGGGTCAATTTCCATCTTGTTGGGTTTCAGAAGTTGGTATATTATTGGTGATAAAACAAATATTGTGAATAAAATTGGCGCGCAGTAAATAACTCAAGAGGCTGAGACTTTGTCACTGATTTACAGTCTTTTACTCACAATGTCAGGGTCCTCATCCTGTGCATGACCCAGGATTTTTGGGGAAGGGTCAAGGTGTTAGAGGCTTTTTACAAGGGATGGGCCACAGATACAGCCACAGAACAGGGCAGAGCCATGTAATCAGGGATACAGCAGTTCAGCAGTTCACTACAAGGACAACATGGATGAAAAGGATTGAGGAAAAGGATTCAGTTTACTTGATATTGGAGAATTTAATGTTCAGACTAGATTATTTGTCTTGTGACAGAGAGCTGTCATTTTCTGTGCAGTTCCTGCTTGAAGTACTTTTTGAATCTTTGAGAAACCAGACCTCTGAAAATTAGTGAGAATTGTGGCAAAGGGTTGATAGTCAATAGTTCATAGAATTATTGGGATGTGTCCATTGACAATGGAAACTCACTATTATTAAGTAATTAAGGCAGCAGGAGGTGATGGTTGATACAAACAAAAAGGACAAAAAAAATAATTTTAATCACCTCAAAAGGTTTTTGAATGTGTCATGAGAGCATTGGGATATTTTTCTGCTTTTTTAGCTTTCAGTGCAAGATCATTTTTGTTTTCTGCATCTTAGATTTGTGGCAACACAAAATTCCTTGTATTATGTCTTGACAATATGACTCTCACCTCATCCTATCATTTTTTACAGTAAGCTTCTTGTAATTCCTGCAACAATCCCGCTTTTTGCTGTCCGCATGCTATTTGTGTTAGAGACATGTTCAAAAGGATCAAACTTCATACTGTTCATACTTGTATATTTCCTCATCAGGAAACAACATTTATCCCCACCATTTGCCTTCGATTCAACCCCAGACTCTGAAGAAAAACCGACAATGTTCTGACATGTATTATTCAGTCACATTAATCCTTTTGGATTTTAGAAGGCCTATAATATGTGCAACTAGCATCTTGCAAACCATTTGTGGATTTTATCTCTGTTCTTTGAACATTTTATTCAGCTACCTTCCAATGCACTCAATGAATCATAAAGAAATTAATTCGTCAGGTTTAAAACAATGCCTCTCCTTTAAATGATATTAGGCAAGTGCTTTGGTTTCAATTTTTAGATAAATAAATCACTCTTGAGGATATATATTATCCTGGCTTTATCATCACTATTTCCAGGTTAACATTAAACCTAGACTGAGTGCAAAGTTCTGATTCTTTTATCACAAGTGATGGTGATCACCGTCTTTATTTGATCAATGTCACATAAATTGTTTGCATTGTCAAACCTTTGCAAAATGTAATTTATTAGCTGCGCGCTACTCAAAGGAAAACACACACACACACACACACACACACACACACACACACACACACACACACGTAGTGTAGTCAGGTTAAGCTCTGAGTTTTATTAAGGCTCAGGCCCGACTTTTATAAGTGCTCTGTTCCCGCCGTGGGTCCCCTTTGCTAACGCCACGACATGCATAACAAAAGCATGTTTCCCACACGCAAGAACCTTCCTGCATATCAATGACCTTCCTTGTGCGCTATCCCTGTCAGTTGGCTGTGCAGCAAGGCCAACGCCATTTTGGAGTCGCTGGCCTTTAAGCTCCTCTTGCTGTTCACCCGCCAGTTTACTTGTTGGGGCCAGTGCCGCTTTGGTTGCACTTGCTGCCTGGAGCGTGGCTTGATCATCGCAGCAGCGGGCCGCTACATGACCGCCCCACTCCCAGAACTGGTGGTATTGTTCTTGTTATTGTCCTTGGTGTCTGAAAGCAAAGTCTCTGTAGCCTTCGGTGACCTGCCTCTTTGGCGTGGTACTGGTCTCTCAACCAGACGTGCTGGGTCCAGGTGTGCCGGTTTCAGCCTGTCTATAGTGAAGATCTCCGTCTTGCCTCCAACCTCCAGCTCGAACATGGCCCCATTGTTGCGAATGACCCAGAACAGACCCTCGTATGGCCTCTGAAGAGGTGGACGACGTGGACCCATGCAAATGAAAACATACTCACAGTCCTTCAGATCTTTGGATATTTTGGTCCTTGCATGTCCATGCCTGGAAGGTGGAATTGGGGCCAGGTTGCTGACTCTTTCCGTTAGCCTGCTGAGAATGCTGCAGAGTCATCCTGCTGCCCACCTGGGGATGGTACAAATTCTCCCGGGACCACCAGTGGAGTTCCATAGATGAGTTCGGCTGAAGAGGTGTTGAGATCCTCCTTGGATGCCGTGTGGATGTCCAACAGTGGCCATGGTAGCTCAACTACCCAGATGGGTCCTTGAGCAAGGTTTTGAGGGGCCTGTGGATGCACTCCACCAACCCATTGGACTATGGGTGATGCAGCTGGGCACTCTACAGGCTGGAGAGGTCAGACCACAGACTAGAGCTGAACTGGGGCCCTGGACCCCTCTGTCGGATGTGATGTAGGACGATAACCCCAACCATGCCACCCAGGATGAGATGAGAGCCCTGGTGCATGAGGTGGTGGACATGTCTGCCAGTGGGACAGTTTGTGGCCACTTAGTGGAGCAGTCAACTATCGTGAACATATCGCAGAAACCTTGGGATACCAGAAAGGATCCTACTACGTCCATGTGGATGTGGTCGAACCTTCATTCTGTGGGCTCGAAGTGCTGAAGTGGGGGCTTGGAGTGCTGCTGTACCTTGGTTGTTTGGCTCTGCATGCACACCTTTGCCCACCTGCTGACCTGTTTTCACAATTCATGCCACATGTATTTGTTGGCCACCAGCTGGACTGTGGCCTTGATGGATGGGTGAGCTAGTCCGTGGATGGACAATGGGTCTGACCTGACTGGTGGCCATGTCACACAGGAGAGTGGTGTTACCTATGCTGACTGGGATGTCCTGGAGCTGTAGTCCTGATAAAACAGTCCTGTATTGGGGAAAATCTTCATCTTTCTGCTGCACCTCCACCAGTGCCATGAAGTCCACTCCACCTGATAGTGCGTGGATTCTTTGGCTGGCCAGTGCATCGTTCACCACATTGTCCTTGCCGGAGACATGCCTTGCATCTGTGGTGTAGTCCGAAATGCAAGACAGGTGTCGTTGCTGGCGGGCGACCAGGGGTCCGAGATCTTAGCCAAGGTGAAAGTCAGGGGCTTGTGACCTGTGAAAGCCGTGAATCATCTGCCCTCTAGGAAGTACCTGAAGTGGTGGATGGTTAAGTACAGCTCCAGTAGCTCTCTGTTGAAAGCGCTGTACTTCAGTTCTGGAGGCTGCAGATGTTTGCTGAAGAAAGTCAGCGACCACCAACTTCGTTCGATTTGCTGCTCCAGAATTCCGCCGATCACTGTTCCTGAGGTATCCACCATCAGGACCATTGGAGCATCCATTGACTTCCCATCCCAGATGATGTCCTTCACCTTGCCTGCCATCCTGGTAAACAAGGGCTGCATGTTCCAGGCAGCTGAGGGATGAACCTGTGATAGAAATTGATCATTCCCACAAACTCCTGTAATCCCTTGGTCATGTTGGATCTGTGGAACTTCCCGTGGCCTCCACTTTTCTGTTTAGCAATGTGGCCCCTTCCCTTCTTATCCTGTGGCCCAGGAAGTTGATGGCCTCCAATCTGAACTGGCATTTGATTGGGTTCTTTGTCAGGTCGAACTCACTTGGGCGTAGAGGTTGCGGAGATGTGTCATATGCTTCTGTTGTCTCCTGCTCACCACCAGAATGTCATCCAGATACACGAAGGTGCCATCCAGGTGTCCATGAGTTGCTGAAAGGTTTTTATGGCGTTCTTTAACCCAAACGACATTTGGAGGAATTCAAAGAGGCGGAATGGGGTGATTATTGTGGTCTTGGGGATATCATGTATGTACTCTGACAATAAGTCTGAAATCTGAAACTGATTTGTGAATTAAACTCCAGAATATCCAGGAGCTTGTTTTCTACAGTGCTGACCATTACCACTTGTATTCCTTCTCCAAACATTCTCACTGCTTTCAGCTGTTGCATTCTACTTACTTATAAACATATATTGGACAGCATAACAACATACTTATTTACATATATACGCGCGTGTGTGTGTGTGTGTGTGTGTGTGTGTGTATGTGTGTGTGTGTGTGTGTGTGTGTGTGTGTGTGTGTGTGTGTGTGTGTGTGTGTGTGTGTTTGTGTGAAATATACATGGCCTGTTACCATGCTGTATGTCTGAATTTAAAAAATACATAAATTATTTCTTTGACATAAAGATTATATTTTTAAAAAATACCCAAAAGTTGTTAAACGATAAAGTCTGTGAAGAAAATAATGGCCAGATTTTCAATTTTTCTGCAATTATGGTACATTTTTCACTTCCCCCACCTATACCCTGAACCCATGATAAATTAAACTTGTAGTTACTTTGGCAGAGACCCAGTAAAGATTTTTTTCTTCGCACCTCGACTGGGTAAGTGTGGAATGGTCTGGTCTAGGGATTGTTTGCACAATTATTCACAACCCATCACCTCGCATACAGAAACACAATGGGTTCCCTTTCCTTCATCTTTCTCCCCTTAGTTGCCACATTCTAAGGATCATCATCCGCTATTTCCAACAATTCTAACCAAAAGTTACCACTGAACTCATCTTTCCCTCACCTGACTGTTCAATGCTCCAAGGTGACATTCCCTCTGTGATATTATGGTTCCCATTAGCATTAGACCAAATACCATGACACCATCCCATGTATCATCTATTGTTTTAACTTCCCATAATGTAGAGAAACAAACATTCTTCCAAATGGAGTAGTGAATGGCTAATTCTTCTTCGAATGTATTACTCTCAATACTCTGCTCTTCATTGATGGCTAAATTAGGTTACTGTCCTATGAAGCACTTCTATTTACTCCTCAAGTATGCTTGACAGTTCCTGGTCAAATATCACTAATATTTTTTTATACTGATCTGCCTTTAATATGTCTCATCTACCTTTATAAACATGCTGAAGACAGATTGGGGGATCATTTCAGACCTGTCTTTTATCCGCCAAGCAAAGCAACATCAGAGGTGAAGCAGGGCGAATGCAAAAGGGCGAGTCGTATTGCCGGGTCCAAATGGGAAAGGAATGTGACGTCGTGATGGCATCTTGTATGTGCGATGTAAATATAGGAATTTTAAATTTAACCGATAGCTACAAAATTGCTAATGGTTAGGTTATATTCAGATCTCAACATGTCTGGCAATTGGGGAGATAACGAGGTCCAGGAGCTCCTTACCCTCAGAGCACAGGATGAAATTAAATGACAGTTAGAGGGGAATGGTGAAAGATGGCCCAATATTCGAAAGGCTGGCTACATAACATAGGGACCGTGGCTTTGCTCGCGACAAGGCGCTGGAAATAACCAAGTTAAAGAGCCTGCGGAGAAAAATTCCATCAGGTCATAGATCATAATGGCCAGAGTGGCAGAGTGGCAGAGGATATCTGGACTGGTCCTATTTTGACCTGTGCTATTCCATTTGGGGCACAGGGCACTCTGCAAACCCAGCTGCTCTTCTGAGATACATGGAGGGTCCAGCTTCCCCTGAGACAAATTCGGATGGATCTTCCTCCTCCAGCAGCAGTGCTGATGCCAGAGACATTAGCAGCTTGGATGCAGACACTATTACTGGAAATGATCTATGTCTCATGATCAGCCAGCTAAAAGATATAATTTTTTTTTTAATTTGGGATTATCATTTTTTTTCATGTGTTTTTGTGAATGTGTTTGCCCATAAGGACCCATCTTGCATTGTTTTGCTCTCTTGGATGCCAGCTGCATCCGAAAAAAACAGAAATTAAAGTGCAGATGGTTACAATGGAAATAGAGGATCTGCGACTGTCAATGGACCATGATGATGTGGAGAAGGATCACCTTCGTTTGGAAAGGCAGTGGGAACAGATGAGGAAATATGTGCAAGAGGAAGAGATGGCGAAGCAGGCGGCCAACAGACAGGAGTGTGTAGATCAGTTGAATGGGTTTGGCACCATGCTCCAAGACATTCAGCGTGAAATGAAGAATCAAGCCTCACTTCTGCAGAACCTGAATGCACTCATGGCTGCTCCTGTACCACAGCACCCTGTTCACTTTCCAAAGCTCCAAACTCCTGCAGGCCAGTACCACGCTCCTGCATCCCAGAGGCAGTTATTATTCTTCGCCACCACATGTCAATAACAACCTTATCCACACAGATGAAGCATATGAATCATTTAATCCACCTTCTTCCTCCTCCTTCCTTCAGCTGCTGGAGTCATTTCATAGTTGTCCACACTGTGTTGTGCCTTACTATTTTTGCACATGGTTATTGTTATTTACATGTTTTCTGTGCACTACAAATTTCTGAAATGTACCATAAACATTTACTAAAAGATGTTGGAAGAAAATAGTCACAATAGATATTATTTGTTGGCTTAATCAGTTTACAGAATTAAATTACAGAATGGACATAATTGCTTCATGGATAGCCTGTATGCATTTGAACCCTCATAAGCAACTTGATCAGGCTCAGGGAGATTGGGTAGATCAGAGTTCCACTCTGGCAGGAAGTGTTCCTTATTGATTTCACATATATTGTGTAGAATACAACAGGCAACAACAATGTCAGATGCAAAAGTGGGACAAGTATCAAGTCGCTTGGCCAGGCAACTTCAGCGACCTTTGAGACATCCTTGCTGAGCTCAGACGTTAGTTAAAGCATCGCTGCCATTGATTGAATGTGTGGCGGTTAGTGAACACTTCATCAGCTACTTCCTGAGGGGGTAAGCTGGTTCTCTGATTAGATGCACTCCATTAACAGTTTTGGATTTCTGTGGGCAGAACAATGTAGATATATAAGTACTTTATGCAACCTCTGAAATCACAAACAGTCAGTTCACTAATGTTTTCTGGTGACCATTTTACAATAAAAGGATTGAACCTGGCCCTTTAACTTGTCATAAGTTTCATTTGAAGTAGAGTCAGTCAGCCATTCATTCAGTTTAACATATATCTATTTCATTGTTATTCTATCCTATATGGTTACATATACGATTGATTGCTTGATCCACACATACATTACTGTACAGTGGGGTATGTAAACTTACTTCACGTGGGAAAAGGTACCCGCCTTGATCTTCAGCCTTTCTGGTGATGGGCGAGTTGGCTAAAACTCAAGCTTCATGTGTGTGACCAGGCCAACCCATATACACATCTGTGAAGCTGGAAAAACAAAAGACTGTGTGTATAGATATCATACAAATTAATTGATAAAGACAAATTATTGTAATTCAAGCTGAGATCCATAGAACAATTTTTTATTTTCCTTATTTTTCACACTGTGAACCATAGCAATCAAAATACATACAAATATTTCTCTCTTAAATATGCAGTGGCATTTTCTCCCCTTTTTTCCCCCTACCTTCCCTCCCCACTTCCCACCCCCCTCCAAACCCATTAAGCATTCAACATATACAATACAATAAAACAATTAAACAATGTCATCACACAGTGAAAATAAACAAAAAAATTGTGTCATCTACTTTTACACACTAGATCAAGTCATTTTGTCTTCTTATAATTTTATCATTTTAGGGGGTGGAGGTCCAAGGCAAGCTCTCTCTGTTATGTTCCATGTACGGTTCCCAAATTTGTTCAAATAATGTGACATTATTTTTTTAATTACATGTTATTTTTTTCCAATGGAATACATTTATTCATTTCCATGTACCATTGCTGTACTCTCAGGCTCTCTTCTGATTTACAAGTTGACAATATACATTTTTTTTGCTACAACTAAGGCTATCATAATAAATCTTTTTTGCGCTTCATCCAGTTTGAGGCCTAAATCTTTACTTCTTATATTACTCAGAAGAAAGTTCTCTGGATTTTTTGGTATATTGCTTTTTGTGATTTTATTTAATACCTGATTTAGATCTTCCCAAAACTTTTTCACTTTCTCACATGCCCAAATTGCATGTACTGTTCCCATTTCCTTCTTACAGTGAAAACATCCATCTGATAATGTTGGATCCCATTTTTTTAACTTTTGGGACGAGATATATAACCTGTGTAACCAGTTATACTGTATCATGCATAATCTTGTGTTTATTATATTCTTCATAGTTCCAGAGCATAACTTTTCTCATGTTTCATTTTTTATCTTTATGTTTAAATCTTTTTCCCACTTTTGTTTGGGTTTATAGCTTATTTCATCATTTTCCTTCTCTTGCAGCTTGATGTATATGTTCGTTAAATCTTTTTATTATCATTTTTTCCATAATCACACATTCAAAGCTGCCTCCTTCTGGTAACCTCAGTCTGTTTCCCAATTTATCCTTTAAGTAGGCTCTCAGTTGATGGCATGCAAACATTGTAGCATGAGTTATTCCATATTTGTACTTCATTTGTTCAAATGTTAATAAATTATTTCCCAAAAAACAATTTTATATTCTTTTAATTCCTTTTCTCTCCCATTCTCTAAAGGAAAGATTATCTATTGTAAAAGGGATTAGCTGATTTTGCGTCAATAATAATTTTGGTAGTTGGTAATTTGTTTTTTTTTCCCTTTCTGAGTGAAACTTCTTCCATATATTGAGGAAATGATGCAGTACTGGTGAGCTTTTATATTGTACCAGCTTTTCATCCCACTTATAAAGTATAAATACCTTCTCCCCTATTTTATCTAGCTCTATCTTAGTCCAATCTAGTTTTTCCCTTGTCTGATAAAAAATCTGATAAATACCTTAATTGTGATGCTCTATAATATTTTTTAAAGTTTGGTAACTGAGAGCCACCTTGTTTGTACCACGCTGTTAATTTATCTAATGCTATCCTCGGTTTCCTCCCTTTCCATAAAAATTTCCTTATTATTCTCTTTAGTTCATTGAAGAATTTCTCTGTAAAGGGAATTGATGACGATTGAAATAAGTATTGTATCCTTGGGAAGACATTCATTTTAATGCAATTTACTCTCCCTATCAACATTAGTTGTAATTCTTTCCAATGTTCTAAATCTTCCTGTAATTTCTTCATTAATGGCTGATAATTTAATTTGTACAGGTGGCTTAAATTATTATCTAATCTAATACCTAGGTATTGGATTGCTTGTGTTTTCCATTTAAATGGTGATTCTTTTTAAAATTCTGTATAATCCGCATTACTCATTGGCATCGCTTCACTTTTATTTGCATTGATCTTGTACCCCGATATTTCTCTATATTCCTTCAATTTCTTATGTAGTTCTTTTATTGATATTTCTGGTTCCGTTATGTATACTATGATGTCATCTGCAAATAAACTGATTTTATACTCCTTCTCCTTTATTTTTATCCCTTTTATTTTATTTTCTGCTCTTATCAGTTCTGCCAATGGTTCTATTGCTAAAGCGAACAGTGAGGAAGATAGTGGACATCCCTGCCTAGTTGATCTACTTAATTTAAATTGGTTTAATACATATCCATTTACTGTCACCTTTGCCAATGGTCCATTATATAATGCTTTAATCGAATTAATATATTTTTCTGGTAGATTGAACCTCTGTAATATTTTGAGTAAATAATTCCATTCTACCCTGTCAAAGGCTTTTTCTGCATCTAAAGCGTCTTATTTCCTTGAACTGCAGGAATTAAATTAATAAATTTGTAGACATTATCTGCTGTTCATCTTTTCTTAATAAATCAAGTTTGATCTTGTTTTACTATTTTTGGTACACAGTCAGTCAATTTGTTTGCCAATAATTTTGCTATTATCTTATAATCTGAATTAAGTAAAGATATTGGTCTATATGATGCTGATGTTAGTGGATTTTTCCCCGTCTTTGGTATTACTGTAATTATTACTGTCTTACATGAATCTGGCAAGTTTTGTGTTTCTTATATCTGGTTCATTACTTCCAGGAAAGGAGGAATTAATAACTCTTTAAATATTTTATAGAATTCTATTGGGAATCCATCCTCTCCAGGAATTTTATTGTTCAGCAGCTTTTTTAATATATCCTGTATTTCCTCTATTTCAAATGGTTTTATCAGCTTATTTTGCTCCTCTTCTTGCAATTTCAGCAGTTTAATTTTAGCTAAAAACTCTTCTATTTTGTCATCTTTTCCCTTGTTCTCAGTGTGGTATAATTCTTCAAAAAATTCCTTAAAGTTCTCATTAATCTCCATTGGATTATATGTAATTTGTTTGTCCTTTTTCCTTGATGCCAATACAATTCTTTTAGCTTGTTTTGTTTTAAGTTGCCAGGCTAATATTTTGTGTTTTTTCTCCCAGCTCATAATACTTTTGTTTTATTTTCATTATGTTCTTCTCCACCTTATACATTTGTAATGTTTCATATTTTATTTTTTTGTTCGCCAATCCTCTTCTTTTTGTTATATCGTCCCTTGTTGCTAGTTCTTTTTCTGTACTTACTATCTCCTTTTCCAACTGTTCTATTTCTTGATTGTAGTCCTTTTTCATCTGAGTTACATAACTTATTATCTGCCCTCTAATGAAGCCTTTCATTGCATCCCATAATATAAATTTATCTTTCACTGATTCTGTATTTATTTCAAAGTACATTTTAATTTGGCATTCAATAAATTCTCTAAATTCCTGTCTTTTAAGTAGCATGGAGTTTAATCTCTATTTATATGTTCTTGGTCGGATGTCCTCCAGTTCTATTGCTAATAACAGGGGTGAGTGAACAGATAGCAATCTAGCTTTATATTCAGTTTTTCTAACTCTCCCTTGAATATGGGCCGACAACAGGAACAGGTCAGTCCTTGAGTATGTTTTATGCCTATTCGAATAATTTGTGTATTCCTTCTCCCTTGGGTTTTGCCTCCTCCATATATCCATAAGTTTCATTTCCTGCATTAATTTAACCATAAATTTGGTCACTTTATTCTTTTTGCTAGTCTTTTGTCCAGTTTTATCCAACATTGGATCCAAATTAAAGTTAAAATCCCCTCAGCGTATCTACAATCTTCAAAAAAATATCTTGCATAAACTTTTGATCCTCTTCATTAGGTGCATATATATTGATCAATTTCCAGAATTCTGAATATATCTGACACTTTATCATTACATACCTCCCTGCTGGATCTATTATTTCCTCCTCTATTTTGATTGGTATATTTTTATTAATTAATATGGCTACACCTCTGGCTTTTGAATTATATGATGCTGCCGCTACGTGCCCTACCCAGTCTCTCCTTAATTAATTACGTTCCACTTCAGTTAGATGTGTTTCCTGCACAAATACTATGTCTATTTTTTCTTTTTTTGGAAATGTAATAGCCTTTTTTGTTTAATTTGCTTATGTATTCCATTAATATTTATAGTCATATCATTCAGCATGGCCATCTCATATTCTGTTTACACCTCATTTCCGCTTCCTCACCACCACCATCACTCTTTTCCCCATTTTCATCTCTCAGTTTTCCCTTTTTAAACTCAATGTATGACAACACATTTAAAATATAAAATACTTCAACAACTCCCACTTCCAATATTCCCTTAGCCCCAAATGTACCCCCCCCTCTCTGAGTTGCCCCTTATCCCTTGCCAGGCAACCACAACTCCCCTCTCCATTTAGATTGCGAACCTGCTCGCAAGTGTCAACTGATTTTGCAGTGACAGTTATTCTCTCCCACCCAACCCCCTCAGAAAAGACGTTTTTTACACATATAACAAAATTCATTCTCTTTTTTCCCCCTTACTTCCTTTCTTCCCTCTCTTTCCCTTCTTTAGTTCTTACATATACATTATTTTTACATCTTTATATATATTTTATCGCTGTTCTTCATTCTTGTTACATCTCTTCATCTCTCCTTCTGTCCTGCAGGCGTTCTGCAAATTTTCATGTTTCCTCCGGATCCGAGAACAGTCTGTTTTGCTCCCCAGGTATAAATATTTTAAGCACAGGTGGATGTCTTAACATAAATTTATAACCTTTTTCCATAGGATCAATTTTGCTGTATTAAACTCCTTTAAGAGTTCAAAACTTATGTCTGGGTAAAAAAAGAATATTTTTTGACCCTTGTATTCCAATAGTTTATTGTCTTCTCTAATTTTATACCTTGCCCGCTCCAGTATATTTTCTCTTGTTGTATATCTCAAAAATATTACTAAAATAGATCTTGTTTTTTGATGTGTCTGTGGTTTCGGAGCTAGTGTTCTGTGTGCCCTTTCTATTTCAATTGCTTCCTATATTTCTGTTATTTCCAGGACCTTTGAGATCCATTCTTTTATAAATTCCTTCATATTTGTGCCTTCTTCATCTTCCTTTAGCCCCACTATCGTTATGTTGTTTCGCCTACTATACTTTTCCATTATATCAATGTTCTGAACTAACAACTCTTGTGACTAACTTTTTTGTCACTATCTTCCAGTATTCTTCTTAAGTCATTCACTTCCATTTCTACAGCCATTACATGTTCTTCCACATTTTCTAATATTTTCCCTATTTCTGTCATGACCAGCTCTATTCTACTCACTTTTTCTTCTGTACTTTTCTTTGATCCAAATAACAATTGAGTACCACCCTTTCTGATTGTAATGGGCTTGTGTATCATCATGGGGGAATGATGGGACTATGAGTGTCATCAATCACACTAGCACCCATTGGATACCCTTATTCTCCGAATCCATCCATTGTCTCCTGAAGATGTGCACCACTTGGCAGTTTGACAAAATATTTAAAAGGGTCCTCCTTAATGCTTCAGTGGAGACATTGACACCAAAAATACAACTGATGGATCGATATTTACATGGGGGAGCATACGACCACAAAGCAATGGCAAGTCTAAGCCAAGGCCTTCGCCAGTTTGTTGTTAGGTGCCTCAGGTGTGGCTCAGTGAGTTCCAATACAAAGTTAAAGGTGTCCCAAGACGTACAAAAATGTCTCACCAAAATTGTTCCGAACATTAGACCAAAACATAGGCCCATGTGGTCTCTCTCTCTTCCAAATTCATCCATCAGAGCCCAATGCAAATTGACTAAGAAGAACCAAATATCTCTGTCTATGGTAGCTGATGCCTTTCTACCTCAAACTGCTCCTTGCTTGTCTTCACATTCTCCTCCATTTTTCTGAGTGGACAAACACGTTGTTCACACGAATGCGACATTGCATGTTTCAAAAAGTTGAATACAATGTGCAGAAGATTTGATTGCATTTGAAGAGTGCAAAATTTGTACATAACTGGCATAAGCACCTGCTGTTCAACCCCCATTATTGTGTACAGAGCAATATCATCGCCCGGAGTGTATGTTTTACATGACACTAGATGCTGAAGCTCTTGTCCTGCTACTTTTGTTCCAGAAAGCCAGCTTGCTGTGTAAAAACATAAAGAATGAAACATGGGAAAAACTATGCTCCGGAACTATGAGAAATACAATAAACACAAGGTTACTCATAATACAATATAATTGGTTACACAGGCTATACATCACGCTGCAAAAGTTAAATAAATGGGACCCAATAGTATCAGATAGATGTTTTCACTGTAAGAAAGAAACGGGAACAGCAGTACATGAAATTTGGGCATGTGAGAAAGTGGAAAAGTTTTGGGAAGATCTAAATCAGGTATTAAATAAAATCACAAAAAAATAAAATACCAAAAAATACAGAAACCTTTCTTCTAAGTAATATAAGAAGTAAAGAACTTGGCCTCGATTTGGATGAAGCACAAAAAAGATTTATTATGATAGCCTTAGCTGTAGCAAAAAAATGTATAATGTCAACCTGGAAATCAGAAGATAGCCTGAGAATACAGCAATGGTATAGAGAAATGAATAAATGTATTCCATTGGAAAAAATAACATATAATTTAAGAAATAACATCACAGTATTCAAACAAATTTGGGAACTGTACATGGAACACAACAAGAGGTCCTACCATGGACGTCCACCCCCTAAAATTACAGAATGAGAAGAAGACAAAATGAACTGACCCAGTGTGTAAAAGTAGATGACACAATTTTCTTGTTTATTTTTATTGTGTCATAACATTGTTTAATGGGTTTAATGTATTGTATATGTTGAATGTTTAGTGGGTGGGGAGGGGGATGGGAAGGAGGGAGGGAAGGGAGGGGGGAAAAGGGGAGAAAATGCCACTGTGAATATTCAAGAGGGAAATGTTTGTGTGTATTTTGGTCAATATGGTTCATAGTGTGAAAAATATTTTAAAAAAAATAAATAAATAAAAGGACTTACTGACCTGGCATTTCTTCTGTTCTGTATGAACAAGCAAGCTGCCTTCCAGGTTGGGTCATATCTATAATAATACTGTGGGTTTTTAGTGTAAAAAGAGTATTACTCTCCTATCTCACTTTCCCACTGTTATTTATGCACGTGGCTTTCTTCAATGCCTCCTTTCTTCAATGCACACTCAGAGGACAACACTTCATATTTTAAGCAGCTCCAAGATGGACAAGTAATCTGTCCAGTTTTATTCCTTCTTATTGGTTAAAGGGGAGACATGTATAATAACAAATGGAATCTTCTTAATATTTGGAGTGTTTGAAAGTTTTGATAGCTTGCTTTCTTATAACTTCAGCTATTCTAGCCTCAGAGGCTGAAACATGTAACAGTTGAATGATGTCTGATTTCTTCTTGTATTAAATGAATTGTGACTTAGGTCCAAACCCTTCTCATGGGGGAAAAAAATGATCAAAGTCCTGTGGTATATCCGATACAAGAGGGGAATGAATTGTATGCAAAAGTGAAAGCTTTCCAAGGTACAGTCTTAATGACAGGGCAGGATTCTGTGAAAAGAAGAGCAGGAATATTTTTCTGATTTCAAATGCATTGTTGGAAGCAAAATATTACACACGTCAATGGGTTTGATGTGTTCAATTGTAGTTAGAACCATAAAATGTTACAGCACAGAATAAGGCCCCTTCAGCTCTTCTAGTCTGTGCTGAACATTTATTTTTGCCCAATCCCACTGACCTGCACCCAATCCTTAGCCCTCCATACCACTCCTATTAATGTACCTGGTCACTTTATTTTTAAATGTTAAAATTGAACTTGCATTCACCACTTCATCTGGCAGCTCGTTCCACACTCCTGCCATTCTTTGTATGAAGAACTTTCCTCTCATATTCCCATAAACTTTTTCCCCTTTTACTCTTCACCCATGTCCTCTGAATTGTAGCTCACTTACCCTCAGTGGAAAAAAGCCTATCCACATTTAGTCTGTCTATCACCCCCCTCATAATTTTAAATACCTCAATCAAATCTCCCCCCATTCTTCTATGCTCCAGGGAATAATGTCCTAACCCGTTTAACCTTTCCCTGTAACTCAGTTCCTGAAATCCACGCAACATTTTCTTTACACTCTTTCTACCTTATTTCAGATTTCAGATTTATTGTTAGGGTACATACATGACATCATATACAACACTGAGATTCCTTTTTCCCATGGGCATGGCAGAATTACCACTAATTGGTAGTACAAAAAATAAACTGGTCAAAGTGTAAACATTGTAAATATGTAAACAAATAAAAGAAATGTAAACAGATAATAAATATAAACAAACTGACTGTGCAATATAGAGAGAGCAAAAAATCAATAAAGTGCAAAAGTAAGTCCTTAAATGAGTCTTTAATTGACTTTGTTGTTGAGGAGTCTGATGGTGGAGGGATAGCAACTGTTCCTGAACCTGGTGGTGTGAGTTTTGTGGCACCTTTACCTCTTTCCTGATGGTGGCAGTGAGAACAGAGTATGTGCTGCGTGGTGTGGGTTTTGATGAATGCTACTGCCCTCCGACGGCAGCATTCCCTATACATGTACTCAGTGGCGGGGAGAGTATTACCTGTGATGTCCTAGGCTGTGTCCATTACCTTTTGGAGGGCTTTACACTCAAGAGTATTGATGTTCCCATGATGCAGCTGTCAAAATTTGCCAGGATCTCTGGTGGCATACCAAATCTCTGCAGAGTCCTGAGGAAATAGGGCCTCTGACATGCTTTATTCATGATGCCAATGGTGTGTTGGGTCCAGGAAAGCTCCTCCCAAGAACCTAAATTTGCTCACCCTCTCCACCTCTGGCTTTCCTTTCCTGAAGTTACCAATCAGCTCCTTAGTTTTGGTGACATTGAGTGCAAGGTTGTTGTGGGTGCACCATTCAGCCAAGTTTCCAGTCTCCATCCTGTTTGCTGACTCATTCCCTTCCTTTATGCAACCTAGTACTGTGGTGTCATCGGCAAATTTGTAGATAATGTTATTGTCAAAACAAGCTATACATTCTTAGGTGTAAAGTGAGTAGAGCCAGGGCCTAAGAATGCAACCCTCTGATGGAGATTGAAGAGGAGATGTTCTTCACTGATTCTGGTCTGGAGGTGAGGAAATCCATGATACAAATGCACAGTGGGGTGATAACTCCCAGGTCTTGGATTAGTTTTGAGTGGATGATGGTGTTAAGTGCCGAACTTTAGTCGACAAAGAGGCTCCTGAATTTTGCTTTTGCTGAAAAATTTAAAGTCCCTATTATATTTTTGCTAGAAACACATATACATAATAGTGATAACATATGTCTTTTTAGAAGATGGAATGGATTGCATTTTCACTCATCAGTCCAGGCAAAATCCAGAGATGTATCCATTTTTCTGGATCAAACAATTCCCTTTGTTCAACATATTGTTGTCTCAGACACAATTGTTCGCTTTGTTATTTTGTGACAGGGAAATTGTATAATAAATTAGTGGTATTTACTAATGTTTGTGTCCCAAATGTAGATGACCTTAGATTTTTTAAATATTTTGTTCACTCTTGCCTGATTTGAATCTTTATTCATTGGTGATGGGAGGAGACCTTAACTGTTGGTTAGACCCAGTTTTAGATAGTTCATCTCCTAAGCCAATTTAAATAAATTAGCTTTATTAATTCAATCTTTGATATTACAATGTGATATTATTAATGTCTGTCATTTTTTTCCACACAGAACACAGGAAATATGTTCATCTTATGTTCATCATAACATATTCATGGATTGACTATCTTATTGATAATCTTGTGAATACAAAAAAATACCCATTTCTGACCATGCTCTTATGTTACTATCTTTAAACTTTCCTGGTCTTCCCCAAATAAATAGATATTGTTATTTTAATTCAATCTTACTATCTGATAAGGAATTTTTAAAGTTTTTGAGGAACAAATTACTCCATATTTTGAAAAAAAAACATTGTGTAATTGACTTCGAATCTTATTGTTTGGAAAGCTTTTAAAGCTTTCATTAGGGGACAAGTTATCCCTTATACTACAAGCATTAGGGAAAGGGCTAAACATGAGAAAACAGATTTAGCTAATAAACTGAACAATTCGATCCAAGATATGCTCTGACTGCAGATCCTGCTTTATATAAATGGCATGTGAAATTAAAACTAAATATGAGCTTCTTCTAAAAGCCAACTTTTAAAAGCTAAATGTCAATTCTATATTCATGGGGATAAAACAGATAAACTATTAATCGATTAAAAGCTTTAGTAGCCAAATGACAAATCAAAGAAATTCATAAAGCTAATGGTGCTATTACCCTGATCATTTAGAAATTAATTACTCCTTTAAGGACTTTTAATATGAATTGTATAGCTCTGACTGTACTAAGAAAGTAGTATAATTAATATATTTTTTAAATCAATTGAATATTTATATATTATCTGATGATAACCAAAATAAATTGGATCAACCTATTTTGCATGAAGAAATTGCCGAGGCTGTATGTTCATTACATTCTGGGAAGTCCCCAAGTCCTGATGGATTTCCTTAAGAATTTTATAAAGTTTTTTCCTCAGTATCTACACCTCACTTTTGTTTTGTTTTTTTTCTGATTATTTTAAATTGGACAGATTTCCACACTTTTTAATGAGTCTTCCATCTCGCAAATTCTTAAAAAGAATAAAAATCCAGTCGACTGCTTTTCATATAGGCCAATTTCTCTCCTTAATGTTGATCTTAAAACTCTATCCAAAGTTTTGACTCATAAACTTGAAAATATTTTGGCATTTATTATAGCTGATGATCAGACTGGATTTATTAAAAATCGCTGTTCACATTTCAATATATGCCATTTATTAAATATTCTAAGGAGATTTCAGAATGTGTGATATTTCTTGATGCAGAGAAGACCTATGATCAGATAGAATGGAATTAATTATTGAAGAATTTAGAACATTTTAATTTGGGGGCTGAATTTATTCATTGGATTAAGTTACAATATCTACCACCTTCTGCCTGTGTTCTTACTAATTTTCAGAATTTTAAACCACTTAAACTTCAGCATGAAACCAGACAAGGATGCCCTTTAAGTCCACTGTTTTTTGACCTGGCTTTAGAACCTTTAGCTATTGCTTTTCAAGAACCTAATTATATCACTGGTATTTTAATGAAGGGTACTGCCTATAGATGATACTTCCCAGTTTCTAATATTTCCCAATCTCAAAACATGTCACTTTCTAAGAGAAGAAAGCCTCAATATTCTGAATTATATCCTATTCATCCAAATAAATCAAACTTTGTAATTGCAGCTGTAAATAGCTTTAATTTGTCATTGATAAAAGCAAATAAACATTTTCATAGCTTTGTACTTCGTAACAATGAATAAAACAAAGCCTATTTTAAATGCTGTAATGATACTCAATATCAAACAAATTAAAATGATAATAAATGATTAATAATGAATAATAATAATAAATTCAAAGAAAAGTTTCTCGAGAGCTCATGTCTCTTCCATGGCCATTCCAAGAATGAGAAGAGAACTCCCGGTGTGCTTGGATGTTATGACATATTAAGTCATAAAAACTGTGGTAACTCTACAAAAATAATTAATCTTTAAAGGAAATGTCATAAAAAAACCATAAATCATAAACACAAGGTTTTAACCTCTGCACTGCCCACAATATTTCACTTTGTGCTGATTATTTATTGCTATTTATTTCTGACCTTGAGACTTCATTGCCTTCTATGCTATATATAATTGCACATTTTAGTCAAATTTCAGATAATAAATTAAATCTTCATAAGAGTGAACTTTTTTTCCTTTGAATAATCTGGCACTGATAAATACTAACCTTCCCTTTAAAGTTGAAATGAATGAATTTACCTATTTGGGTGTAACAACAACTAAAAACTATAAAAACTCATTCAAAGAATATTTTGTCACTTGAATCAAACATGTGAGAGGGACATTATCAAATTTCTCACCCTTTTCTTTATCGTTGGTTGGTTTGAATCAACTCCATTTAAAAGAATATATTGCCTAAATTTATAAACCTTTTTCAGGCTGTGCCTGTTTTTATTGCTGAATTTTTTGATTCACTTGACTCAATTTTATCTTCTTATATATGGAAGAATAAGCATCCTGGCATAAAAAAGTTCATTTACAGAAACTTAAATAGAACAGAGGTTTAACTTTATCCAACTTTAGGTTCTATTATTGGGCAGTCAATAAATGAAATCTTACATTTTGATTATATTATATTCACTGTGAAGACTGTACAATATTGGACTCTTTTGAATCTAATTCTGGTACAAAATGTTCTATTATTTCCCTTCTCGGGTCCTCACTTACTATATATTAAAATAAATTAACTGATAACACAGGGGTCAAACATATGTTGAGGGTCTGGATACAATTTTAAAAACATTTTGATTTAATGAGATATTCTTTTTTTAGTCCTATTTTTTCTAATTATTTCTTTAAATGTTCCATGACTGATGTAGCTTTTAAAGACTGGCATAGATTGGGCATTAAATATTTTAAAGATTTATTTATCAATGAGAGTCTTGCTTCCTTTGAACAACTTTCAGTCAAATACGGTCTACCAAATACTCGTTTTTTTCATTATCTACAGATTAGAGAATTTTATGATCTCAATTACAAACATTCCCTATGATAAGAATTTAATAGATGTATTTTTTAATTTATAACCTATCTATAATGCTTCAATGTCTAACATTTATGACATGTTGTTAGTAATAAGAGAAGCTCCTTTACATAAAATTTAAAAATCCTGGGAACGGGACTTACAACATAACATAAACATAACATAACATAACATAACAATTACAGCACGGAAACAGGCCATTAGGCCCTTCTAGTCCGCACCGAACCAAACACCCCTTTCTAGTCCCACCTCCCTGCACAATGCCCATAACCCTCCATCTTCTTCTCATCCATATACCTGTCCAACCTTTTCTTAAATAATACAATTGACTCCGTCGCCACTATTTCTCCCGGAAGATGATTCCACACAGCTACCACTCTCTGAGTAAAGAAGTTCCCCCTCATGTTACCTCTAAACCTCTGCCCCTTAATTCTTAACTCATGTCCTTTTGTTTTAATCTTTCCTCCTCTTAACGGAAATAGTCTATCCACATCCATTCTGTCTATCCCTTTCATAATCTTAAATACTTCTATCAAATCCCCTCTCAACCTTCTACGCTCCAAAGAATAAAGACCCAATCTGTCCAATCTCTCCCCATACTCCAGATGCTTAAACCCAGGCAACATTCTGGTAAACCTTCTCTGCACTCTCTCCACTCTGTTTATATCCTTCCTATAATTAGGCGACCAGAACTGCACACAGAACTCCAAATTAGGCCGCACCAACGTCTTATACAATCTCAACATCACCTCCCAACTCCTATATTCCATGCAATGATTGATAAAGGCCAGCATACTAAAAGCCTTCTTCACCACCCTATTCACGTGAGTTTCTACCTTCAGGGAACGATGTACCGTTACTCCTAAATCTTTCTGCTCTTCTGTATTCATCAATGCTCTCCCATTTACCACATATGTCCTATTCTGATTCTTCTTACCAAAATGAAGCACCTCACACTTATCAGCATTAAATTCCATCTGCCATTTTTCAGCCCACTTTTCTAAGCAGCCCAAATTCCTCTGCAATCCTTGAAAACCTTCTTCATTATCCACTATTCCACCTATCTTAGTATCGTCTGCATATTTACTAATCCAATTCACCACCCCATCATCTAGATCATTAATGTATATAACGAACAACAATGGGCCCAATACAGATCCTTGAGGCACACAACTGGTCACCGGCCTCCAACCTGACAGACAATTATCCACTACCACTCTCTGGCCTCTCCCTTTCAGCCAATGTTCAATCCATTTGACTATCTTAAAATTTATGCCTAAAGACTGCACCTTCCTAACTAACCTTCCATGTGGTACCTTATCGAAGGCCTTACTGAAGTCCATATAGACAACATCCACTGCGCTACCCTCATCCACATTCCTAGTCACCTCTTCAAAAAATTCAATCAGATTGGTCAAACATGACCTTCCTCCCACAAATCCATGTTGAGTGCTCCTGATCAGACCCTGTCTATCCAGATGTTTATAAGTACTGGAAGAGGGCCCATGAAACTTGGAATTCATTTTTCAAATTGGTTAATATCTCATCGTTATGTGCCCGCATATTTCTCTCGTACAATTTAAAGTTGTCCATAGAGCTCACTTGCCCAAAGTCAAATGATCTCATTATTATTCAGATATTTCTCCTCATTGTGATAGATGCCACAATAGAGATGCTTTATTAATTCATATGTTTTGGACATGCCAGAGCCTTGAGAAATATTGGAATTAAATATTCTTGTACTTTTTAAAGTTAATTTTAAGCGAATCCTTTAACTGCCTTTTTTGGTATTGTTGGAGAGAGTGGCATAACTCAAGCGGCATCTGATTTGTATGTATTATCATTTAATTATTTTATGTCTAGGCAGGCAGTGTTGCTCAAATGGAAGGATGTTGCTCTGTCTACTCACACTCAATGGCTACATGATGTCAAGTTTAAATCTAGAGGGGGCATGGCAAGATGGCATAGTGAGAAGACGTGTGGTTCCACCTTCCCCAGTTAGACTTCTAAATGCCTGAATTAAAAATTTGTAAAAGTGGTTAAAAATAATATTTATAGACTTTAGAATATTGGAGGATTGCAATGGCTGCAAATGTGAATAAAATCAAAAGCTCAATTGCAAAAGAAATTACCTTACAAAAGTGTTGAAGAACTGAGGCCTACTTGCCAAGTTGAAGCCATGGAGTTGTCGACTGGAGTCCCCAAGCCTCAGAAGACTCCTGTTCGGTTGAATATTATGCCAGCACCAATTGCGCGATCGCAAGATGGCACTGGCTCAGTGGCGAGCTTGGCCGGCTCTGACATGCCCCTGTGAGAATGGGGGCATTGACGGATCGGCCCAGCAAAGACAGACCCGCGAGCCCGCAATATTGCCTGGCAGTCTGTGAGCATCGGAAGATGCACCTGCGCGGCCAGTGACTTTGTCGGGCATGCATAGAGCATCACGTGTCTGGGAATTACTGGACAATTTGTATGGGCTGTGGGGGAACCCGAATGGTGGTGGGCTGACAAGGTCGGCACACTGTCAATGGGCATCCAAACCCACAGCCGCACTGGAAGAGGGCCCATGATGTTAAAGGAGGAAGAAAAATCAACATTACAGGAACTTACACAGGAAGAAATGGGGACTGAGACCAGAGAAGGTAGGCCTCAAAGGGAGGTGATGGAACCTGGACTGGATTCTGTGTTCACAAATTTTGGAAGGGATTGCTCAGCAAATGGAAAATATTTCAATACAGATGTCTACTCAGATGTCTCAAGGATTTATGGAAGTGAAAACTAAAATGACTACTGTATGTGAAGAAATTACTTGTATGAAGCAAGATATTAATGTAGTTAAAAGTGATGTTAGTAGATGTATAAAATCAGTTGTCACTGTACAAGATAACTTTAAAAAGATTAAAGAAACTTTTTTGAATGTAAGAACCAAGTGGAGCGGAATAGAGAAAAAATGGAAAAAGTAGAGGACTCATTCATGGATTGGAGGATTCAGAAGAAGGAATTATTGAAGAAGATTGATTCATTCGAAAATCAGGGTCAAAGAAACAACGTAAAAATAGTAGGTCTTCCAGAAGATATAGAAGGTTCTGATCTGGTAAAGTTTTTTAAGAAATGGATTCCTGAGGTGTTGGGCAAGGAATTTTTTCCAGATGGTCTGGAGTTAGATCGAGCACCTCGAGCATGAAGGAAGAAACCATTTCCAGCCAACCACCATGAGCAGTTTTAATTTAATGTTTGAAATACCAGGACAGAGAAACTATATTACGAATAGTGGTGCAGAAAGCACTACAGAATCAGGCTCCAATGATGGTCCAGAACAACAGGGTGTTTTTTTATGCGGATTTGAGTCAAGAAATTATTAGACGGCACTGAGAATTTAATTCAGCTAAAGAAGTATTGTGGGAAAAGGGATATAAATTTACTTTTCATTATCCGGCCGTGTTAAAAGTTTTTTATGGGAACTTTCGATCTCAATTCTTTGAAAATGATCATGATGCATTAATTTTTGCTAATTCATTGCCAGATTTACGAGGAAATGGACGATCATCATCACTGTCACCTAAGAGGAGGGTAAATGACAATGGTAATGGGAAGAATGGAAAACATGGAAAGAATGGGAAGAAAGTTGAATAGACCGAAGTCTTCTTGACATTGAAGATCCGAAAAAATCATTGGGACTGGAATTATTGGGTTGATTATTTTTGTTTCAGTACTTTATGAAAGTCTAACTGGGGGGGTGGATGACATTAAGACCTTTAGTCATCTGCCACCAGTGGGCTTTACCACATCCAGATTTTTAGGGGGCTACTACCTTTTTAATAGTTTGTTTTGGGGATTGTTAGTTTTTTTTTTGGAATATTTACATAAGGGGGGTTAGAGTATTAAGGGAATTAGAAGCGGAGCATTATTTTATAGTAGTGGAATATATTATTAGATTAAGATATGTCTAATTTGAATTTTGCAATATTTAATGATCAGAGTTTGAATAACCCAATTAAGCGTAAATGAGTTTTGGCTTATATAAGAAAAATGAAAGTTGATCTTGCTTTTTTGCAAGAAACACATTTGACTGAAAAAGAACATTCAAAATTGAAGAGAGAGTGGGTTGGTCATGTATTTTCTTCTTCTTTTAATTCTGAAGCAAAGGGTGTAGCAATTTTAATTCATAAGAAATTACCATTTGAATCAAAATAATTTGAAGGAAATGCTGGGAGGGTTTTGAGGGTTAATTGTAAAATGTTTGCTGACTTTGTTAAATATTTATGCACCTAATGTAGATGATGAATGGTTTATGTCGGAGGCTTTTTTATTGCTTAATCAGGCCTATAATAATATTTTGGTTGGGGGAGATTTTAATTGTGTTTTGGATCCTTTATTTGATAGATCTCCGAAAAGTAGATGGAAATCATAGGCTGCAATACAAATAGGAACTTTGATGAAGGATTTGAATTTGGTTGATGTTTGGAGGAGAGTAAACTCTACAGAGAAAGACTTTTCCTTTTATTCCTCTAGACATGATTCCTTTTCTAGAATAGATTTTTTTTGGTTTTGGCACATCTGGAAGGTACAGTATTATAGGTTGAGTATAAAAGTTGGGTTATATCGGATCATTCTATGTTATTTTTTTCCTGTGTAGGTTCGGAAGTAGTACAATCATCTTATAGATGGAGGTTTAATACAATGCTATTGAAGAAAACAGAGTTTATTACTTTTGTTAAGGAGTAGATTACTTTGTTTTTGGCTGAGAATGTCAATTCAGTACATAGTAATTTTGTATTGTGTTCCTCAACATGATTATCCAACTGCACGAAAACCAACAAGGTCGGGTCAGATACAGCAATGAGCTCTCTGAACCCTTCTCCATTAACAATGGCGTGAAGCAAGGCTGTGTTCTCGCACCAACCCTCTTTTCAATCTTCTTCAGCATGATTCTGAACCAAGCCATGAAAGACCCCAACAATGAAGACGCTGTTTACATCCGGTACCGCACGGATGGCAGTCTCTTCAATCCGAGGCGCCTGCAAGCTCACACCAAGACACAAGAGAAACTTGTCCGTGAACTACTCTTTGCAGATGATGCCGCTTTAGTTGCCCATTCAGAGCCAGCTCTTCAGCGCTTGACGTCCTGCTTTGCGGAAACTGCCAAAATGTTTGGCCTGGAAGTCAGCCTGAAGAAAACTGAGGTCCTCCATCAGCCAGCTCCCCACCATGACTACCAGCCCCCCCACATCTCCATCGGGCACACAAAACTCAAAACGGTCAACCAGTTTACCTATCTCGGCTGCACCATTTCATCAGATGCAAGGATCGACAATGAGATAGACAACAGACTCGCCAAGGCAAATAGCAACTTTGGAAGACTATGCAAAAGAGTCTGGAAAAACAACCAACTGAAAAACCTCACAAAGATAAGCGTATACAGAGCCGTTGTCATACCCACACTCCTGTTCGGCTCCGAATCATGGGTCCTCTTCCGGCACCACCTACGGCTCCTAGAACGCTTCCACCAGCGTTGTCTCCGCTCCATCCTCAACATCCATTGGAGCGCTTTCATCCCTAACGTCGAAGTACTCGAGATGGCAGAGGTCGACAGCATCGAGTCCATGCTGCTGAAGATCCAGCTGCGCTGGGTGGGTCACGTCTCCAGAATGGAGGACCATCGCCTTCCCAAGATCCTGTTATATGGCGAGCTCTCCACTGGCCACCGTGACAGAGGTGCACCAAAGAAAAGGTACAAGGACTGCCTAAAGAAATCTCTTGGTGCCTGCCACATTGACCACCGCCAGTGGGCTGATAACGCCTCAAACCGTGCATCTTGGCGCCTCACAGTTTGGCGGGCAGCAACCTCCTTTGAAGAAGTCCGCAGAGCCCACCTCACTGACAAAAGGCAAAGGAGGAAAAACCCAACACCCAACCCCAACCAACCAATTTTCCCTTGCAACCGCTGCAGTCGTGTCTGCCTGTCCCGCATCGGACTTGTCAGCCACAAACGAGCCTGCAGCTGACGTGGACTTTTTACCCCCTCTATAAATCTTCGTCCGCGAAGCCAAGCCAAAGAAAGAATTTTGTATTGTGGAATGCTTTGAAAGCATATTTATGAGGGCAAATTATTAGTTTACTACGAAAGTTAAAAAGCAATATATGGTGGAAAACTTAATGTTAGAGAAACAAATTGCTGAAATGGAAAAGGAATTTCAGAATGATTTTACAGAAGATTTTTAAAAATCTGCTTTAATGAAGTTGAAATTACATTATAATACTTTACAAACTCATTAGTTTTAGCATCTACTTTATCGATCTAAGCAACATTATTACTAACTGGGTGAACGAGCTCATATGGTATTAGCATGGCAATTAAAAATGGAACAGAGATCACAAACTATTAATGCTGTGAAAAAAAAATCAATAGTTACCTATAAAGCTCAGGAAATTAATAATCAGTTTTATTCATTTTATCAAAAATTATATACTTCTGAGGGAAAGCAGGATGCTGGTTCTATCAAATCCCATTAATCTAAATTAAATTTACTTGTTTTAGGGGAGGATGAGGTGGAAGAATTGGAAGCTCCATTTATGGATTTTGAGATTAAAGAGGCTATACAAGAGATGCCAAATGGAAAGTCGCCAGGAGATGATGAATTTTGAATTTTGAATCTGTTGAATTTTATAAAGTATTTTATGAAGATTTATCCTCTATATTTGGACATGTGTTACAGCAAGTAACAGAGGAGCAGTTGTTACTCAATCTTGTTTAAGTGCTATAATTACTGTGATTCCTAAAAAAGATAGAGCCCCATTGAAAGTATCTCCATATAGACCCATTTCTTTATTAAATGTAGATTATAAAATTATAGTAAAGGTGTTAGCAAATAGACTTGCCAAGTATTTACCTCAGTTGATATATATAGATCAAACAGGTTTTATTAAAAATAGAAACGTGTCTGATAATATTCTTAGATTGATAACATTAGTCAATGCATTTAGACAGCAACCCAACCATCCAATGGTGGAAAAAGCCTTTGATAGGGTCAAGTGGAATTTTTTGTTAGAAAAGTTTAATTTTGGCCCTTATTTTATAGGCTGGGTTAAGGCCTAATATACAAATCTAACTGCTAGGGTGGTGACAAATGGTCAAATTTCCTTATCATTTAATTTAATACGTTCAACTCAACAAGGTTGTCCATTGTCACCAGTCTTATTTGCATGTTAGCTCAGACTGATAAGATTAAAGGAATGAAAATTGGGGAGGATGAAAATAAGATTATTTTTTTTGCAGATGATGTGCTGGTATATTTGACAGAACCGGAACAGTCTTTGAAATATTTACAAGATTGTTTGTAAAAATTTGAAAAGCTATCTGGATATTAAGTAAATTGGGATAAGAATGAAATATTGCCAGTTGGGGATGGAGATTATTCAGAATATAAAAGTATTATAAAATTGAAGTGGTCAGATAGAATTAAATATTTGGGAGTGGTAGTAAATGCAAACTACCAGTCTTTATATAAATTGAATTATGTCCGTTTATTAAAAAAGATTAAAATGGATTTGATTAAATTGAAAGATTTTCCATTAACATTAATTGGTCAAGTAAATTGTGTTAAAATGAATATTTTTCCTCGAATTCAGTATTTGTTTCACTCTATACTATGTTTACTTTCAAAGGGTTTTTTTCAGGACTTGAATAGGGCAGTGCGGGAGTTTTTATGGAAAGGAAAATTAGCATGAGTAGCTTTACATAAACTTACATGGAAATATGCTTTAGGTGGATTGCAGTTACCTCACTTTCAAAATTATTATGATGCAGCTCAATTGAAATTTGTTAGCAGATTGATGAATGTGGACCAACCTCCGAGTTGGGCAAAGGTGGAAATGGCTTGTATATCTGAAGTTGAGATACATTAGTTTATATTTAAATGAAATGTGGATTTATTGCGGGAATGTGATATGCCGGTATTAAAACATTTGTTAAGGATATGGGTTAAAAGAAACAGGCTTTTGTGATCAAAGGGTAAATGACCAATTCAAACCCCATTATATCATAACCAGCTTATTCCTTTTTCAATGTTTAATAATCATTTAAAGAGATGGAATTCTCAGGGCATAAAGATAATTCAGGACTGTTTTGAAGAAGGCCAATTTCTTTCTTTTATTCAATTGAGGGAGAAATTTAATATAAAGGGAAAGTGATTTAACTTATATTTTTCCAGAAGATAATTGGGATGTTATGTGTTCGTATAGTGTAACTAAAGTAACGAATGTATGTTATGGAATGGTCAATTATAATTTTTTACATCAGTTATATTTGACTCCAGAAAAATTGAAAAAATATGGATTTAGTAATTTGGATTCTTGTTTTAGATGTACTGGTACTTTTTTACGTGCTGTTTGGTCTTGTTTTAAAGTACAACCATTTTGGAAAGGAATTATATTGGTTTTGGAAAAATTATTTAAGATTAGATTACCATTAGGCCCATCAATCTTTTTGTTGGGATATATGGTTTCTTTGAAAGGATTAGGGTTGGATAAATTTCAAATTGCATTTGTACATCTAGTATTATCTGTAGCACGAAAATGTGTAGCTAGTACGTGGAAGGATAATGTGGAGGTTAATATAACACGCTAGCATAATGAGTTGAGAAAATGTTTTATTATGGAAAACATTACATGTAATCTGCAAAACAATTATTCACTTTTTGTTAAAATGTGGTCTTCTTATTTGGAGTATATGAATTTAGAAATACTTTGAAATAGTCTTTATAAGCACTATATTATCTTCATATTTGTCTCCCCTTACTGGGGCTGGATGAAGGGGTGGGAGGCAGGGTGGGGTTTTTTTTCTGTTATGTTTGATTGTAAGTTGTTTAAATTCTTTTAAATGAAGTTTTCCAAAAAAAAGGTTTAAATCTAGAGATGATTAGATGCTCAATTTCTGATCTTAACTTAAATTTACAAATACTGTGGGGACCTTTTGAAATGTTTTCAGAATCTCTGATTTAATATCAATACAGAGTGTTGATTAATAAGTTAATTTATTACTTTAATTAGGAATTCTATTTTCCTCTCCTTGCCAAACAGCTTCATATTTGGTAGTGGGTTTAGATCTTTTTATTAATAAAAAAATTACTGTAATATAATTTGTTTAATTGAGCATGTGGTGTACCTTGGATGAACTGCTATGATCTAAGTGTAATGTATTTTTTTACTTTTAATATGGATTCTTATGTATTCTGTATTTTTCAATGTGGAACTTCAATTTTAATTTTTATAAAAATATTTTTAAAAGTGCAATCTGATGTATGGCTTTATGTAGAGCCAGTGAGATGGCATCTGCCATAGAGGTGAACTGGAATGGATCCATGTCACCACTCAGACAGGAGCTGATCTGTTTCATCACCAGCCTTTCAAAACACTTCAGCACTGTTGATGTAAGTGCTACTTGGGCACTGGTATGATTGATGCCTATTTGAAACAAATGTGTACCACTCCCTCCTGGAGTGAGATGATGAAAATATTCATGAATACCTTGGCAAGTTGATCAGCATGGGCCAGATGCTTTCTTTGGATTCACTCCCCTGAAGGCAGCCACCTTATCATCCTCAGTTATGGACAGGATGGGATCATCTCGGGAGTGGGGGGTGTGGAGGGGTGGTTGTTTGCTGTTATTTTCATCAAATTGGGCATAGAAGGCATTGAGTTCTTTTGGGAGAAAGGCTTTGCTGTCTGCTACTTTACCAGATTTGGTTTTGTAACAGGTTATGGCAATTAGTATCCCTTGTTATTTCCATTTTCATCCAGAATCACCTCTTCACCCGGAAGATAACATTCTGCAGATCATACCTGATCCTTTTGATATCTTTCCAATAGTTAGGTAACGAAAACTGCACACAATGCTCCAAATTTGGCCTCATCAACGTCTCATACAACTTCACTGTAACATCCCAACATTATGTTGACTTATGAAGGCCAATATGCCAAAAGCTCTTTTTACAACCCTATCCACCTGTGACACCACTTTCAGGGGATTATGTATCTGTATTTCCAGTTCCCTCGGAACTCGTCAGTGCCCTACCATTTACCATGTATATCCTTTCTTGGTTTGTCCTTCCAAAATGCAACACCTCATACTTGTTGACATTAAATTTAATCTTTTTTACATCCCATTTTTCCAGCTAGTCCAGATCCCTCTGCAAGCTTTGAAAACTTTTTTCACTGTCCACAAAACCTCCAATCTTAGTGTCAGCTGCAAACTTGCTGATCCAATTTACTACATTAACATTCAGATCATTGATATAGATGACAAATAACATGGTCCCAGCACTGATCCATGACGCACACCACTAGTCACAGGCCTCCAGCCGGAGAAGCAATCATCCACAACAACTCATTGGCTTTTCCTGTCCAACCATTGTTGAATCTAGTTCACTATTTCACCATGAATACCTAGCTAACCTCTCATGTGGGATCTTGTCAAACTCCTTACTAAAGTCCAACATTAACAGCCTTTCCTTCATCAACTTTCCTGGTAACCTCCTTGAAAAACTCTATAAGATTAGTTAAACATGACCTACCATGCACAAATCCATGTTGACTATCCCTAATCAGTTTCTGTCTATCCAGATAATTGTATGTCAGGCTCACCAGCCTATAATTACTAGGGTTACTTTTGGAATCTTTTTAAACAATGAAACAATCTGAGCTGCTCTCCAATCTTCCAGCACCACACACGTGGCTCAGGACATTTTAAATATTTCTGCCAGAGTCCCTTTCAATTTTTACACTAATGTCCCTCAAGGTCTGAGGGAATATCTTGTTAGATCCTGGGGATTTGTCTATCCTTATTTGCTTAAAGCCAGCAAGAACTTTCTCCTCTAATGCCCTCACTGTATGTTTTCTTCATTTCCCACAACTCTTTTCTAAATTGTTTTATATTTAATATCTCCCCAATCTCTTTTAGCTCCATACAAAAGTGACCACTCTGATCCTCAAGGGGTCCAATTTTGCCTGTTTCTATCATTTTGCTCTTAATATATCTGTAGAAACCCTTAGGATCGTCCTTCACATTGTCTGCCAAAGCAACCTCATGTTTTCTTTTATCTTTCCTGATTTCCTTCTTGAGGTTTTTTCTTGTATTTTTATACTCTACAATTACCTCATTTGCTTCATGTTGAGTATACCTGCTACCGAACCAAATCCCCAATCTCCCTCAAAAAACAAGTTTCCCTATGCCTGATAGCCTTGCCTTTAATTCTTTTTTTTTTTTGAAACTTTATTTAAAGATTTTATTACATGAATAAAACAAAGAAATTACATTTAAAGATAAAATAAAAATGAAGTAATTATTACAACACAACATTAATAACCTAACTTAAATCAATCTAACCACCCCCAATATATACGAACACTAAAAAAACTATATAAAAAACCCCACCCTTCCCCCCAAAATAAAGAGTGAAGAATTAATAAAGTTAGTAATAATATATATTAAAAAAACACTCACAAACAAAAGAAAATAACAAATAAAAATATTAATTAAAAAAGTTATCAAATCTAAAATATCACACATAAATCATATTTAAATCAGACTAAATTGCAAGTACTTAACAAATGGAGTCCACTTCAACTTATAAAAATAAATCCTATCTTGAATTGAAAAAGATATATTTTCCATAATTAAACAAGACTTCATCTCTAAATACCACCTATCTAAGGTTAGTATATTTCTATCTTTCCAAGTAAGCGCTATACATTTCTTAGCCACTGCTAAGGCTAAATAGATAAAAGAAATCTGATAATCATTTAAGCCTAAATCAATTAATGATTGCATATTCCCTAATAAAAATATATCAGGATCTAATACAATATGGATATTATATAAACTATTAAATATAAATTCAATACCTTTCCAAAACTGTTGCAATCGATCACAAAACCAAACTGTATGTAAAAATGTATTAGCCGTCTGATCACAACGAAAACAACAATCTACCTTACTAAGACCAAACTTTTTTAATTTCTCTGGTGTTAAATATAATTGATGTATAAAATTATAATTAATCATTGCTAATCTAGAATTAATCAATTTCCGAATACTATTCTGACAAATTTCCATCCAAGCTTCTTCAGCTATTATAGAACCTAAATCTTTTTCCCATTTCAACTTATCTTTATCCCAATCTGTCTTATTTTCATTTTCTTGTAAAATACAATACAAATCAGATATATACCCCTTTTTTGGTATGGAAAGTACATATTTCTCAAAACTAGTTTCAGGCAATAAAATCATATGTCGGCCACATACCTGTTTTACAAATGATCTTAACTGATAATATACAAATACAGAATTTCCACTAATACCAAATTTCCTTTGTAATTCCTCAAAAGAACAAAAACATCCTTCAAAAAAACAATCTGATAAATTTTTTATTCCTTTCCTTTCCCATTGTTTCAAAGTAATATTGGAGACTGTAAAAGGAACAAGTTAATTATTATATAATGGCAATCGCCCAGACCATTTATTTTTAAGCCCCAATTTATTAAGTTTACTTGTCCATAAATTCAGTAAATGTTTCAATATTGGTACATCATAAGTTCATAATAAATTTTTATTCCATCGAAACAAAAACTCATGTGGAAATTTTTCTAAAATAACTGCCATTTCTATCTTTGCCCAACTAGGTGGGTCCTCCGTATTCATTAATGCACTAAGAAATTTAAATTGAGCTGCCTCATAATAATGTTGAAAATTCGGTAATCTCAAACCTCCAAATTGAAAATCCTACATCAACTTTCTCATTGCTACCCTCGAAAATTTTCCCTTCCATAAAAAATCTCTAACTGCTTTATATAAATCCTTAAAAAACTTTTTTTTAAATAAAGAATTGATTGAAACAAATACTGTATCCGAGGAAAAATATTCATTTTTATAGTGTTAATCCTCCCCAATAAACCTAAAGGTAAATCCTTCCACCTAATCAAATCTAACTTAATCTTTTTTATTAAAGGAAGATAATTAATTGAATATAAATCTTGATATTCTGTATTAACATTAATTCCTAAATATTTAATTTGTTTAGTCCACTTCAAATTTATAATAGTTTTATATATTGAATAATCATCTTTACAAATTGACAAAATTTCACTTTTAGCCCAGTTTACCTTATAACCAGATAATTGACCATAATTTTCTAAGGATTCTTGAATTGCTGGTAAAGAAATATCAGGATCCACCAAATATAATAAAACATCATCAGCAAATAAATTAATCTTATATTCCTCATTCAAAACTCTCATACACTTAACATTTTCATTTTGACGTATTAATTGTGCCAAAGGTTCAATAACTATGGCAAATAAAGCAGGTGACAATGGACATCCTTGTCTAGTAGACCTTGTTAAATCAAAGGATTCTGAAATCTGCCCATTGGCAGATTTCTAGCCTTCGGACTATTATATAAAGCCTTTATCAATCCAATAAACGAGGAACAAAAACAAAATTTCTCAAGTACTTTGAATAAAAACTTCCATTTCACTCTATCAAAAGCCTTTTCTGCATCCAACGAAACCACTATTGGATAATTCATTTGAGATTTAGATTTGTTTATCAAAGTTATTAATCGCAAAATTTTATCAGACGCATATCTATTTTTTATAAATCCTGTTTGGTCTTTATGTATTATTTTAGGTAAATATTGAGCTAATCTATTAGCCATAACTTTAGCTACAATTTTTTTAATCCACATTTAACAACGATATTGGTCAATAAGAAGAAACCTGTAAAGGATCTTTATGTTTTTTTGGTATAACTGTAATTATAGCATTAGAACAAGATTCACGTAATTGAAAAGTTTTATAAATTTACTGTATTACATCCTTATAAATAGAAGATATAACAACATAAAAAGTTTTATAAAATTCTATAGAAAACCCATCTTCACCAGGTGCCTTTCCATTTGGCATATTTCTTTTGCCATTTCAATTTCATTTTCTGTAAAAGATTTATCCAACTCTTGTCTATCTTCTTGATTCAGTTGTGGCAATTTAATATTTTTCAAAAAAGAATCTATTACATCTTCAGTTACATCTTTACATTCTGAAGTATATAATTTTTTATAAAAATTACAAAATTCCTCATTAATTTCTTTTTGTCTAAAAGTAATACCCGATTTCTTTCTAATTGCTGGTATAATCCTAGATAATTGTTCTTTTTTCAACTGCCATGAAAGGACTTTATGAGCTTTCTCACCCCATTCATAAAACTTATGTTTAGTTCGATTCATTAAACTGATATGTTTGTATTTCATTATATTTAAATTTTAAATTAGTTAACTGATTCTTTTGCATTTCAGTAGGGTGTTTTTGAAATTCTTTTTCAGTAACAGTTATCTTTTTCTCTGAATCTTCAATCTCTCTAATTCTCTCTTTCTTTACTTTAGAAGCATAACTAATAATTTGACCTCGTAAAAAAGCTTTCATTGCGTCTCATAAAACAAAATGACTAGAAACAGAATTAATATTATTACTAATAAAAACCTCAATTTGTTTTTTTAAATAACTAATAAATTCTGGTTTTTGTAATAACATAGTATTAAATCTCCATCTTGGGGTTCTCTGAACATCTTGCGAACTCTGATATTCTAATAATAGTAATGAATGATCTGAAACCAACCTTGCCTTATAATCCACAGATATAACTCTATCTTGCAAATGCGTTGAAATTAAAAAATAATCAATTCTTGAAAATGAATTATGGCGTGAAGAATAAAAAGAAAAATCTTTCTCTGTAGGATTAAATCTTCACCAAATATCAACTAAATTCAAATCTGTCATCATGTTAGTCACTTGCACTGCCATTTTAGATTTCTTAATTGCTCTTGGATACTTGTCCAATAAAGGCTCCAATACCACATTTAAATCTCCCCCAATCATCACATTGGAATTTGCTTGTCCAAGTAATAAAGACATAACCACAACAAAAGCTGTATCCTCAACATTTGGAGCATAAACATCAAGCAAAGTCCAAGCCTCATTAAAGATTGTACAATTCAATTTTAATAATCTTCCTCCATTTTTCTCTTCATTCTGTAACTGAAATGGTAGATTCTTGTGCACCAAAATTGCCACTCCTTTTGCCTTTGAATTAAATGAAGAATAAAAAAACTTGTCCAACCCATTCATGTTTAAGTTTCAAATGTTCCTTATCCGTTAAATAAGTTTCCTGCAAAAAAGCCACATCAACTTTTAGTTTTTTTTAAGTAAGCAAGTACTTTCTTACACTTAATAGGATTATTTAAACCCTGAACATTAAGAGAAGCAAACTTTAATTTAGACATTTCTTACAACAACAGAACAAGAAAAAAAAGGAAAAAAAAACAAGAAAAAAAAAGAAAGAAAAAAAAACCCTCCCCTTATTCCCTCTTAAAACTACAACAAAAAAAAAGAGAAATAAAAAAGAAAAGAAATTATTTTTTAAAAAATAATATGAAACTTTACTCCTTAATCCAAAAATTAATTTAAAAAAACAGGTAAGAGGTTATGACTACCTCCTCCTGTCTAAACCACACAATGCGGTAACTCCCACAAAATATTGGGTGTGAGATAACTCACACGTAGCTGACAACTTCTGGAAAATAATGCCCACCCAGTTCCCTCTCCTAACTCCCATTTCACATGAAACTATCATCATTATCTAAATCTTCTTGAGAAAAAATTTTTTTTTATTTAATCAGCTTTGTCACTTCGACCACCATTGCTTCCATTTCTTCTTGAAATTCGGTTCCCGTCTTGTGTCTCCACTCTCTTCGGAGACCGTGGAGGACTACGTCGTTCCTGAAATTGTGTAATTGGTAACAATTGAGCAAAGTCCATAGCTTCTTTAGGATTGTCAAAAAATTTTGGTTGATATCCATCCTGAAAAATCTTCAATACTGCAGGGTATCTAAATGTTGCTTTATATCCTTTTTTTCCATAACACTTCTTTCACAGGATTAAATTCACGTCATTGAGACATTATTTCCTGACTCAAATCCAGATTAAAAAAAACACGATTGTTCTGGACCATCAAAGGAGATCTGTTTTGTTGAGCATTTCTAATAGCCACACGCAAAATTGTCTCTCTATCATAATAGTTTAGACAACGGACCAGAACAGGTCTTGGATTCTGTCCTGAAAAAGGTTTTCTTCTCAAAGCTTGATGAGCACGTTCCAGTATTAAACCATCCGGGAACTTATCTTGTCCTAAAACTTGAGGAATCCAATCAGTAAAGAATTTTCTTGGATCTGGTCCTTCTATATCTTCTGGCAAACCAATAATTTTTACGTTGTTTCGTCTAGACTGATTCTCCAAATAATCAACCTTTCTCGCTAAATTTTTATTCTGAATTTGTAAAGTTTCAATTGTTTTATTTACATCTTGTATTTGGTCTTGTACCTCAACTATACCTTGGTCACAAACATCAAGTCTTTCATTTGTTTCAAGCTTAAAAGCTCCGTAGTCAACCATCTGTTGAGTATTAATGTCCACCAAGGTATTAAGCTTGGTGTTAACTTGAACCAAAGATTTACCTAATTCTTTGATTGAAGAAGATATCTTAAATTCAAGATTCTTAATAAGCATATCAACCGGAATAGATTCAGGCAAAATAGGATCCTGCTGTTTCTGAATAACCAGAGGGTCTTCTAATCCTTCCCTTAGTTTAACTGCTTTTCTTGCAGTATGACTCCGTGTAGAAACCCCTGCCACAACCTCCTCAGCAATATCAGAAGACTGATAGTCAGGGTTATCCTTAACCCATATTACATCAAGAGCCTTCATTAGATCGAGATCTATTGAAGTCTTCATAACTGGTGGTGCATTTCGCAGCGCCACCACTACATCAGTCGGCGGACGTCTCTTTAAAGTCGGGTCTTCAGCTGGTGGCGTCCCAGCTGTTTCAGCTGTCAAAAGTTCAGTGACAGCGCTCATAGCGGGCGTTGATTGAAATACACGCGCCTGGCTAGCCCTCTGTTCCAAAGGCTGCCGGGCGCCATCTTTAAAGAGCCCTACCGGTACAGAGCGGGGCTCCGTTGCTGAATCCTGCACTTCTCCTCTTGGATCCATTTCACGCTGAGTCCTGGCTTCTTGTAAACAGGTAGGCTCAGATAACTTCGGGAAATGTAATTTTTTAGCGATCTGTTGCTGTTTTCTTTTACCTTTTTTCAGCAATTGTACCATTAGAAGCTAGTTCAACACCTCTAATTACTTATAGACTTTTTAAAAAGTTTCAACGGGCACTTATAAACAAAACAATAACAAAGAGTCAGGAGAGGACTGGAAGGCACGTCTGTTCCTTATCGCCATCTTGCCACGCCCCCACCTTTGATTTAATTCTGACAAGGACATACAAACTCTGTACTCTCAAAATTTCACCTTTCAACTAAGAATATCATTGAACTAAGAATACAGTTTCAGCAAAGCATGTTAAAAGTATTTTAAAAACACATTCCTTTTTAATTCATTTCTTCCTGCTGCTCTTGAAATGTGAAAGATTCCACCTTGGGATGTAGTAACAACCTTCACAACACATGAATAACATCCTAATTGCACTGTTGCTGGTTCATGGAAATCAATCATCAACTGCTGTCAGAACAAAATTCACTGTCAATTAACTATACGTCAAGTTTCTGTCCACTAAATAAAATAGTTGAAGGGAGACTATAATGAACCATTGATTACATTAGATAAACATTAGGATTAAGTTGCCTTCAGGACATTTAATCAACCCAATGTCACCACATTATTTTAAATTTCTCAATCAATGAGACTAGTTTTACTTAACTTTTGATTTGTGGACTAGTGTAACAATTGAATAAGCATTGGATTATGTACATACACACTATTGCTTCCAAATCTTAGTGGCTCCATATAGCCCAGCTTGGATATTGGTGGACAACATCAACAGTGAACCATTGAGATCATCAACAGGCCCTTATTAAAGTAACACAGATTACCAGTACCAGCTACGTAGCTCTTTGAATCATGCAGTGGCAGGAATTTTAGGGATGGGGAGTTCATTCTCACTTTGTCTAAAACACATTACAACTTTCTGAAAATAAGTTATGTTGTCCTTGGCCTGAGATAGACCCCTACTCCTATAGTAGAAACAAATGTTTCGCATTACAGCTAAAACTTCGGACTGTAGGTGTCTTTTGACATGTAAATCCATAATCGACGGGCAGTGCAATTTCTGATCAGAAGTCAATTTTTGCCCAGCCACATTTGCCATGTAGTTCTTTCTCTGGAAGGGCCTTCTACATATTGTTAAGAAAAAAATTCCTGCCACCAGAAATTCAGCCCCAACTAATCCCTCAGCACTAAGGTGGTTCCACTCTATATTAGGGAAGTTATAATCACTGACTATTACAACTCTATTTGTGGTTTCCCTACATATATCATTTGCTGAAGATCCAGCTGCGCTGGATGGGTCACGTCTCCAGAATGGAGGACCATCGCCTTCCCAAGATCCTGTTATATGGCGAGCTCTCCACTGGCCACCGTGACAGAGGTGCACCAAAGAAAAGGTACAAGGACTGCCTAAAGAAATCTCTTGGTGCCTGCCACATTGACCACCGCCAGTGGGCTGATAACGCCTCAAACCGTGCATCTTGGCGCCTCACAGTTTGGCGGGCAGCAACCTCCTTTGAAGAAGACCGCAGAGCCCACCTCACGAACAAAAGGCAAAGGAGGAAAAACCCAACACCCAACCCCAACCAACCAATTTTCCCTTGCAACCGCTGCAATCGTGTCTGCCTGTCCCGCATCGGACTTGTCAGCCACAAACGAGCCTGCAGCTGACGTGGACTTTTTACCCCCTCCATAAATCTTCGTCCGCGAAGCCAAGCCAAAGAGACATATATCATTCTCTAATTCCTGCTGATTATTTTGGATCATTAATATAATCCCATCAAAGTGATCACCTTTTTTTAGTTTTAAATTCTACCCATATAGCTTCACTGAATGTTTCCCCTCTAGCCCCTCCAGTTCAGGAAATCCTCTAAATCTCCAAGCATAGCAGACATCATGTTGTCAGGTCCCACAGCTTTATATCCAGTGTTTGGGCAATATGCAGTGAATTAAGTTAATTAAAAACTTGGTTCTGCAACACAGAAGAGTGCAAGAGAGAAGAATCACTGAGCAATATTTCTGGCTGAGATGAATGAAGTCTTGATATGATATGGCAGGACTGCAAAGCTTTAATCTGATCTATTTGTGAAATTATTTGTCCAAGCCTGTAACACACCAATGATGCATTCATCAGGATGTTGTTAATCAATGACAATTTTGGATTTAACACCATCATCCTTTCAAAACTGATCAGCAAACTCCAAGACCTGGGACTGGATGTAGACATCACTGCAACATGCAAAAGTAATTTGGATAGACACATGCTCAAGTAAGGAACAGAGAGATAGGGAGCAAATGCAGACAGATGGGGAGAGTAAGATTTGCATCATGGTCATTGCTGAGATGGTGGCCCAGAAGGGCATGTTCCTGTACTGTACTCTTCGAAGTTTTATTTTCTTTCTCTCAATGAAAATAAGATTATGAGGATCTTTGTGGAAATCGAGAGCCAAATCTAATGTTTCTCTGCTAACAAACAGTAATATCATTATTTTAGCAAAGGAATACATCAAACATTGTATATAAAATGGTTTATCCCTTCTCATCAAAGAGCAGAGAGATGAAAGTTATATAAATGCATTGTACTGTATTCCCCCATATCAGCAAATATATCTCAACTGAATTTTAAATAATTTCCCTGGATCATTTGTTTTGTACTGAGTGATGTGCAGCTGAAGTTCCCATGGGCTTATGTAGAGATTTGAATGAATATTTTATCCAGAATATAGTACTTAGTAACTCTAACCTATTTTTAACTTGGTTGATCTCAAAGTAATGAAGACCAAGATATTCATTGGAAAAGCTTCAATTTTTGCTGCCATTACTTTGCTGGGACAACAAAGTCTATACACGTTTGCACTTTATTCGTTGTGGCATTTCTGGTGATGTATCACAGAGAAAGAATGTCCCGGTAGAAATTTACAAATTTAAAACTGGGGATTAACCTGCAGAGATTGAAAAGTTGAAAATGTCGTGGAGGCTACACTGCTCCTGCAATAATACACGCAACCAGATGGGTTGAGCTCAGTGAGCAGACTAGCTTATTGCAGGCTTCTGTGCTGCACTTATACTCCCAGCCTGGACCTGGCTGAGAACCGCGCTGGAGGGCGCCGATGTCATCCGGCTGTCACGTGGTTCCCAAGCGCGGGTTTCTGAGCCCCGAGCTGGAAGGAAAGGAAACCCCCAATGGCACCATTTTGACCGGCTGCCCCACTGCATGGCTTACAAGCGGGGCCGGTTTGCCTGCCTGTGGTGAGCTGCCACACAGCAGCACCCCCGCCCCCCAGAACCGACACCAATGTCCTTTTTTGCTGGGTGGCCTCGCTTCTTGGGCTGGGCAATGACCACGGGCTCAGTGGGATCGAGGTGTGCTGGCTTCAGCCTGTCCATGGTAAAAAGTTCATGCCTGCCACCCAAGTCCAGCGTGAACATTGAGCCGGAACGCTGTATAACCCTGTATGGCCCCTCGTACAGTCGCTGCAGAGTTGCTGCGGTCGGGCCCAACTGAATGAAAACGAACTCTGCGGAAAGCAGCTCGCCAAGAACGTGAGTTGAGCGGGTGCCATGCCTGGGTGGCAGTGGGGGTTCGCAAGAGTCCAAGCGTGCCCTGAGGTGAGGAAATAGTTCAGGTGATGACCGCTGGGGATTGTGAGGTGCATTGACGAACTCACCAGGTAGTGCCAGTGGTGCACCATAGACCAGCTCAGCTGATGACGCCTGCAGATCTTCCTTAGGAGTGGAGTGGATGCTTGCGGTCTAGTGGGCAGAGCAGGCAGTTGAAGAATGCCAGCGGCTACCAAATGTCCATTCACCTGCTTCTCCAGAATGGCACTGACGGCAGTGGCAGAGGCATCGACAGAGAGTGCCATATGTAGGTCGGTGTGCAGGTGGGCGAGCATGGCGGCCTTCGCAAGGGCATCCTTGGTGGCCTTGAATGCGGTGCAGACTTCTAGGTTCCAAGCTAGCGTCTTGTGCTTGGCTGTGATGAGGGCAAACAGCAGCTGCACAATGCGCGCAGCTCCCAGGATGAAGCGGTTGTAAAAGTTGACCATACCCGCAAACTCCTGCAGCCCCTTGCGGCTGTTAGGGTGTGGGAAATCCCTGATGGTGGAAAATTACGCAGTGGTGAGCGTGGCTCCTTTGGCCGTGATGTTATGGCCCAGGAACTGCATGGTTTCTTTCCTGAACTGGCACTTGGCCGGGTTGATGGTAAGGCTGAAGTTGGCCAGCCAGGAGAAAAGGGCTCGTAGGTGGGCCTTATGTGGCACCCGGTTCTTGCTAGTGACAAGGATGTCGTCCAAATAAATAAAGACAAAATCCAAGTCCCTGCCCACGAGTCCATGAGGCACTGGAAGGTCTGAGTGGTGTTCTTGAGCCCGAACAGCATGCGCAAGAATTTTAACAGGCCAAAGGGGCTGATGATGGCCATCTTGTGTATGTCCTCAGGGTGCACCAGGATCTGGTGATATCCACGCACCAGGTCAACCTTGAAGAAAACCCTTGTGCCATGCAGGTTGGCCATAAATTCCTGGATGTGAGGGATGGGGTAGATTGCCTCATTGAGCCGTCGATACTCTCCGCAGAGACGCCAGCCATCAGAGGCTTTCGGAACCAGGTAGAACGGCGAGGCCCATGGGCTGTCAGACTGCCGAATGATCCCCAGCTCCAATAGGAGCGAAAACTCCTCCTTCGTTACCTGGAGCTTGTCAGGCGGGAGCTGGTGTGCCTTGATGTGAACCGGCGGGTCCTGGGTAGGGATGTGGTGGAACACCCCATGATGCGGTGAGGCAGTGGAGAACTGTGGCTTGAGGAGTGTCGGGTCTCATCCAGGATCTGCTGGAACACGTCTCTGGGCGTGCTGATCATGGCCATCTGCAGTTGCTCTGAGCAGGAGGCGTCAAGGTGAATGACCTGGAAGGTACGGGCATCCACCAAGCGCCTACCTCGAATGTCCACTATAAGCCCATGTGTGAGGAGGATGTCCGCACCCAGGATGGCAGTCGGGGGGGACGAGATGGTAAACCTCCACGTGAAATTCTGTTGGCCGATCTGGAAGTGGACTGTCTTGTCTCCATTCATCCGTATTGCCATTGCGTTTGCCACATGGAGGGGAGGTCCATGAGGTCAGTTCCTGGATTCAATGGCCGTGGCCGGTATGACGCTGATCTGGGCTCCAGTGTCAGCCACTGACTGAGTCCTGCAGGTAGAGAAGGTTGTGTCCTTGGCCAGCCACTGCAGCCATTAACAGCGGCCAGCCTGGTCATTTCCCTGGAACAAGCAGGGCTGACAACACTTCCAAGTCTTGGCTCCCCAGTGCTGGTGGTAGAAGCAGAGGCCTGAAGTGGATGCTGTGGCCTTGGTTATGCTCTTGGGGACCCCTGCAGGGGCTGGGTGCTCTACCACAGCGCTAGGGGTGGACTTGGTGTGGTCGTGCCTGTCATGATAATGAATATGTATGAGATATACCGGAAGTCACGTGGTATGAGAGAGAGATAAGAACACAAGCAGGAGATCAAAGGAAACGGGAAAATAAAGCCACTAAGAAGTTTACCTGATAAAATTTGTGTTTAATGTTTTATTAACTTCACATTTCGGGCCACAAATGTGACATTGGCGACGAGGATGAAAGAAGCTTGAAGAAAATTAAATACTAAACAAGATTACAGAGGATTACAGACAACTTCAAGGTGATAAGAATTTTCTCTGTGACTCAGTACTTTTGGGGCTGGAATATTTCCTCATGGCTGGTGCAGACGGTGACTTTCTAACACATAGTAGAATTGCCCATTTTGACCCAACGGGTGATGCAAGCACTGTAAGTGTGAAGTGGAAGTCATGGCTGGAAGAATTTGAATCCTATGCCGACAGTCGTGGCCTATTTCTAGATACCGGTACAGTTGAACAAAAAGTGCAGAGAAGGGCATTACTTCTTTTCACTGCTGGACCTGCAGTTCGGGAAACATTTAAGACACTTTTGAATACTGGAAGAAAGGATGAGTACTGGAAAACGGTAGATGCATTAAATGCACACTATGTAGTGACACCGAATGCTACATTTCAACGCCATTTGTTTCGGAGAACGAGACAAGAAGATGGCCAGACAATTGCTCAGCACGTGACGAGACTATGCCAGCTAGCTGTTGGATGCAATTACATGCCAGCTGATTTGGACAACCAATTATTGGATCAAGTCGTACAGCACTGTAGATCAGATAAACTCAGAAGATGTCTACTGGAAAGAGGGAGTGAGTTGGAACTCACCAATGCTTTAACCATTGCTGCTGCATTAGAGGCTGTTGAAGGGAAATTTCATACCATGACCCTGAAAGACAACTCAAGCCAGCAAATTAAGAGGCTCTCACATCGCCATAACCAGCCAAGATATATGTCGACACAGGACGTGGAGTGTTATCGATGTGGAAACCGAGGTCACTTTGGAAAAGACCCATATTGCCCGGCCAAAGGCAAAGTTTGCAGAAAGTGTGGAGGTAAGGACCACTTTGTAAAGAAATGCAAAAGCAAGTCCAATGCAGACCAGAAGAGGAAGAGTACAACTTCCAAAGGCAAAGTCTGGGGTTAAGGAAAGTATCCTGGAAAGAAAAATACCATTCGCCAGATAGACGGTGACGATGATGATACCCAGGAGGAACAGAGTTGTTACCAATTTACGTTGAATGAAGTACATCTTGAGAAGGTCCCAGTGATCATTGGTGGAGTGACAGTTCAGGTCATTGTAGACTCAGGCAGTGACAGTAATGTGATTGATCGACATTTATGGAAGATGTTGAAAAAGAAAAAGATTATCTGTACCTCAATGAAGTATTCCAAGAAACTGTATCCATACACAGCAACCAAGCCATTGCAGACCATTGGATGTTTTACTGCAACTGTTGAAGCTGGAGATAAGTACACCGAAGCAGAGTTTATGGTCATAGAAGAGAGAGGAGAACCATTGTTGAGTAGAAGCACAGCGCAAGACCTGGCAATACTTCATATTGGAGCTTGTGTCAATTCAATTCAGTCATACGAGGATATGAAGCAAGAATTCCCCGCAGTCTTCCAAGGAGTAGGAAAGCTGAAAGGTCGACAATTGAAGCTAGCGGTAGATGAAACGGTCAAACCCAAGGCACAACCAATGCGCCGAACTCCGTTTGGACTTCGTGGGAAAGTCGAAGCCAAAATTAAAGAATTGATCGAACAAGACATTATTGAACCGGTGGAACATTCGACACAATGGGTCAGTCCCGTAGTGATTGTGCCCAAACCAAAGGGTGACATAAGACTATGTGTTGACATGAGAATGGCCAATGAAGCTATAATTAGAGAACGACATCCTATACCAACAGTGGAGGAAATACTTCAAGAACTAACTACCAGCAAGGTATTCTCAAAAATTGATCTGAAATGGGGCTATCATCAATTAGAGCTGGATCCGGGTTCCCGAGATGTGACAACATTTGTGACTCACTGTGGATTGTATCGTTACAAGAGACTATCATTTGGAATTAATGCAGCTTCGGAGATCTACCAGTATGAAATCCATCGAGTGATTCAAGGCATTCCTGGAGTTGCCAACATTTCTGACGACATCATAGTCCATGCACCAACGAAGGAAGAGCATGACAAACGGTTGAGGCGTGTACTATCTAGACTACAGGAGGCAGGCCTTACCGTAAATGGAAACAAGTGCCAGTTTGGTGTGTCAGAAATGGACTTCATGGGACACAGACTTACACGGGAAGGACTAAACCCTGCAGAGGCCAAGGTGAAACCTATTGCAGATGCACGTGCACCTCAGAACGCAACAGAGGTGAGGAGTTTCCTGGGATTAGTCAATTTTTGTGCAAAGTTCATTCCTAATTTCGCTACAGTGGCAGAACCCCTAAGGAAACTAACCAGGAAAGGTGTACCATTTCATTTTGGATCTGAGCAGAAGAAAGCGTTCACAGCGCTGAAGCAAAGCCTGACAGATGCAAAAACTCTTGGATATTATGATCCGGCGGCATCAACCAAAGTCATAGCGGATGCCAGTCCGGTTGGTTTAGGAGCCGTGTTGGTCCAGATGCATGATGGAGGACCCAGAATCATTGCCTATGCCAGCAGATCATTATCAGATGTGGAAAGAAGATACTCTCAGACAGAGAAAGAAGCACTCGGACTTGTATGGGCCTGTGAGAGGTTCCATGCATATTTATACAGCATTGAATTTGAACTCATCACAGATCATAAGCCATTAGAGGTGATCTATGCACCTAGATCCAAACCATGTGCCAGAATAGAGAGATGGGTACTCAGACTACAACCCTACAAATATAAAGTAATCCACATTGCAGGGAAAGCAAACATTGCTGATCCGCTGTCCAGATTGGTGAAGGATGGTGGTCCACAATCCAAGTCAGAATTGGGAACAGAAACAGAGAGCTTTGTACGTTTCATAGCTATTCAGGCGACACCGAAAGCTGTGACTACGAAGGAGGTCGAGAGAGAATCCGAACGTGATCCAGAACTCATGGAAGTAAGAGAATGCATACAGAGTGGACAATGGGACAAGTGTACTCACAAGGCTTACATTCCCATTAGAGACGAACTTTGTTGCATCGGACAGTGTGTATTAAGAGGTTGCAGATTGGTGATACCGCAAAGATTGAGACCGAAGATTGTATCCTTAGCGCATGAAGGACACCTAGGTATTGTTGGTACCAAGCAAAACCTCTGGACCAAGGTATTGTGGCCAGGTTGTGATAAAGACGCAGAGAAATTTGTTAAAACTTGTCACGGATGTCAAATCACAAGTAGGAGTAATCCGCCAGAACCGATCCGGAGTACGCAACTCCCGACAGGACCATGGATCGATGTAGCTGTTGATTTTCTTGGACCTTTACCGATGGGTGAATCAATTATGGTAGTGATAGATTACTACAGCAGATACTATGAGTACGTGGTGTTGAAGTCCACAACCACTGAAAAACCAATACAAGCATTAGCAGAGATATTCGCAAGATATGGATTACCTCTTACATTATACTCTGACAATGGTCCACAATTCATTTCAGAGACATTTGCGGAATACATGAGGACCACAGGTATCCACCATCATAAAGTAACTCCGAAATGGCCGCAAGCCAATGGAGAAGTAGAGAGACAAAATCAGTCCATTGAAAAACGATTGAGGATTGCACACGCAGAAGGACAAAATTGGCGAGAAGCATTGCTATCTTATGTGGCTGTCTATCGAGCAACGCCTCATGCAACCACTGGAAAAAGTCCTGCAGAAGCATTTTTTGGGAGAAAAATCCGCACAAAAATGCCAGAAATAAAGGAAATCTGAGACTACCAGGAGATGAGGGACCACGATGCTGAAAAGAAAGGTGCAGCAAAGCTGTACACAGATTAGAAACGTGGAGCCAAGTACTCAGACATCATGCCAGGAGATAATGTTCTAGTGAGGCATGAAACTGGTGGTAAGCTAGATAAACCTTATTACCATCAACCCTATACTGTCGTATCCAGAAGTGGCAGTATGGTGACAGTCAAGTCTCCGACTGGAGTCCTGTATAAGAGAAATGTATCAAGTATAAAAAGGTACCAGTCCAGAGATACATCGAGCGAAGAGGTTGAAAGGCCAATACAAGATGCTGAAACTGAGAGACCTGATGATGTTCCAGAGGCAGTTACCAGCACTCCTGATGAAGTGACTAGAGCGCCAGAAACACTCGAAGCCGTGGCGAGCAGTATTTCCGACGCTGAGAGTGAACAACCGAGAAGCGACGACAATATCGTAGGCAGGCCGAAATGAAACCTGAAAGCGCCCAAACGATACGAAGACTTTGTGCCATAATTTTAATAAGAACTTTGGGACAGTATTTTAATCTTATATCATAAAGTGCATGTATGAGTGCTGTAGGAAGTAAATTTTATGTAGTTGAGTCATAGTATTACCATTAGTTACGATGTTTGTATGTTTCCGAGGGATATTGGTAAGTGAAGGTAAAGTTTATTTCTGATTAAAGGAGGGATGTCATGATAATGAATATGTATGAGATATTCTGGAAGTCACGTGGTATGAGAGAGAGATAAGAACACAAGCAGGAGAACAAAGGAAACGGGAAAATAAAGCCACTAAGAAGTTTACCTGAAAAAACTTGTGTTTAATGTTTTATTAACTTCACATTTCGGGCCACAAATGTGACAATGCCCATGCCTCGTGACCTGCTGGACCACTGAGCTTTCCGAGATTCATGTTGAGCCATAGCTCTTGGGCCTTCTGGGCAACCTTCCTCAGGTCAGTGAAGCTCTCCTGAACCAGCAGCGGGCAGATGTCCCCGGGCATATGTTCAGGAAGATGCGCTCGAAAAGTGGGCAGTTTGTGTGCTCACCCATGAGTGCGAGCATCTCGTTCATCAGCTCCATCAGGGATCTGTCCCCCAGGGCGTCGAGGTGCAGCACCCAAGCGGCACACTGGTGTTTAGATAGTCCGAGGGGATCTGGTAAGCACTCGCTTGATGGTCTCGTACTTGTCCTCGGCGGGTGGGTGCTGAACAAGGTGCAGCACACATCTGGTGGTGGCCTGGTCCAGGGCAGCGACCACTTGGTAGAATTTGGTCGTGTCAGATGAAATCTGGCGGAAGTGAAACTGGGCCTCTGCATGGACGTACCAGGTCTCCAGCTCCTGAACCCAGAATTCAGGCAGTTTCACGGCTATAGCGCTCATCCCAGGCTTGCTCATGATGGGTTCAAAGACGTTCGAACCAGATGGGGTCACCATTTGTAGCGGCGGCTATACTGCTCCTGCAATAATAAACGCAACCAGACGGTTGAGCTCAGTGAGCAGACTAGGTTATTGCAGGCTGCTGTGCTGCACTTATACTCCCAGCCTGGACCTGGCTGAGAATCGTGCTGGAGGGCACTGACGTTATCCAGGTATCATGTGGTCCCCAAGCACGGGTTTATGAGCCCTGAGCTGGAAGGAAGGGAATCCCCAATGGCGCCATTTTGGTCGGCTGCCCCGCCACGTGGCTTTCAAGCGAGGCCGATTCGCCTGCCTTGTGGTGAGCTGCCACAAAAATTTACTTTTCACAATGGCAATGTTTTTAAACAGAGGGTGATAATTATGTTGAACAAGTTGCTAAAGAAAGAGGCCGGGGCAGACTCAATTAAACATTTGGACCAGTAAATTCGTAGGAAAGGCTTGGAGGGATAGGGGCCAAACCCAAGCAAATGGGGTAAGCTTGGGTAGAAAACGTGGCTGGCATTGCTGTCATGTAAAACAGGTAAGACAAATCTCAGTTGTTTGCTGCACTGAGACCTGGTTAACACCGCTATCGGATCAGACGGTTTTGCCATTCATAGACTGGATCGAAACTCGGATTCTGGAAAACAGAGAGGGGGCAGTCTTTTTCGTTAATACTGGATGGTACATGGACATTGGAGTAATGTCGACCTCCTTCTCTAGTGCAAATAAATGCTGACACTTGTATCTACCCTGAGAGTTCTCTTCAGTGATTCTCATTGGAGTTTAGACCCCTCCCTATACTAATTACAGACAGGCACTTCTGCAGCTGCATGATGTGGTCGGTAAACAAGAGATGACCCAGCCTGACACACTAAAATGTCAGCAACTTTAACCAGGCTTGTATCAAGAAAACCTTACCTAACTACCACCAGCATGTAACCTGCTGTACCAGAAGTTCCAGAGCACTTGATATCTGCCACACAATGATAAGGAATGCTGACCATTCTTCCTTGAGTCTGCATTTTAGCAAGTCCAATCACCTGGCTGTAGTCTTTCTGCCTTCATACAGAGAGTGGGTAAAAAAGCTGTGGCAGGGACTAAATGCCATAACCTGTTACAAAACCAAATCTGTTAAAATAGCAGACTGAAAAGCTTCACTTTCGGAAGAACTCAATGCCTTCTATGCCCGATTTGATGACAGAAAGAGTAAAGATCCACTCCTCCGCACCCCCACGTCCCTGAACAATCCCATTCTGTCCACGTCTGAGGATGTTTTGCATGCTGCCTTCCGAGGAAATGATCTGGCCTGGACGGACAACTGGTTGAGTATTAACTATCTGTGCTGACCAACCTACCAATGTATTCATGGATACCTTCAATATCTCACTCCAGCAGTGCATGGTACCCATTTGTTTCAAACTCGCGTCAATCATACCAGTGCCCAAGAACAATGACCAAGTAGCACTTACATCAACAGTGATGAAGTATTTTGAAAAGCTGGTGTTGAAGCATATCAGCTCTTGTCTGAGCGGTGACATGGATAAGTTTTTGTTTGCCAATCGTAGCAACAGGTCTACGGTAGATGCCATCTCACTAACTCTGCACAAAGCCCTGGAACACTTGGAGACTAATGATGCTGTGGTGAATCTCTGCTGAGCTGTCAGTCATCCTTTTCGCTAGCCTTACCTTATTGACATTGGCTGTGTATTATCTCTACCATTAAAGACATTCCCCTTGGGTATAACTGTATATGCACCTATTGTCTTTCATTATTGTACCATTAGTTTCTGCTAATAAAAGGCATGATTATTGTTTGACTACATTGTCTTTGTCTACCTCATCAATTGGCACTTCATCAGGATGCTGTTAATCGGCTACAGTTCTGGATTTAACACCATCATTCCCTCAAAACTGATCAGCAAACTCCAAAATCTGGGACTCAACACCCCATTGTGTAATTGGATCATGGATTTCCTCACCTCCAGCCCATAATCAGTGAGGATTGGTAAGAAAACTTCCTCCACAATCTCCATCAGTACCGGAGCACCACAGGGCTGCATTCTTCACCTCTGCTCTATTCACTTTACACCTATGACTGTGTGGCTCGGTACAATAACACCATCTACAAATTTGTTGATGATGTCAAGGAGCTGGGTTATATAAAGAAAGGTGATGAGTCGGCATACAGGAGGGAGATGTAAACTTGGTCTGAATGTCACTGTCACCAAAAGTAAGGAGCTGATTGTTGACTTTTGGAAGGGAAAGCCAGAGGTGTACAATCCAGTGATCATTGGGGGATCAGAGGTGGAGAGAGGAACAAATTCATCTTCTTGGGAGTCACTATCTCAGAGGATCTTTTCTGAACCCAACACAGTAATGATATCATAAAGAAAGCACATCAGCACCTCCACTTCCTAAGGAGCTTGCAGAGGTTTGGTATAACGCCAGAAACCTTGGCAATTTTCTACAGATGTGTGGTGAAAAGTGTACTGACTGGCTACATTACAGTTTGGTATGGGGACACCAATTTCCCTGAACGTACTTCCCTATAAAAGGTAGTGGATGCAACCTGGGGCATCACAGGAAAAATCCTCTCCATGATCAAGAACATCTACAAAGATCCACTCCACCCAGTACATGCTCTCTTCTCGCTGCTGCCATCAGGAAAGAGGTACAGGTGCCACAAGACTCGCACCACCAGGTTCAGGAACAACTGCTACCCTCCACCATCAGACTCCTTAACAACAAACTCAATCAAGGATTAATTTAAGGACTCTTGTGCACTTTATTTTTTTTTAGTCTTTCTTGTTACAAACTGCATGTAGCAAGCAGCAATAGACAATGAACCAGACAGTATTTAATTTTAAAACACTAATTTTATTTCTTACACTAAATCTGTCCTCATCTATGTGCTGATGTGTGTGTGTGTGTGTGTGTGTGTGTGTGTGTGTGTGTGTGTGTGTGTGTGTGTGTGTGTGTGTGTGTGTGTGTGTGTGTGTGTGTGTGTGTGTGTGAGAGAGATATACCGAAACCATTACAGTCCAGGTTAAAATCTAGAAAGTTACGTTTATCAAATTCAGTGTTGAAGTGCAGGCCTTTGAAATTTGATGCCCAAAATTAATGTCAAACTGGGGGAAGACTGGAGTTGTAGCTGCTACAGACACGCAAATTCTCCTTGTGTTGCCTTTGAAGAAATGTACATCCATACAAGCTGTGGTCATTACACTTCTGGATCTTTTGTAGGCAAGACTCGAACTGGGCAGCCTCCATGAAGCTTCCAAGACCTTGGTCTCTCCAAGTAACTTCTCTGTTAGTCACACTGTGGTGGTACACCACCAGCCAACTGCAGGGGGAAACCTCTGTACCTGCAGAAGTATAAGGGGACAGGACAACACCTGGCCAGCAGCCAATCAGTTGGCCTGAATGGATCAAGTCCCACCCAGTTGGGTGTCAATCACCCTCCAGGATATAAGCCTGTGCCGGCTTCCCGTGGCCTCACACTGAGTTGCTGCAGCCACAGCCAGCATGGTTCTGTGGAGATTTTTGTGGATTAAAGCCTGTGTTGTGTGTCTGATTCTGTCTGACAGTGCACCATACACACTCAAAATAAAGTGGTCTCTCCAAGTGACCTTCACTGCTAGTCATAATCAAAATGAAGCACTTTGCTTCCCTAAAGACCCTCCTGGCACATGTCAATCCATCGAAAAGGCCCAGTCACTCACAGAACGTGCTTTGCTCTGAATGCGACAGAATGGCTGGCCACAAGAGCTGTTTCGAAAAGCTACTTTTGATTCAGTAGTCAGAATGGTTCTCCCTTGCAAAATCACAGTGTCTTTGCAAATGTATTAAATCTGGAACTGACTGTGACAAGCCTTCCCTCAGTTCTTCCAATGTATCGAATTGTCGCTGGACTGTGACTTGTGTTGTGATGGTGCTTGTGTGAAATGATAAATGTTAACTGTGACCATTCAGTTTCTCCTGTCTATACTATCCTTTACAATGATAATCTCATTTTACTAAAACGAGAGCTTGTAATACTCTGTATTGCACTGTCAGCTTGTTTACATTCGTTATCTGTTTACCGTTCTTTTATCTGTTTAAATGTATACGCTTTGTACAGTCTTTTTGCACGACCAATACTGCCTTGCCCACTGGAAAAAGAATATCAGGGGTATATGTTCTCTGACAATAAATTGAAAATCTGAAAATCTGACAGATATACCTAACCTTTTTTGGCTATGGTCCCCATTGGACTCTGTTCAAAGATTATAGACCCTGTTCCCTGTAAAGCAGTCAAGTTTAGTTGTTTTCTTCTGTTCTTCTCTCTTAATGATTACATAAAAAAACGTAAATATATTTAATGATTTCTGTCTGTGGCCCTCCAGAGGGGCTGAATGGCCCTATTAAGAATACACACTCTAGCTTTGAATTTTTTTTTGTATTCATAACATTGTTAAAGCTCATTCATAATATTAACCACCAAATGAATGAAAAATTGTGCAATGTAATAATGTACATTTTTTATGAATTCATCAAATTATTGAAATAATGTTATTTGTTTGTCTCAATCAGCAAAAAGTTCTACTGGTCTACTGGTCTGTCAAATTATTTCTGAATTTACCACTGTTATTTATTCCATGGAATGCTGTTCCTCAAGATCACTGTAATAATCTTCATTGTAACAACATTGAGAGAAAAACTGAGTCATGAACTTTAATCCAGGTCCAATTGTTCATATTATATCTGATGCGGGGCTTCAACCCAAAATATCAACTTTCTCTTTCCCACCCCAAAGGCTACCTGGATGGCAGAGTTATTCCAGCAATATGTTTTTGTTCCAGATTCTAGCATCTTCCAAATCTTGTGTCTTTATGTTATATCATTCTTTCCTCCTAACTAATCCCATGACAACTCAAATACAACCAATTGCACAACTTAATGACAACTTAATATATTACATACCTTCTCCTCAAAAGTTTGTAGTTCATAACTTCTCAAAAGCAATTAACAACTCCAGGGCTGGAGGATTTTTTTCTTCCTGAAACAAATTCGAGAGATTATTCTGATCATTGCAGAATTTCTTACCAAACCATAAAACACAATCAGAGAAGTCCAATGAAGAGATCATATTTTTGTGGAAATTTCTGTTGCCATTTAGAACATTGTTGTTCAGCAGTAAGGGACAATAGTGAAGGTGGCCAACCCTTAATATGTGGGACAGGCTCCCCTGCAGTCTCATGAGCAGGTGAAAAGTCTTCTGCATATCTGGTAATCCAAAAGAGTGTCTGTTTGCAAGATTGGAACAAAGGAAGATAAAAGGTGGCCTATTTGAATGTGCCTATGTCTATTTCCTACTATAGGTCAAAACCCCCTTGCAGTTGATGATAATTTCAGACTCCTTAAGTTGTTTTAGTTATCTTTAACACCAGATGATCACTGTGGTGGTACACCACCGGCCTACTGCAGGGGGCAACATCTGTACCTGCAGGAGTGTACACAAGCCTACTGCAGGGGACAACGTCTGTACCTGAATGAGTGTAAGGGGACAGGACAACACCTGCCCTGCTGTCAATCAGTCGGCCTGAATGGATCAAGGCCCTCCCGGTCGGGTGTCAATCACCCTCCGGAATATAAGCCTGCGCCGGCCTCCCAAAGACTCACTCAGAGTTACTGCAGCTACAGCCAGCCTGCGTCTGTGGAAGTCTTTGTGGATTAAAGCCTGTAGTACAGTCTTTACCTTGTGTGTGTCTGATTGTGGCTAACAGTGCACCACAATCACCCTCTCCCAGACTAAAACATGAAGACTCTCTTGTTTGGAAATGACAGGACAATCAGTAAGGTCAATCAACTTGGCAAATATCCTCTTGGTCATCATGAGGTGTCTTTTGGGAAGCAGGAACTGACTGAGAACCCTACTTTATTCCAGGCCTTCCAGAAGTTACAACATAAGTTGCAGGATGATGTGGTGGACATTTTTTTTCTCTTCCACCAAATGTTCTGGCCCACCACCAACCCCATGATAGCCCCATTAACCCTGGAAATCCACCACCTTTTTTGATCACTGTCCCTTATCCAACACTAAGATTCTTCTCAATATTACCTGCTCACATCCTTACCTTGCTAAGCAACCTGATTCCTGAGCTGTTACCAAAGGTGTCTTCTCCCTTCCAAGCCCCAGGGCACTGAGGCGACAAGTATTCAAACAGGAGTAGATGCAATACATTTTCAAGACCACCCATGCAACATCAAAAATGGCTGAGTGGATGTAGCAGTAATTTCCTTATTGGTCTTCCTGAATCCTAAATATAAATTCAAAATTTTGTTCAGTCTCCAGAAAAAAAGAAAGAAATGCTGGTTGAATTATTTGTCATCATTAAGACATAGCAGTGATCTTAGTTTACAAGTCTCTTGATTTTGACTGATTTGTTTTTGTCCTAAAAAGGCTCCAGGTCAACAACAATTGTGTTAAAAATGTACTGCAAATGTTGCAAACCGATAATTCCCAATTCATTCCTTCATTTGGTTCCTCAATTCTAGATGGATGCAGAAAAATTGTGTACAGAACTGTAGAGCTCGTCGAAAGAACCAAAGACTTGTTGATCCAAACCAAGGCTTGTATTAGCAAAAGACCGGAGCTCTTCACAGGTGGCCGACCAGTCCGGAATGATCCGACCTGGCTAGGGACACAACCCTTTAAGGCCCAGACAATAGGTGTGGCTTAGCTCTCAGCCAATCGCTGTAAGCACAGTCTAGATACAGTAACTATATCAGTAACTATATACACTATGTACATTGGTGATAGATCTGTACTATCACAAGAACAAAATTGAAAATTCTGCTGAGTATTGGCTCAAAGGTTTTTGATTACTGACAAGCTCCATCAGGAAATATTTCAGCTTACTATTAACAAATTATCAGTGAATTGGCAGAAGGGATATTCTACCAGATTCACACCATCTATCTGCCAGTGAGAATATAAGTTCTGCCAGTGCAAGGTGGCAAGGAATGGTCTCAAGGTGAGAAACTTACCAAACATAATACAAGTGCCATCTCTCTACTTTTGGAAGGAAATAGTTTCATATTTCACAAAAAATGGTCAATACACACATACAACAATGGCAGGTTAAACTCCCACTGTCGGCAACACACAGCATACTGGGACATTTTGATGAACTCATCAAGGATTTTGGGGAAGCAGAAGGGTGAATCAACTGGTAATGAACTTGAACAAATGTCAAAGATTTAACCTGAACACGGCAAAATGACAGCTGGTTAATTCATCTCAGTACATCTAGCATATGTCACTTTTAAACCTCTGCATATTGACCCAATGATTTTCTGAAGTGAATTATAAAGATATGATGTGATACTTTTGAAATATCATTGCTTTTACTGGTGAAAGTGCACTGATAAGAAGATGACTGGAATCCAGAAAAAAAGACAGAAAAATTACTAGTCTGCCAATTTACTGCTAAGGTTGTGAGGGTATGGAGGGATTGTTCGATTCCCTTTAAATGCCTTTTTTCATCAACAAGTCTGTTAGCATTTTTTCTTCTGAGCACCTAATTTGCTCTCCACATTTTAGAATTTAACTGAAGTAGTGGTAGATATTCTCAGCATTGAGTGCTTTTCACAATCACTACCACATTCAGCATAGTTAACTGTTTTGAAAAGATTTATTCTTTTTTTCCCCCCCAAAACAGACTGCAGACTAAATACAACTTGAACTTAGTTACTATGGTTCAAAAGTTATCACTGCTCCAATTGAATGGAGATCACGTGAAAATCAGAATTATTCAAACGTGGAGCAGACTTGATGGGCCAAATGGCCTACTTCTGTTCCTTTATCTTGTGTTCTATTCATGACATTGAATTCTTTTGGTCCTTATTTTTCACATATTTTATGATACAAATATTTTGGTACTCAAAAGTCATTGCTCATGCATATGAAGGCTAAACCTCTCTCACATTACAGTAATCAAAGCTACACTAATAGAGTTGACATTGGACCCCAATCTTCATGCATTCCTTTATATTTAGGAGAGTGAATCTGAGAAAGCATCCAGCCCACATGGAGAACATTGCCAAATATTAAAATCTGTGTTTACCAACTTACCAATATATTCATGGATATCTTCAACATCTCACTCTGGCAGGGTGTGGTACCACCTGTTTCAAACAGGCATCAATCAAGAAGAGTGTAGTAACCTGCCTTAATGACTATCAACTAGTGGCACTAACATCAACAGAGATGTAATGTTTTGAAAGGCTCAGCAATTGTCTGAGTGGCGATATGGATACATTCCAGTTCACCTATCGTAGCAACAGGTAGATGGCAGATGTAATCTCACTGGCTCTACACAAAGCCCTGGAACACTTTTATGGTAAAGATGCATTCATAAGAATACTCTTTTGTGACTACAATTCAGCATTTAACACCATCATCCCCTCAAAACTGATCAGCCAACTCCAAAACCTGATACTCAATACCCCACTGTGTAATTGACTACAATCAGTGAAGATTGGTAAGAACATCTCCTCCACCACCTCCATCAGTACTGAAACTCCACGGGGCTCATTTTACATCTATGACTGTGTAGCTCGGCATGACAATAACACCATCTACAAATTTGCTGACGAGCACCTGGGTTGTATAAAGAAAGGCAGTGAGTCAGCATACAGGACGGAGCTTGAAAACTTGGCTGAATAATGCACCAACAACAACCCATTACAGGAGTGTTACACATGTTACGTGAGAGTGCAGATGAGCGAGAGCGAAGACAATCAAACCCAGTGGAGATCAAAGTTCTTATCAACAACGTGTTGTTTGCTGTTAAAACAAATAACTCTACATTCAGTTTAATACATTAATGAACATATGGAAAAGTATGTTCAACTCCCAGCCAGCTGGCAAAGCAAAAATTATGAGTTTGAACTTCTGGAAACCGTCAACTATATTGTTCAGAAGGACATGTTTGAAGAAATATTATTAATAATAATAATCTGTGAATTGATGGGTCTTATTGTTATAATTTATTTAGACTGTGTCACATAAAACTCATTGCTGTTTTATTTAATGGAACAACAAACTGAACAAAGTAGTTGAAATTATAGAATAAAATCTTAATTAAATATGTTACTGTGATACTACAGACCTATCACCAATGCATATAGTTACAGTATCTAGAGTGTAATGACTGTGCTTACAGCGATTGGCTGAGAGTTTAGCCACGCCTACTGTCTGGCCTTAAAGGGTTGTGTCCCTAGCCAGGTCAGATCATTCCGGACTGGTCGGCCACCTGTGAAGAGCTCCTGTTTTTTGCTAATAAAAGCCTTGGTTTGGATCAACAAGTCTTTGGTTCTTTCGACGAGCTCTACAGTTACTTTATAGAATTCAATCATATTTGTATAATATGAAAACATGCCAGTACAATTTTATTAGCCATGAGAGAAAGGCTGTGCCCAAATTATCTTGAAACAATTTTAAGTTTCCATTTGCTCAAGCATTCAATGCGCACATACTTTGGTCACAGGAAAAAAAATTACACAAGATTTTTGCGCAGACTGATGACTAAAAATTTGAGGTAACATTTGTCATGACCATGCTGGTGAACTACTTCTTTCCATCAATATGGATTTTTCAGGCTCTCAAATCAGCTCAGTTATCTTTATGGAGGGTTCTGTAATGCAAGAAGTGAGACATCAATTGATACACAGCAAGTGCCCATAAATTAAATAAAAGGATAATAGTCTACATTTCTGTTATTATTGATTTCAATTGGTAAGAAATCTTTTAAATGTACCTGAGGCAGCAAATGGTGACTTTGCTTCAATGTCTCATCCAACCTGTTCAAAAGTTTCCTTGGCATGGTTCCATATAATCACTGGAAACTTTCTGCAAGCTCAAACTGATATTGGTCTTAAACCACTACTCTTTTATGTGGAAATACACAAACATTACACCATCAAGTGCTTTTGCAATCTTGTCATTTCCTTTTGTGTGTACCAGTCAGGTCCTGATTCCCACCTTGGGAACTATTAGTGGTGCTCAATTGGTACTGAAAATGAATGAGTCAGCCAACATGTCTGTGCCAATTCATAAGAGCAGGAGAAATAGAATCACGAGTAGACCAGTTCTGCTCAGCTGGATCCTGGTTGATCTTTTAGATAAATGGAATGTTGTAGTACTAACCCTAAATGCTTTGATTACCTTAATATCTGAAAAAAAATCTATTAATAGCTGTAGTGATAGAATGCAACCAGCAGGAGGAGTTGGAGATGGAGGATGTCGCATCTGACGTATGTTGCATCTTGTGAAAGCTGTTGCATCTTTAGTAGATTCAAGATGGATGCCTTCCCATGAGGACTGTATGGGTGTATTCTGTTTTTAGTGCTGTTTGCTTAGTTGATAAATCAAGTTGTTTTAAAAAGAACCCAAGTTTCTTTATTGTAATAAAAGAAACATTACATGCTACCAGGAGTGGAAGAAACAGTCAAATTTTGCTGTGCACAGGAGAGAAAGAAGAAAATAAAACACAGTGTACATAGTGAATAACAGTCAATAACAGCAAAGAAATTATGGAGGGTTAAAAACCACCTAATGCCATAAATTGGACTGAAAATATCAACCATGAATGAAGGCTACTTAAGCAAAAGTTCATGCTTTACCTGAAACCGATTGGAATCGATAGCCAAATGGATACAAGGAAGATTGAAGTGCCGCTTAATGTGATGGGACCTCAAGCACTAGAGGTTTTCAACACATTTGTTTTTGCCGAGGCAAGGTTATCGAGATGTTTGTTGAACACTGTTCACCAAAGAAAAATTAAACCTTTGAGAGGTTTCACTCTTGCACGCAGTTGCAGAGAAAGAGCTTTGTTATTTTTTTAACAGACTTAAAACTAAAAGCAAGAACATGCAGTTTTGGACCACTGCAAATTCAATGATCAATGATAAAATTGTGTTTGGGGTTATTGATAAGAAAGTAAGAGAGAGGCTGCTGGGAGAGACAGTGCTTATCTTGGTGGGAACTGTGAAGATACGCCATGCCAGTGAATTAGTTCAGTGATAGTGTAAAAGCCAGTGAAAATGAAGGTATAGTCAAAGACACAGTGTCTCGACACACACACAAACAAAATAATGAGATATAGGAAACAAAAAGAGGGAGAGACATTCAATTATAAATGATGCGGCACTAAGTATGCACCAAAGCAATGCCTAGCTTATGGAAAAGTCTGTAACAAATGCAAAGGGCAGAATCACTATGCAAAGCAATGTTTTTCCAAAAGGAGACTGAACAGAAGAAAAAGTGTACACACGATAGAAGACATTATAGAAGAAACTGCTCTCAATGAAGCACTTTTCTTGGGCACAAGTGGTGCAGCAAGTGAACAGTGTCAAGCAGGATAAATGGATGGTATCATTGAATATTCCTTTCAAGTTAGACACAGGGGCAAAGGTCAATTTGATCTGTGAACACGACATCAGGGTGATGAAAATAAAGGCAAACACCCATGCAAATCCTGAACTGCTTAAAGCATACAATGGACAGGGCATCAATATGAAAGGTACATGTAAACTTAAGGTGAAAATAAAGATAAAGAGCACTACCTCAGGTTCACCATAGTCCCAGATGGGCATTGCTCACTGCTTGATGACAAAGCATGTGAAAACTTCAACCTAGTCAAGAGGGTTTACCACATTAACAGTGACATTGCACAGAACATTGTAGAGGAAATACTGGATCAATTTCCAGACATCTTCAAGGGGTTTGGAGTTCTACCATTCACGTATAAGGTACAGTTAAAGGCTGTGATTCTGGGTGAATATTCTCGGCGACACTAGGTATTATTCTATTTAGGAGAATCCTAGCGAAGATTTTGCCTGCAATGGAGAGCAGCGTGATTCTCCTGTAGTTTGAGCAGTCTGATTTCTCGCCTTTGTTTATGTACAGGGTGATGATGATGGCATCACGAAGGTCCTGAGGCAGTTTTCCTTGGTCCCAACAAAGCTTGAAAAACTCATGCAGTTTGGCATGCAGAGTTTTGCCGCCAGCCTTCCAGACGTCTGGGGGGATTCCATCCATACCTGCTGCTTTGCCACTTTTCAGTTGTTCGATTGCCTTATATGTCTCATCCTGGGTGAGGACCTCATCCAGCTCTAGCCTTAGGGGCTGTTGAGGGAGCTGAAGCAGGGCGGAATCTTGGACTGAGCGGTTGGCACTGAAAAGAGATTGGAAGTGTTCTGACCATCGGTTGAGGATGGAGATCTTGTCGCTGAGGAGGACTTTGCCGTCTGAGCTGCGCAGCGGGCTTTGGACTTGGGGTGAGGGGCCGTACACAGCCTTTAGAGCCTCGTAGAAACCCCTGAAGTCGCCAATATCCGCACTGAGCTGGGTTCGTTTGGCGAGGCTAGTCCACCACTCATTTTGGATCTCCCGGAGTTTGCGCTGAAGATGGCTGCATGCGCGACGGAAGGCTTGTTTCTTCTCTGGACAGGACGGCTGTGCGGCTTTCGCGCAAACAGAGGAACTACTGACATGGTCTTTGCCCTCAGACAGCTCCAAGAAAAGTGCAGAGAACAAAACAAAGGACTCTACATCACCTTTGTTGACCTCACCAAAGCCTTCTACACCGTGAGCAGGAAATGGCTTTGGCAAATACTAGAGCTCATCGGATGCCCCCCAAAGTTCCTCAACATGATTATCCAACTGCACGAAAACCAACAAGGTCGGGTCAGATACAGCAATGAGCTCTCTGAACCCTTCTCCATTAACAATGGCGTGAAGCAAGGCTGTGTTCTCGCACCAACCCTCTTTTCAATCTTCTTCAGCATGATGCTGAACCAAGCCATGAAAGACCTCAACAATGAAGACGCTGTTTACATCCGGTACCGCACGGATGGCAGTCTCTTCAATCTGAGGCGCCTGCAAGCTCACACCAAGACACAAGAGAAACTTGTCCGTGAACTACTCTTTGCAGACGATAACGCTTTAGTTGCCCATTCAGAGCCAGCTCTTCAGCGCTTGATGTCCTGTTTTGCGGAAACTGCCAAAATGTTTGGCCTGGAAGTCAGCCTGAAGAAAACTGAGGTCCTCCATCAGTCAGCTCCCCACCATGACTACCAGCCCCCCAGATCTCCATCGGGCACACAAAACTCAAAACGGTCAACCAGTTTACCTATCTCGGCTGCACCATTTCATCAGATGCAAGGATCGACAATGAGATAGACAACAGACTCGCCAAGGCAAATAGCGCCTTTGGAAGACTACACAAAAGAGTCTGGAAAAACAACCAACTGAATAACCTCACAAAGATAAGCGTATACAGAGCCGTTGTCATACCCACACTCGTGTTCGGCTCCGAATCATGGGTCCTCTACCGGCATCACCTACGACTCCTAGAACGCTCACCAGCGTTGTCTCCGCTCCATCCTCAACATTCATTGGAGCGCTTTCATCCCTAACGTCGAAGTACTCGAGATGACAGAGGTCGACAGCATCGAGTCCACGCTGCTGAAGATCCAGCTGCGCTGGGTGGGTCACGTCTCCAGAATGGAGGACCATCGCCTTCCCAAGATCGTGTTATATGGCGAGCTCTCCACTGGTCACTGTGACAGAGGTGCACCAAAGAAAAGGTACAAGGACTGCCTAAAGAAATCTCTTGGTGCCTGCCACATTGACCACCACCAGTGGGCTGATATCGCCTCAAACCGTGCATCTTGGCGCCTCACAGTTTGGCGGGCAGCAACCTCCTTTGAAGAAGACCGCAGAGCCCACCTCACTGACAAAAGGCAAAGGAGGAAAAACCCAACACCCAACCCCAACCCACCAATTTTCCCCTGCAACCGCTGCAACCGTGTCTGCCTGTCCCGCATCGGACTTGTCAGCCACAAACGAGCCTGCAGCTGACGTGGACATTTACCCCCTCCATAAATCTTCGTCCGCGAAGCCAAGCCAAAGAACAGTTAAAGGAGAATGCACAGCCAGTAGTATACGCCCCAACGCAGATTCCAGCACCACTAAAAGAAAAACTCAAGCAGGAACTCGATCGAATGACAGCACTAGAGGGGTCACAGATTGAATGAATTCAAGGGTGTGTGCATAAAAAAGAATGGTGACCTGTGCATGTGCATGGACCCAAAAGACCTGAATGCCAATATAAAGAGGGAACATTATTAGATTTCTACCAGGGATGAAATGACAAGTGAGATTACCAGTGCAATTTTTTTTCACTAAATTGGATGCATCCCAGAGCTTCTGGCAAATAAAACTGCATGAAGATAGCAGAAAATACTGTACATTAAATACACCATTTGGCTGATACTCCTGTCTGATTATGCCTTTTGGAATTTCCTCAGTTCCTGAAGTGTTCCACAGGACAAAGAAGCACATCACAAAACCCATAAATGGGGTAGATTGTGTACATGGATGAAATGATCATATGGGAATCCACCCAAAAACAACACCACAAAAAGCTCATTAAAGTGCTGCAACACATCCGGAAGTATCGATTAAAGCTAAACAGAGAAAAGTGTCAGTTTGGTGTGAAGGAATTCACCTTTCTGGGAGATCTAAATCCAAGATCCTACACTGTTCAGATCAGAGGAGGGTCAAATACTGAGAAGGAATCGAAGAAGCCTGCTGAAAACACCAGAGATAGTGCAGGAACAGATAAATACCAAGGATTCAGCCTGCACAGAAACAGAGGAAACACCACCTGTGCTAGAGAGTAGTCGACCAGCAGAGCTGACACAAGCACCTTTGTTAAGAAGATCTACACGAGTTGTCAAAGCACCTGATGGACCCAATCTATAAAAAAAAAGGAACTGCACACTTAAAAGTTTGTGATGCTAATGTTCATTTTATGTTTGTATTGAACTTTAAATTATACTATATTAACACGTCATGATTGATTAAACATCTCAAGGAAAGAGGGTGCAGTGATAGAGTGCTACCACCAGGAGGACTCAGAGATGGAGTGTGTAGCTGATTTACCATCAGTAATTTACAAAAGGCTTAGTAGTGAAACAATCAGGCTTTTAATAGCTAAAGATTGGAACACTATCAAACAACCATCCACCTCCTTGACTGATCAGAGCCAAAGTAAAAGGGTGGCATGCAAGGGGCTTATGGATAGGATTAGTCTTAGGAGGCAGTAGCATCTGGAGAATGTTGCATCTTGCGAATGCTGTTGCATCTTTAGTAGATTCAAGATGGATGCCTTCCCATGAGGTCTGCATCTGTGTGTTCTGTTTTTAGTGCTGTTTGCTTCATTAATAAACCTAAATGTTTTAAAAAGAACCCAAGTTTCTTTATTGCAATAAAAAAACCCACAATATCTGACTTGAATAATCCACGTAACAGAGTTTCTACATCTTTTGGCGGAACTCAGAGGGTAAGCAGCATGAGTGCGAAAAAAAGAATCGTCAAGAGGGTTGTCAGATTGAGTTTTCCTCCGAATTCCAGGTCTGCAGTCCCTGGTTGTCCTTGCTTCTATATCTCTCTTGGGCAAATACCACATTTTCAGCATTCTCTGGTTGAAGAGGTCTGTCTCACCTCAGTTTTGAACAGTCAACTCCCTCTAATTCTTGAGGTGGAAGCCTTGGACTATCTCTCCAATGGCAGCTGAGGTGGTGTCTGCAGGTGTTTCTCTTGAGGGACTGGGCAGATACATGGCAAATGCACTACAATGTGGATAAATGTGAGGTTATCCACTTTGGTAATACAAACCGGAGGGCAGATTACTATTTGAATGGCAATAGATTAAGAGATGGGGAAGTGCAGAGAGACCTAGGGGTACTTGTACACCAGTCTCTGAAGGCGAGCATGCAGGTACAGCAGGCGGTTAAAAAGGCAAATGGTATGTTGGCCTTCATATCAAGAGGGTTTGAGTATAGGAACAAGGATATCTTACTGCAGCTGTACAGGGCCTTGGTGAGACCCCACCTGGAGTATTGTGTGCAATTTTGGTCACCTTATCTAAGGAAGGATGTTCTTGCAATGGAGGGAGTGCAGAGGCGTTTCACCAGGCTGATACCTGGAATGGCAGGAATGACTTATGAGGAAAGATTGCGCAAATTGGGATTGTACTCGCTGGAGTTTAGAAGATTGAGAGGGGATCTCATAGAGACATATAAAATTCTGGCAGGACTGGACAGAGTGGATGCAGATGGGATGTTTCCAATGATGGGAAAATCCAGAACCCGGGGCCATGGTTTGAGGATAATAGGCAAACCATTTAGGACCGAGATGAGGAGGAATTTCTTTACCCAGAGGGTGGTGAATCTGTGGAATTCATTGCCACAGAGTGCAGTAGAGGCAGGTTCATTAAATCTATTTAAGAGGGAATTAGATCTAGTTCTTCAGTATAAGGGTATTAAAGGTTACGGAGAGAAGGCGGGGACGGGGTACTGAACTTTAAGATCAGCCATGATCTCGTTGAATGGCGGAGCAGGCTCGAAGGGTCGAATGACCTACTCCTGCACCTATCTTCTATGTTTCTTCCTCAACCCCAAAGAAAGAAATCACTGTTGCCCTTCTGCAGAGCTACATTGTTCCCACAGAACTTACAGAACCAATTTCTATCCACAGAGTAAACTTCCCTGGTACCTGCAACCTGAACAAATGACACCTTAGAAATCAGATATACAAGCTCCACCCACCTCCTCCCCCCCCATCCCCACCCCACCCCCAAAACAGACATATCTAACAAATGCAGAAAGCAATGGAAGTGTAAATGTAAGCAAACCTCTCTTCCACATGCAACAAATCACAGTTATTACCTAAACCGGTTTTAACTTCCCTTTACATTCTCGAAGCTTATTGAAAAGATGAAAGCAGATCTTGGCTTGATTCCCAAGTTCACGTTGGACTCTCTTCACATCGATGGATGACTTTGAAGATCTATGATCTCTAAAGGCCATTTACAACTTTCAAGTGTATTTTAATTGTAGTGGCATTTTAAGAGCAACGGATATAAAATAAGAATGTTAAAACTTATTCAATATGTTAATAGGTGCAGAGCTGTTTTGTCCTATTTTCAAAGTTCAAGATTTCAGATTTCACACAGCTTTTGGTTATACTTCCAAATTAACTCAGATATAATTTAAGCTAAAATAAAATAAAATAATACTATTAGAATTGTTTGAGATAGTAATGCACACAATTTAATCACCGAACTGACATACCTCAATCCCCATGACAACATAATCATAAAATGACAACATTTCCTTTGAATTGAATTGCATTGGTTTACACTGTAAATAATATAGTATTTGAAAAATTTGGATTTATATCATATGGAGAATCATCTCATTCTACATATGCTTACCTTGACAGCAATAAGTGACATTAAGAGGCATCTTTCTAAGTATTGCATACTGTTGAAACAGAAATAATTTTGCTTACAATTTCAAAAGGTATGAGGATAAATGTTTTTTGGAATACGGAGATAAAATGTTTCATATAAGATGAATATACAACTACTTAAGCCAAACAGAGAAACTAGATTGAGTGAAATCAAATTTTAGTACTTTGGTTTGTGAGGCGCACAGATGAAAATCAAGTTCACCCCTTAGTGTCGCCACTGCTTCATTGATGCTAAGTGTTTGCAATTGTGAATAGATATCAAAATGTTTGGTTCCCAACATATTTCTGTATCAATGTAGTGCTCAAACTGGAGCCGAGGCCAATTTTTCTCAGGTTGAAGCACAACTTGTTTATTTCTTCAAATTTATGAAATAAATAGCTTCCCTATTGATCTTTTCCTGTTCTGACAGGCTCTACAAAACTCAAGAGCTGAAAATATATTGGTTTTGCACTAACGTTCGGATGCTTGGAAGTAGGTGTTTGCAACTGCTCCCTAACATGTCAAGTCCTAAAATTCACCAAGGAATGTGCTTCCTGCCCATCTGGTCCAACACTAACTTATTTTAACATCCAAGGACAGCAATCCTAAAGGCAGGTCCATAGGACGAGGAACAAGAATATGCAGATTCTCTCTGCCTCACATGTGATTCCTTATTTTGAAAGGGTTAGATCTGAAATCAAGGGGAGAAAATGCCTGTGTATTTCTTTGCACAAGAAATATATTAGTCATGGGAGGTAGTGAACAAAGGAAAAGGATTACAACGTTCATGATGGGCTGCTGAACAAGTTAGTGCCCATGCACAAGTCACAGCATCAAATCAGGCCTGAAATTATTCTGTTCCACAAAGGATGCACTAAGACAAAACTATCTGGGGAGCCCGTATCAGTTTCCTCCAACCTAACATTGATGGGGTTACTAAGAACTTGGACAACGAGGAGCAAGTGGGACAGAGACATGGGTTTTTAGGAAGGTGCTACGAGCTCAGCAGATGAGAACACCAATGCAATCAACGGGATTTAAAATGTTGGAAGCTCGTGAAAAAACAAAGAATGTCTTACATTGGCTTGTCAAAGGTTGTACAAGATCAGGAATTCACTTCTATATATTATTTTTTTTAAAAGCTGTACTTCATTGTTTGCAGTGATATTTTTTGGAGGCGACTTAAAGGATATATGCTTAGCACGTTACTGAACGATCAGGAGATTGTGATGAACTATGAATCCATGCCGAACACTGAGGAAGTATAAGCTAAAAACAATCAGCTGGATGGGTTCAGCAGCATTACTGGGAGAGAAAGAATAGTTGATGTTTCAGGCTGGAGCTCTTCAAACTCCAGCCGGAAATGTTGACCTTTTTTTTTCTCACTGCTGCTCGACCCACTAAGGTCCTCCAGCAGATTGTAGTTAGCTTCAGATTTCAGCATCTCCAGGCACCTGTGTGTCAAAAGTGAAGAAGGGTATCCACATTTACAAAAGGATCTAGATTATTTGAAATGATGGCCCAAGGAATGACAAATGGAATGTAATTCTGACAAGAGTGAGATGTTGCACTTTGCTAAGTCAAACCAAGGCTAGACTTAAGCAGTAAATAGTAGAACGCTGGAGAGTGTTGTAAAAACGACAGACCTAGGAGTACAGGTGTCATGGTTGCGTACATATCAGCGTTGGGAGCGGTGCCGGACTCTGCTGACGATGGATCTGAGGCAACATGCGGGAGTAATAGCACACGTGCGCGGGTTAGTTCAGAAGGCTGCATATGTGGGATGGATCTTGGCCGCAGGAGGAGGAGAGTGAGAGTGTCAAGGTTACCCGTGTGGCAGAGAGACAATGAAAAGGTCAGAGGGATTTGGCTGGGTGGTGTTTGGTGGGATGAAGAATTCACTGTTGTGTCTGAGAAGAATAAAGTCAGTCGACTCTATTTCGTGGTGAAAAATAAGTGCTATTCTTCAAATTGTGTGTAAACTAGGTAAATTACTGCAGCTACACGGGTGCATAGTTCCATAAAAGTAAAAAATTAGATGGACAGGTTGGTGAAGATGACATTTGCCATGATTGCTTTGTATTCGTACAAAACATTGCATTCATGATACAGCTGTAGAAGTTGTTAGTGAGACCAACTTAGAGTACTTGTGGTAAAAGGAATTTGCATAGATGTATGGACCTGACCTTCCCTAACTCCTCCGTTGGCTCCTCCCCAGATTTCCCAATATAGGCTGCCATGCCTGGACTTGCCCCCGCTTGCTCCTGTACCTGGAACCTGGCCAAGTAGCGTATCAGTAATGCTCAGGTTTTTGGTAATTAAAGCTGTTTAATCACTCCATCATGTCAATGTGATTATTTCGGCGGGCAGCAACCTCCTTTGAAGAAGACCGCAGAGCCCACCTCACTGACAAAAGGCAAAGGAGGAAAAACCCAACACCCAACCCCAACCAACCAATTTTCCCCTGCAACCGCTGCAACCGTGTCTGCCTGTCCCGCATCGGACTTGTCAGCCACAATCGAGCCTGCAGCTGACGTGGACATTTACCCCCTCCATAAATCTTCGTCCGCGAAGCCAAGCCAAAGAGTACTATATACAATGCTGGTTGCCCAGCTATAGGAAGAATGTCATTAAAGTTGCAAAGGATGCAGAAGGGATTTACCAGGATTATAACTGAAAGGTGAATCATAGAAAATGGCTCTCCCTCTTTTTCATGTATCTGTCCAAATCTCTCAAGAGCATTAATGTCGTCCTTCTACAGCCTCCTCTGGCAGCTCATCATGTTGCAGGAAAACTTTCCTGTCTTAAATGCTAGACTTGAGGAGGCTGAAAGGTGAGGCATATCAATTCATGAGGGCCATGGATAAAGTGAATGCTCACAGCCTTTTTCCAAGCGCGATTGATTCTAGAGGGCATCTTAAGGAAAGGCAGGAAAGATTTAAAGGGGATCTGAGGGACAACTTTGTCGCTCAGGAGTAAGTCTGTATCTTGATGACCTGCCAGAGGAGTCTGCAGAAGGACAACAATAAAGCTCTTGAGAGAATTGGACAGATACTTGGAAAAGAGGGGTTTAGAAGGATGTGAGCGCAGAATGCCAACTTGATCAGCATGGATGGGTTGGGCCAAAGGGCTTGTTCTGTGCTATATGGCTCCATGGCTAGTTGTTTATCACTGGCCTGATTTTCTGAGTGAAATCAAAATTTGTAAAAGCAGTACTGGGGAGAAAACTGTTGTTAATATACATGCAGGTTATTTGGAAGACTGACTAGCAAGACAGACTTAAGTCCAATTCAAACTTTTCAGCATTGAGAGGCTAGCAGGAGTACTATACTGTCTCACTGCTCTTCATAAAAGAAAAGTCATTAGGCAGGCAGCAACAATTTTTCCAACTTTAAGGATGAGATGCCATTTAATAGTATGAAATTTACCATACCATGACAAAGTTTTTGTCTTATTTCAGGTGATTGCTTAAACAGGAAAGGGATTCCAAAAACAAGGCCAAATGTATCCACTGCTAGCTCAGAACTTGAATTGTACTGAATTTGCCTGTTCCCAAATATCAGCATTTAAGTTTCTGTGCATAAAGACTCATCCAGGATGAATATCAGCAACTCGCCATTCCCACCCACATTCCTTGAGAACGTTAGTTTGTCAAAATGTTAACTAGTCTCATGACTCACATAAAATTGATATTCTCAACATCATTTATGCCATTATTCTTTCAGTTATATTTATTAGCAGAGGGATTTTCCATCTGCAATATATTGTGTTAATTTAAATGTTTGCAGTCTGTGAACACATTGGTCATACCCAAACCTCTGTGCACAACAGAATAAATACAGGAAAAGGCTTCATTGATATCAGAGTGGTGAAACGAGATAAGCAGTCATACCTTTTTCTGGAAACAATCATTGCCAAACATTCTCCATTGCAGCCTCAGTTAGAACTAGACTTATCGTGCAGATTTGGTGTCAGCTATTCCAACTGGACACATTGTTTGTCTGCTGCCCTGCATTAATGAAGGTTTGCAAGCTCTTTTGTGCACAATACATTGCCCAGAATTCAATCATGACACATGGCAACAGCAAGCTCATTAATTCCTAAAGCTAACTGACAGAGTAAACAGAAGTGAAGATACTGTAAGGCATCTTGCCCAGTAAGGTAATGGAGGTAATGGGTCAACACAATCTTCTTCTTCTCTCTCTCTCTCTCTCTCTCTTCTACAGACAGTGGACACAATCACACATTATTGTTCCTATTGTTTTTGTTAGACTCCCACATTCTAATCAACTCACCACAGATTTTACCACTCAACTGCAGGCTAGGGGCATTTTAATAAGCTAATTAACCTAACATGGATTTGGGACAGAGAACATAGAGTTGTGCAGGTCAATTGTCCCACAATGTCTTTGACCACCATCTACACAAATCCTGTTTTCCTGCATTAGAACTGTAGCTTTCTATGCCTTGTCTATTTAAATGTCAGTCTAAATACTTCTTAAACGTAGACATTGTATTTGATTTCACAATCTCTTCTGGTAGTGTATTCCAGATATCAACCACTTCACAAATCTCCTTTAAAACTTCTTCCTCTCACCATAAACAAAGGTAAGATGTTGCCAGTCCATCAGCGAAGGTGTTGCAAAGGTACTGAAAGCTAACCAGCAATAGTCAGTAATAGAAATGCCATTATATTGTATGTTGGTCTTTGTTACTGCAGGATTTGAATACTAAAGATAATTTTCTCCAATTATATAGGGCCTTGATGAGATTACACTGTAATATTGTGTATAGTTTGGTTTCCTTACCTTGGGAAAGGTATGCATCCATTGATGGATGCCGCAAAATTTACTAGATTCTTTGTTGGGTGTGCAATGTTGGAAGAGATTGGTGTCATTGCCAATATTACAGTGTATGAAGTTACAAGTCATGTGTTCTCTTTGATATATGTGGATTCCCACAGGACTGACAGATTAATGATTGGGCAAGGGTCTGGCACATGGAGTATAATGTGAGTTCATACACTTTGGAACGAAAAATAGTAAAACGAATGACTATTAAAAAGTGAAAAACTGCAGCGTGTTGTTGTAGAGAGAGACATGGGAGTGTGTGTACATGGATCACAAAAGGATGATTCATAAAAACAACACATAATCAAGAGGTGAAATTGAATAGCTTGGGACAATAGTCATTGGAGTTTGGAAGGATGAGGAGGAATATTGCAGAAATATATAACATTATGAAAGGAACAAATAAGATTGAAGAAGGGATCTTGTTCCACTGGCAAGTAGGAGATACCCTCAAGATTTATGAGAGATTTAAGACAGAGATAAGGTGTTAATGCTTTTGATACAGAATAGTGAATCTCTTGATGTCTCTGCCGAGTGATGCAGTAGAGACAGTCTCTATGGAGAACAAGAGAGTAATTAGAGTTGACAGATCAGTCAGGATCTTATTGAATTCAACATCTAGATGGCCTAATCCTGTTTCTATATCTTATGTTCTTATGACTTGGTGATGTGAATGCAGGGCTAGTATTTCCCTTTGAATGAGAAAAATGGATTTAGGAGCACAGATTTGGATCAGGACTTGCCAGTTACGACAGAGTGGTAAATCTTAGGAAAACCCTACGTGCGACAACAGTAGAGGCTCAGTCATTGTTCATTCAAAGCAAGGGTTGATAGATTTCTGAATGTTAGGAGAATGAATGGATATGGGGACAGTGCAGAATAAATACAGAGAAGGCTTACTTCTACTCTTAGTTCTCACTTTCTGACATAAGATTTTGATGACCCTTGCAAAGTCTAGTCAAGAGATAGAAAGACACAGAATAGATGAGCAAGATGTCCGGGGAAAGAAACACTTTTTCCTTCAATGAGAATCAGATGTTATTTGGTTTGTACCTTTAGGGGCAATGTGTGCCATTATGAAACAGAGCACTCTGCAGAATCGGGATGCCCTGCAGCTCTCCCTACCAATGTCCAGCTGCCTGGAAATCATGTTAACATGAATGAATTTTGTTTGCCTGTGAAAGCAGGCCCTAATCCCCATGGCTACAGGTCCTTACAGCTCTCTGGTTAATATAACACCAAATCCCTGAGGCTACCTGGAAGCAACTGGATTTGTAAACATTGACACCTGCCTTTTTAATTGTCATAAGCATTGCAATTCTGTAGAATGAGGTGATTCCACGTGTCTTTGAGCTGCAGCTGGCATGGGTGCCCAAAGGCAGCTTTTGAGAAGCTCCTCAAAGAGCTGGCCGCAGGATTCAAAGTGGGGCATGCATAATGGACACCTATCTGCTACCTCAAGAACTAATTCTTGAATGTATATCCTAATGGTAGCCCAAAATATTTATATATATTTGTTATACATTAAATATACCCGTGACTATTTTATTGTTAGGAGTATGTTGTGAGTAAGGAAACAGTTTGGTAGGTCTCAAGGGCAAGGACTCTGAACACACACACACACACACACACACACACACACACACACACACACACACACACACACACACACACACACACACACACACACACACACACACACACACACACACACACACACACACACACACACACACAGAGTGAACTGGTGCATGCAATGATCAAGGAAAAATCACTACAATGCCCCACCACTCCTTGACTCAGTGCAGGAATGGTACAAGGGACACTAATTAAATGCTCCCAATCCTTTTTACATTGCAAATCTTACCAAGTTTCTCCAAGACCCTTCTACATTTTTAGGTCTGGAGTGAAGCAGGGTTGACCCAAGCTGGCAAAGAGAGAGAACAAAGGACATATGGCACCCTAATAGTGCTGGAGGGGCCACCGCAGGTCATTAGCAGGGTGAAATGGCTCAGAGCCAGGAGGGTTAATCCAATTACAATAGCCAATGGTCCAAGGCCAAGCGCAGACAGGCTGGAGATGTACATGGATCAACAGCAAGATGTGCACTAATGGGTGGGGCAGAATCAAACCTTGATTGGCAGCTGGTGTGTCCTCTGCCTAGGTAGGGGGAAGTGCTGACTGAGCATGAATACTATAATGGCCATATCACACTGATGAGTGGTGCATGTGCACAGACCTATTAATATATTGTTCTGCATGGCAGAAAACATGGCATAAATAAACCAAGTAAGTTAGATGTATCTCATATCTCCTGAGTGCTTTATTATGTACTCCCACATACAAAAGGAACATGATAATATTTATTTTTATGCATATATGTGATTATTATTTTGTGTGTATATGTGTGCACCATGGTCCACATGTTTTGTCTGAAAGTAGAAGTACAGTCAGATGATAATAAACTCGAACTTGAACTTGATTCTGGACTCATTCGCAGAGGTTGCAACACCACTATGACGATGGCCCAAGGAGACATTTCCGTGGGCAAAGGCACTACTTGTTCGAATTTGTCTGACTATGGATTTTGTGGACAAATATTTCAGATTGTTTAAAAATTAAAAAGTAAGCTGGGAAGAGAAGAAAATTGTAACACAACAGGAACTAACATTGAAAAGAATATTTAAATGTTTTTAAAATTCTCTGAAATCCAGTGAGAAGTAATTGATACAAAAAAGACAGAAAATGCGGAAGAAAATCAGCAATTTATCTTCCCACTGCTTGATGAACTGAAGATTTTTTTTAGAGTATTTGAGGGCTTTGGAGGAATGCAATTTTGTTAATCGGTTGTGAAAGACCAATATTTAAATGTTCATATGATTGAGGAAATCTAAATTCAGTGAAATAAGTCAGAATTTTAGAGGTAGGTAAGGGCCTAGAAAAGATGACTCAAACAAAGCCCATTTGAAGATACCTCTGGCAGGTAACTAAAGTTAATTCAAGAAATATGTGTGGAGCCACAGGAGATGGGGAATGTCCACAATGAGTACTTCTCTGCTTTTACTGTGGAGAAAGACATGAGGACTGGGGAACTGAAGGCAGTCAATGGTAGTGTCTTGAGAACAGTTAGTATGTACGGCAAGTTCTGGTATAAATGGTACAGTTTGCAGGTGCCCTGGCTGAGATTCATGAGTCAACAGGTGAGGTGCCAGAAGACTGAAAGGTGGCAAATACTGTACCTCAAGAAACACTGCAGGGAAAATCTTGGGAGCTACAGGCCAGTGAGCCCCACCCCTGTGGCTGGTACATTACTAGAGAGCATTCTGAAGCACTGAGATGGACAAGGACTGATTAGGAATATTAGCATGGTTTTGTAAATGGGGGTCATGTCTCACAAAGATGATTTAAAAAGTTTAAACTTGGAAACAAAGGGTTAAAAACGGGTATTTGAAAGTCTGGCCAGAGAGGTCGAGATTGCACGTCTAGACTCTACGCCATCTTGCCACGCCCCCCTCACAAAGATGATTGAGTTTTTTAATGATGTGCTAGAAAGGTTGATGAGGGCAGATCTGTAGACATTGTAATTATGGATTTCAGCAAGACATTTGATAAGATTTTGCACAGTAGGCTGCTCTAGAAGTCAGATTCCAGAGGGTCCAAGGAGAGATTGAAGAATTAATAGAATATTGGCTTCATGGAAGAAAGCAGATGGTGATAGTGGAAGTTTTTTTTGGATTGGAAGCCTCTGATTAGTGGTGTAACTCAGGGTTCCATGCTGGGACCATTGCTGTTTGTCATCTATATCAATAATTTACATGAAAACATATATGACATGATATGCAAGTTTCCAAATGACACAGAAGAATCTGGTCCTGTTGATAATGAAGTTGGATGCCAAAAATTGCAGCAGGATCTTGATCACTTGGGCAGGCACAGAGTGGAATGGTTAATGGAATTTAATACGGAGAAAAGTGATATGTTGCAGTTTGCAAAATCTAACATGGGTAAGACCTACACAATAATCTGAGGATTGTTGTAGAACAGAGGGATCAAAGAGTACAGGTAAATCGCACCTTAAAAGTGATATCACAGGTAGATAGGGTGGTCAAAAAGGCTTTTGACATATTGGGCTTCATCAGTCAGAGTATCAAAGTTGGGTGTCCATGTGACATTTGTAGAAGGCGTAGTGAGGCCCCATTGGAGTATTTTGCTCTGTTTTGGTCACCATGGTACAGGAAAGATGTCGTCAAGCTGGAGAGGATGCAGAGAAGGATGTTGGCCAGAGCTACAAGGAGAGGTTGAGCAGGCTAGGGTTTGGAGTACAGGAGGATGTGGGGTGATATCATAAAGTTATACAAATTCATGAGAGTCATAGATCATGAATGCACAGTGTAGAGGAATTTGTATGCAAAGGACATAGGTTTAAGGTGAGGGGATAGAGATTTAACAGGAATCTGAGGAGTCACTTTATTTCCTTATGCAGAGGGTGATGGGTGTACAGAACAAGCTGTTGAAGGAAGAGGTTGAGAGGCAGATACTATGGTAATGTTTCAGAAGCATTTGGATAGACACACAAATAGGATAGGTTTAGAGAGATCTGGGCCAAATGCAGGCAGATGGGGCTAGTAGGAATGAGACATTTGGGTTGGTGTGGACAAGTTGAGCTGAAGGGCTTGTTTCCACACTGTATGACTTTCAGCTTGGGAACACCAAAATAGCTTAAATACTGAAGGTAACCAGGTAATTTAGGAGTGAGGGTGGACGAAAATTGATCCAGCGTTCAGATTTCCAGTGTTAATTTCCTTTTCAATTTGTATTTGCTGGGTCAATTGCATAAAATTGATGTTGCGAGATTAGCAATCTATTGGATCAAAATGAAAAGGCAAGATTCAATACTACTGAGCTGAGCTAACACTCAGACATGGATTTGCATCGTACACATCTGCATTGATGTTGCTTAAAAAAATCAAGGTAAAACAGCTTGTGGAATGTCACAGGTTACCATTAGCTTCCAACTTCTTCAGACAACTTATTGGTCCAATGGTTCTTTCCGAATAGTGGTTGAAATTCTTTTAGTGATCTAGCTCATCTCCATATTACATTATTACACCTTAGCTCAGGCAAAATATGATGCAACAGAATCATTGGGCATTTTTGAGTTCTGACGAATACCAAAGCAAGTTTGGTTCGCACAAGTTCAATTCAACAGGATTGCTGCAGTGTCCACTGTCCAAATATTAGATCGGGAACTCAGAACTTCTATACCACAGAAATACAACCTGGATGACATATTAATATTTCTTACAGCAATTAAACATTTGTCTACTAAAAGCAGCCATGTCAACACATCATCAGGGTATTTAATTTAATATTTAATTCTATTGCTTATTGGAGTTTTGCATATAATACATTTGGATTAACAAAGCATCATTAATATGGATGTTAACCGTGAGAATAGTATTAATGAGTAATTGGGACAGGTTGAGTGGCTTTCTATACAATTTTACTCGCAATGATCTATTGTAAAATATCATCTGCAAAATCACATGCTTCTGTCAATTTTTCAGAAGGGCATGTGAAATATTTAATTCTTCATTATTTGTGTGAATAAATATCACGTTTCTCATGTATAGGATCAAAGCAGCAGCTGGCTTTGGCCCAGTAAGCTTCTATAAATAGCAACATGATTACCACCAGATAATTTTCTATTGCTGAGGTTGATTGGCTGCATAAATATCGAGCTGAGAGCACAAAGAACATCATTGCCCTTCTTTGAAGTAGTGCCCTGGGATCTTTTAACATCCACTTGAAAGATCGCTTTTTTGGTCTCTTCTGAAAAAGAGCAACTCACTCAGTACAGTGTTCTCTCTCTACGGCATGGGAGTGTTAGCCCTGATCCACTCCTTTGGAGTGGCATCTGAATTCAGAACATTCTGATTTAGGATGCTGAACAAACACAAAAGAAAATGTAGGCTAAATAACCAGTCACTAACATCGAACAAGAAACGATATCACAGAAAAAAACCTCATAGTTAATGGGGAACTATATCACAACAGTCTGTAAATAAATTATGGATGTCCTATTTGCTGAACACATTTCTGTTTGGACCAAAATGAAAGTGATGGATTTATCGAAGTGCAGTACACTTGATATCTTGCAATTTTGATAATTTGACCATATGACCATTTAATAAATTTGATGTTCTTGGTTTAAATTAAATTGCTTTAAATTAGTGGCTCCAGCAAATACAGCTTTATTCTGTTTTAAATCAATACTGTGAAATGTAAGGAAAATGAAAGGCAGTGAGATGTTCGTGACACTTTCAAGATGGAATATTGTCTTTCTGAACTAAATCAGCATGAATTCAAATTTCATTGATGCAGAACAGCATGCATTGATGCTATTTTAAAGGATACTATTATCCTTTAGAGAATACCACTATTCCTCCTGTTAGCTTACTCACAGAAACATGTATAAAGTCCTTTTTTCCTGGTATAAGAAATCCTTACTTTAATCTATGCTTGTGGAGATTTAGGTTGGGAAATTCACTGAAACATAAACCATAGCAGTGACCAGTGAGAACCTTCATTGTCCTGACGTGTATCCCTTTTTCTTCTGTTGGTTTAAAAACATGAAAGTGCTAATAAAAAAAGATTGTTCCATGCTCTGATCAATATATCATGTTGAGACATCAGAGATCAGGTTTGTCACGGTACTCTCGGGAACCTTAAGTGCATTTTCTCGGTGTGAGCCAGCAGGTGGAGATTCAGCAATCCACATCCACTTATTTCAATGCCTCTACTTAAAAAATATACTTAAATAAAAAAAACCTGCAGATGCTCGAGTTGAGTGCAATACACAAAAGAGCTGGAGAAACTCAGCAGGTCACACACGATTCACAGGAAGTAAAAGGCAACCCATGTTTCAAGACCAAGCCTTTTGGGGAAACAGGTAGATGTCTGATCAAAAGCTTGGGGAAAGGGCAGGAGGAGAGGAGATGAGGGAGGAAAGAAGGGGAGGTGATACCTTCCCACCTGTACCACCTATTACCTCGATCCTGTTGCCCTGTGCTCCACCTTTTTTTCAAGTGTCTAACTTTTCCCCCCCATATTACTGACAAAGGGCTCAGGCCCAAAACAATGATTACCTTTTACTTCTTCTGGATGCTGTATGGTCTGCTGAATTTCTCCAGCAGTTTTCTGTTTATACTCCCACTGATGGTAATGAAGGCCTTTTTCCACCTCTGCTGCAACACCCTTTCCAGACAAGTTGGCAGAAATATCTGAGTCGACACAGTGGCGCGCTTGACTGGCAGCTTCAGTGATCCTGGTTCAATCCCGAACTCCATTGATTTAGGAGTTGTGATTGCATGTTCTCCTTGTGGCTGTGGGGTTTCTGCCCTCATCCCACAGACCTGCTGGTTACTAGGTTAATTGGCCACTGTAAGTTACTCCCAGTGCCATATCGCCAAAAGAATTGAATAAATGAGGCAAGAAAAATTATCAGAACCCGGTAGATTGTCATGAGCGTTTGTCATGAAATTTGCTGTTTTGCAGCAGCAGTTTTTGTGCAGAACAAAGTGGAAAATTACTATAAATTACAATTCTGTAAATACAAGGTGAAAAAAGTAACTATTGCAAGAAAAGAGAAAAAGTGAGGTAGTCCCCATAGGTTCAGAAATCCAATGCCAGAGGGCAAGAAAACTGTTCTTGTAACGTGTGTGTGTGTGTGTGTGTGCGTGTGTGTGTGTGTTCAAGCTCCTGTACCCCCTCCCTGATTGTAACAATGAGAAAAGGACATGACCTGGGTGGTGAGGGTTCTTGATGATAGAAGCTACTTTCTTGAGGCAGCACACCTCTTAAACACATCATTAATGGAGTGAATTCCAATGCCCATGATGGTGCTGGCTGAGTTTACAATCCTCTATAGCCTATTCCTATCTTGTGCTTTGGGACCTCCACTCCACACAGTGATGCAACCAGTCAGAATGCATTCCAAGGTACACCTGTAGAAATCTGCAAGAGTATTTGGTGACATAACAAATATCTCAAACTCCTCATGAAATATATCCATAATGAAATTACAGGGTGAATTATTGGGGAAATGAAATGTTCCTGTGAGCTGGACCACACTTAATGGGCTCAATGGCTTTCTTCTGTCATAAAGAAATGTGGAAATATAGACAATTTACTATTGATTTAAAGCATAGAACCATGAGGAACAACCTTTCAGATGGAGCTGTCAACTCTCAGACAGATGAAAAAAAAATCTAAGGACCCCTGGTGAAGTTCCCCCTGATTTCCTGGGGCCACCATGTATTTCTAAGTTCCTTATTATAAATACAAAATGAATTATCCAGTCAATATCGTATTGCTGTTGGTGGGAGCTTCCTGAGTTCATATTGATTATTGCACCTATGAAGTGTATGCCAAACAGCAAGTCATCCTCGATCCTGACAGATTGCCTGAGAAGAATCATACTGAATGATTCGTTTAAAGCAATGGAAAATGTCCTTGGGAAAAGTTTTCATACCTTGGGAAATTATTTCTCAGTCCATTGTAGGAAATTTGAGATTTCAATGCATACGGTTACAACAATAAATTTCAAACATGGAATTTTGTGGAAACAAAGAAATCCATAGACTTTGGAATTATTCAAGAATGAACTTTTTGTTACAGCTATATCTTGAAAAACTGTCAGAAAAAAAACAATGATGAGGGTATACATTATGTATATATTATACATCAGTGAAAGACGCAGGAGAGGTGCGACTCCTACCCTCTGTGGATCAGTCGAGTCCTGACTATTGTGTTTCCATCTGACATGAAGACCACCCAAGCAGCATTCAAACATAAAATTGCTCTGCCTCAAAGTGAGTTGCAACTGGTGTTCTAAAATCCCACTCTTCACTGATTATAATTAGTATTGAATTTTCACTGCTAGAGGTGAGAGGGTACCAGCAATACTTCAAAGTGTATAAGATAATGCTTGACCCAGAATTCATGCTGCATGAATGTGTTCCCCCCCCCCCCACCCCTCCTCCACCTACCCACTAAAAAGGTTCAATTCAGGGAAATTAAACAAGAAAGTCTGTAGATACAAGGGTCAAGTGCAATACACAAACTCAGCAGGTCATGTGGCATCCATTGGAAGAGATAGAATGGGAAGCACAGGCTAATAGGTAAAAGATACAGGTAGGAGAGTTGAAGAAAAAAAAGACCTGATATGATGGGGAGGGAATAGATCTCTGATCAGAAGAAAAGGAAGGGGGTGGGAATGGAGGAACAGAAATAGAGAGATAGGGAGAGTGAGAGACTTGGGGGAGGGGGTTAACAAAAATGGGAGAAGTGGGTGTTGATGGTGTCTGGTTGGAGTAAAAACACAACACGCCAGAAAAACTCAGTAGGTCAAACAGTGTCCTTTATGTTGCAAAGGTAAAAATAAGTAACAAATGTTTTGGGCTTGACCCCTCCATCAAGGTATGAGAGAATGCTGGCAGACATCTAAACAAGAAGATAGTGGGGGGGCAGGGAGAATGGCGGGTTGAAAAGGCAGGAGATGATGGTGGAGAAGGGATGGAGGGGACAGCAGCAATGAGGGGGAGGAGGGTTGGCTGAGTGGGTAAGGGGGATGGGAGGGGAGAACTGGAAAAACAGTAAAGGGGAAGGGGAAAGAAAAGGTGAGCAAGTTTAGCAGAAAGCAGAAAAATCATTGTTAATGCCAACTGACCGGAGGTTGCCCAGACGGAAAATAAGGTCTTGTTCCTCCGATCTGTGGGTGGTCAGGGTGGGATAGTACACAAGGCCATGGACAGATGGATGAGTGAGGGAGTGTGACACAATTTAAATGGTTGGCTACTGGAAGGTCTCTGTTGTGTCAGATGGGGTAGAGGTGCTGTGCAAAGTGATCTCGCAATCTGTGAAAGGTTTCCTCCGATGTAGTCAAGGCCACAAAGGGAGCATCATATGCAGTAAATCAGTTCTGCAGACATAAAAGTGAAGTGTTGCTTCGCTTGAAAGGCCATTTTGGGGCCCCAGACTGCGGTGAAGGAGGAGGTGTGGGCACAAGTGTGGGTCCTCCTGTGGCCACAGGAGTAGATCCGGGGGGTGGGGGGTGGGTGCGATAGGTGGGGAGGAATGAGTGCACAAGGGAATCACAGAGGGAGCAGTCCCTATGGAAGGCCAAAAGTGGAGAAGAAGGGAAAGGAAATTATTTTTACCTTTGCTACATGAAAGGCACTATTCGACCTGCTGAGTTTCTCCAGCTTTTTGTGTTTTACTCCATCCACAGTGTCTACAGATTTTTGTGATTTACTTCCATCTGGTTGGAGAGTGTGTGGACAGAATATATGGTGTTTTCCATCAATTTGCGGGTGCTCTTGGTTTGGCGATAAATTAAACAAGTTGGCCCTGATACTGAAAGCCAAAATCTAGCTGCAGTAGCAGAGTGTACACAAAATGTTGGCATTTGTGCTTGCAATATGAATACAGTACTGTGTGGCATACCATTCACATAGGATATGAATATGTGTCTAGTTATTGAGCAGATGAGCACTGAGGAGGACTAACTGAACTGGGCTAGTCATGAATTGCAGACAATGAGGCAGCTTTCCAACTCATGGCCTGAAATACCATGATGTCAAGGGATTGAAGCCATCCAATGAACTACCCAGATATCATCAACTCACTTTCAGACCTCATGTATAACAACTTTAAACTGCATTCTTCTGCTGTTGTTTGTCTTAGGCAGATAAAAGCAACAGCCAAAGACACCCAAATAAATTCCTACTTTGGAATACCTGAGAATTGCTTCCATTCTACATTTAAGGGTCTGGTGACCAACCAGGTGTAAGTGCACCCTGCAGTCTCTGTCAACAGGTGAAGCAGGAAGTCAATTATAGGACTACTGTTGGGAAAGTCACATACTCCACTAATCATGTAAGCTTCTCTCTTGTGTACCCTGACACGGAGTCAGGGCTTTCAGAGTGACCTCAAATACTTATCCTCACATGTTGACCAGTCAGGAGTCAGGAATTCCCACAAATCAGTGCAGGTGTTTCACTTTTTCAAGGAGATTTTACAGACATCTATGAACTTGGAATAGAATTTTATTCCAAATTCAATTATGTTCCATTGGAAAGATGTGTTGTTCATCAAATACTCATGCCAAAGACAGTCAGAAAAGTTTTGTAATAGGTTCTGCCTATTTAAACTCAATAAGCTCTCCTCACTTCTTAGCTCTCAGCAGTGTAGGCCCTTGGGTGTTTCATGTAAAGGTTGAATTTTGTAGACCATATTTTAATGTTAAATTCTTGGGGTTGAATATTACCTGGTTACTACTTTTGAGGGCTAAAATTTACACTAGAATCCAAATACCACGTTAGTAGCAGAAATCCAAAAGATTTCTAAATAAATAAAGAGCAAAAGCACAATGAATTAAAGTAATAATACATAGGCTTTGCACTAAAACACATGTCCTAAAACAGGGGAGATTGGGAACGCAGTAAGTATCAGTATCATCAGAGGTGTCGGGAGTTCCAATCGAAGGGCACCCAGGACTGAGGCACAAGTCCATATTCAAGACATCAGGAAGTCTGATGGGCAGGTGGCCAGGACTGTGTTTGAGACACCAGAAGCTCCGATGGTGGCCAGGGCCAAGATGAGAGTCCATGTTCAAGGCATTGGGAGCTTCGATGGTTGGGCAGCCAGGGCCAAGGCAAGAGTCTGTGTTCGCGGTGTCGGGAGCACCAGCCTACCTTCGGCCGGGGCTGAGGTGAGAGTTCACAAACAAGACATTTGGATCTGCAGCCTATGGGTGGCTAGAGCAGACTAGGGTTAACCTTTACATGAGGTATATGGAAAATTCCAAATTTTTTGACCAAAAATGGAGGTTCAACTTTTATGCAAGATCGACTTTTATATGAGATATACTGTAGTCCGCTGACCTCCTGGTTATTCTCATTAAACCAGCCTGTTCATTTTCTGGTAGAAAAGCCAAGAGTTTCATGACAGGTGAATTTAGTTGAAACTTGGGGCTCTTTGGGCTCCTGTGAGTTGTGAGTCTTCAGGTATATGAAGTGTTACTTTTAGTGATGTCCTTGAGATGTTCACACTGATTTCTTCATGGTCATGTTTGATGGAGGCTCATGGAGTTTACAGAGTGGATTGAGCAGTGGTCTATATCACTGCCACTGTGCAAGCGACAGGGACAGGAAAAGGCTACAGAGCCTTGTAAACTTGACTAGTACCATCATGAGCATTAGTCTTTATTTTATTAAGGACTTCTTTAAGAGGTGGTGTCTCAAGAAAACAGCCTCACCACACAGGCCCACACCCTCTACTCTCTGCTACCATCAGCATGGAGGTACAAACACCCAATGTTAGTAAAACAGTTTCTTCCCCTCAGCCATCAGATTTCTGAATGCATAATGAACCATAGACACTACTTCATTTTTTTTCTTTTCTTTTGCACTAATTATTTTTAAATCGTGTATTTACGGAAATGTAATTTATAGCAATTTTTGCACCTAAAATGCACAATCCTGCTGCTCTGAAGATTATATAATCTATGAGATTTCATTAGGTAGTTTACCAGGAAGTCTGCCGTTGCCCTTTCAACTCCTAGTTATGATAAGATGGTGCTTAAAGTATTTTGTCAGTAGCGGAATTTTGCAGGAATTAGCTTCCCCCTCCCACATCCTCCTGTTAAAGGATGTATCTTTTCTGACCCCGCTGTTGAAATTGCTCAGTTGGCTTCTTGCAGAGTTTCATTGAGTTTGAAACAGAAGCTTTCATTGGTCACTCCCAAAACTTTCAGTATTGAGTCAAATGCGTCAATGTCCAAAATGTGTATTAAAGTGAGCTGTAGGGCATGAGGGTGAGTTGCTGAGATGATCCACTAGCTCATTCTTCCCACAGCAGGTGTTCCTCTTCCAGTTTATCCCTCCAGAAGTGGTTGTATACACAATCTTGTCCTTTGTGCTCATTACCTTCTGCAGAAATAGTGTTGGATACACAAGGTGGTGGGTGCCTGGATGAGACACACTGACACTCCAAAGTCTTTCCCTGCACACAAAGCACAAGTCAGAAGTATAATGTTCACCACTTGCCTGTGTAAGTTCTACTTCAGCTGCACCTGAGAACCTCAACACCACCCAGGAATCCTATTCATCTCCCTAAAATATTCACTCCAGTGCACATGGGTGTTATGTGACTGCAAACAAAATCACTGAAGCAATTCGACCAGGCTTCCTCAATGGCACCTCTTTTACCTGTGAACTATACCACCAAAGGATTTGAAGGGAAGGTGTGTTTGTTTGCCAACATCTGCAAATTTCCTTCCAAGTAAAGCACTTCCTGACTTGAAAACAAGTCACAGCTCCTTTATTGCTGCTGGATCAAATTCCCTAACAAATAGAAAAGTGGGAGTATTTTAACCACCAAGGACACCAAGGGTACAAGAAAGTGCTAACCACCACTTTCTCAAGGAGCTCAAGGGATCGGCAATAAATTATTGCTTTGGTAGCAGTGCCCACAAACAAGAGATGAATAATAACAAGTCAAATAGAAATTTCTTTGCAGATTTCGCCACTCTTTTCACGCTTTACCTCTCCTAAATACATTTTTTATCTTATTGAAGTATTATTATTAAGATACAGACAAAAATGTAGACATAGGCAAATTTAGACATTTGCTTGGATTGCTACTGCCTAAAAATCCATAGGATAAACTAATAGCAGCTGTTCTTTGCATTAATCCATTGTAGACTTAAGAGCAATTTGTCAAGCAAAAATAAATCAATGCTGTGTCAATGTATTTTTTTTCCTTTTGGCAGAGTTTAACTAAACTCTCAATGGTGTTAAAATCACATTTCCCCCTACCCCTAACTGTGGGTGGGCAATCTGACTCTGGGCTTTCAGGGCTCAGTGAAATCCTGCAATTATAATAAAAAAAACATTGATGGGCAGCTCAGGAATTTGTTTCAAATGCTTTTTATTATCCTCTTCCATCTATTTTTGGATATCACACCGTGAATCAGCTTCCTTCCAGTGCAAAAGTAGTTCCAAAGTGCAGCATGCCGCAATGCTATCAGGATCAATCAGAATTATTCATCAGGAGGTACATTCTTGATACCCACATGTAGGGTAGAATAAATGCAGAATTACAAAATGCATGGTTACAAAAACCAATGACATAAATAAAACAATTGGAATGTAATAATAATTTATATTTAATGAATGGCTTAGAGCATGAATTTGTGAACATTGCCATGAAATGACAATTATAAAATTGAGTTCCCTCCATTTTAAAATAGTTGTATTATTTAACCATTGCTATGAACTGGGAACTATATTCAGAGAATGATATTCTTTCCCAGAACTTTACAGTTGTGGATCCATTTCCCTTTCAGTTGCAAGGTTTTAAAATTCTAATCACTGCTCATTAAGATTTGACTTATCTAACCAGTTCTCCTGTTTTGTTCAATATATGTCCTTTACACGTTGTTCAAAAATCTCATCTGCTTTTTTTTTACAATTTAATCACATTTTTTTGGCATTTCTTGTTTGGAAAATTAAACAGGGTGAATTAGTGGCAAGAAATGCAGAGTTAATGTTTGACAAGAAAACCAACTGCCCTCTATTCCTTCCTTATAAAATTCAGAACATTGTTTAACAGATGTAGATGTGTACTTTGTCTCACTTTAAGTATTTACCAGTTAAACATCACTGCAGCCTTGCAGAGAATTAACATTTCATTACTGAATTTGTTTTGGCACAGGTTTAACTGTGTTGGAATGCATTTCCATGGCAGCAGTTTCCAAAATATTTACATCTAAACAGACAAACGTCATCGCCTTTAAATGTCTTCAGAAGTGTTAATGTTCTTTTGTCCCTTGAAGATTAAACATCTTTGAAAATCCTATAACCATTGCTCTATATATTGTAGAGATTGAATTATTTTTCTCTGAATTGTTTTGCTCTAATTACCATAAAAGGAACAGGAAGGAAGTTATCTTTATTTCTGTGCTGAATTTGTGCTCATATTATTTCCAGAGAAGCAGTAAACTAATTTAAAGCATGTGTCAATGTCATGTTTGCAAATGCCTGATTAAGAACATTTGAATAAAGTTAATGTAAAGTCTGTCCCATAATGCAGCCATTCCTTTCATTGTATTTACAGCCAGAAGGGCCCACACTCCCAATTATCTCTATTGTTAGTTGTAAAATAACTCCACATCTTATGTAATATTTAATAACCATAATATCCTCTAAATATCCTTATTCAAACTCATGTACAGGCAAGTTATTCCACATTGTAATTGCCTAGTCTTTACTGACAGCATTTTTCACTGAATTCCTTATTCCCTTCACCTTGAATGTCACTCTAAATTCTTGACTTTTGTGTTTCCATTTGATAAGAATCCATTGAGATTGAAATTCTCCTTGGACACGAGAAGTCAAAGGAATATGCATTAGAGCAGAAAGGTGAGGTTGACATTCAAAGTCATATAACATTTGTTATATGTTGGGTTTTTCACCCAAGGACATGTAGAGGGAAAGCTACACATTGTGAAACACATTTTTGAGACTGGTGTTTTCACGAAGGTTACATAGGAATGGCTGCACCATTTCATCAGATGCAAGGATCGACAATGAGATAGACAACAGACTCGCCAAGGCAAATAGCGCCTTTGGAAGACTACACAAAAGAGTCTGGAAAAACAACCAACTGAAAAACCTCACAAAGATAAGCGTATACAGAGCCGTTGTCATACCCACACTCCTGTTCGGCTCCGAATCATGGGTCCTCTACCGGCACCACCTACGGCTCCTAGAACGCTTCCACCAGCGTTGTCTCCGCTCCATCCTCAACATCCATTGGAGCGCTTTCATCCCTAACGTCGAAGTACTCGAGATGGCAGAGGTCGACAGCATCGAGTCCACGCTGCTGAAGATCCAGCTGCGCTGGGTAGGTCACGTCTCCAGAATGGAGGACCATCGCCTTCCCAAGATCGTGTTATATGGCGAGCTCTCCACTGGCCACCGTGACAGAGGTGCACCAAAGAAAAGGTACAAGGACTGCCTAAAGAAATCTCTTGGTGCCTGCCACATTGACCACCGCCAGTGGGCTGATAACGCCTCAAACCGTGCATCTTGGCGCCTCACAGTTCGGCGGGCAGCAACCTCCTTTGAAGAAGACCGCAGAGCCCACCTCACTGACAAAAGGCAAAGGAGGAAAAACCCAACACCCAACCCCAACCAACCAATTTTCCCCTGCAACCGCTGCAACCGTGCCTGCCTGTCCCGCATCGGACTTGTCAGCCACAAACGAGCCTGCAGCTGACGTGGACTTTTTACCCCCTCCATAAATCTTCGTCCGCGAAGCCCAGCCAAAGAAAGAAGACATAGGAAAACAGGTCCTTACCGGTGTGTGGTTGTAACTGCAATACAATATCACTTTTTTTTATTGGGGAGTCACACTTTTGAATAAGTATCTGCTTGTTACTCCTATGAGATCTTCTGCTTGCCTTAGGATGGGGGATGCAGTTCCATTGGCGGACTCCTACGACCTTCACTCTGGGTCCAGCCCAGTCACCACAATGACTTTACCTATGACTTATTTTCACTAACAGCTGACCAAGAGATCAGGTCATAATGTTGCATAGATTATTGTTTCATTGATTGTAGGATCCATTAGACTTCCAACATGATGCATGGTTAAACTCTGTAACTTTGCAAAGCATTATAACTTGTGCTACTGTTTCCCCAGTAGAGCTACGGGAAGATGGTCTTGCTATTTTAGTGCATACTTTCATACCTAAACAACTTTCTCGAGTCACAAATCCACAGAGAGGTACAGCACTTAAACATCTCCTTTAGCTCACTGAGTCTGCAACCATTCTTTACACTCATCCTACATCAAATACTGCCTTACATTCTCAACATCTCTCTCCCCTCCACAATCCCCCACAACCACTACCCCCTACCCCTGGATTCTATCCTTCAACTACAAACCAATTCATAGCGGCTGAAGTAAATTACAAAATTCTGTAGACACCATGGTTGAAGTAAAAAACACAAAATGCTGGATAAGCTCAGTAGCTCAAACAGTAACAAAGGTAAAGATGCATAACCAACATTTTGGACTTGAGCCCTTCATTGATGTATGAGAAAATGACGACAGCTATCCAAACAAAAGAGTGGGGGAGGGAAGGGGTGGGGCAGTGGCAAAGGCAGGAGATGATAGGTGGAGAAAGGAGGGAAGGGACAGCAGCAATGAGGGGTAGGATGGATGACTGGGTGGATGGAGGAACTGGAAAGACAGGTAAAGGAGGAGGGGAAAGAAAAGGCAAGCTGGTTTAATGGAAAGCAGTAAAGTCAATGTTAATGCCTTTTGGCTGGAGGGTGCCCAGATGGAAGATAAGGTGTTGTTCCTCCAATCTCTGGGAGGCCAGGGTGGGACAGTACACAGGCCATGGACAGACATGTGAGTACAGGAGTGTGACTCAGAATTGAAATGGTTGACCACTGGTAGGTTGCTGTGGTTATGAACGGAGAGGAGGTGCTGACTGAAGCAATCACCCAGTCTGCAACCGGTCTCTGAAGTAGAGAAGGCCACAAAGGATGCATCGTTTGCAGTAAATAAGTCCTGTGGATGTACAAGTGAAGTGCTGCTTCACGAGAAAGATCTAATTGGGGCCCCATACTGTGGTGAGGAAGGTGGTGTGGGAGCAAGTGTTGCACCCCCTGAGGGCACAAGGGAAATTGCCTGAGGTGTGATAGGTGGGGAGGGATGAGTGCACAAGGGAATCATGGTGGAAGTGATCCCTGCAGAAGGCCGAGAGAGGAGCAGAAGGAAAAATGTGTCTGATGGTAGGATCCTGTGGTAAGAGCTGGAAAATCCAGCGGAAGATAGGTTGCATGTGGAGGCTGGTGGGATGGTAGGGATTCTATGTTTGTTGTATCTAGAGTCAGAGGGGGCCAGGGCAGATGAGCAGGAGATGGAGGAGATGCAGGTGAGTGCTGAGTTGATGGTGGTGGAGGAGAAGCCACGTTTGTGGAAGAATATCAACATTTCAGAAGCTCTGGACTGGAGGACTTCATCTTGGGAACAGATGTGGTGGAGATGGGGAATATGAAAGAAAGAGATGGAATCCTTGCAGGGAACAAGGTGTGAGAAAGTGTCATCCAGGTAGTTGTGGGAGTTGGAGAGATTGTAGTATGTGTTGGTGGACAGCTGGTCTCCTGAGATGGAGACAGGGAGATCCAGGAAGGAGAGAGTATTATTGAAGATGGACCAGATGAGTTTGAGATCAGGGTGGAAGTTGTGCACGAAGTGGATAAAGTTGACAAGCTCATCGTAGGTGCATGAATCAGCCCTGGTGTAGTTGTCGATATTGTGGTGGTACACCACTGGCCTACTGCAGGGGGCAACCTCTGTATCTGCAGAAGAGCATGGGGACAAGGTAACACTTGACCAGCTGTCAATCAACTGACCTGAATAGACCAAGCCCCATCCGGTCGGGTGTCAATCACCCTCCGAGATATAAGCCTGAGCCAGCCATTTCGAAGTCACTCTCAGAGTTTACAACAGCACAATCTCACAGCTGGTTCTGTGGAGGTTTACATTGAATAAAGCATGTTGTACAGTCTTTTGGTTTTGTGTGTTTGCCTCTGACTGACAGCGCACCACAGATATACTGGAGGACGGGATGAGGTGTCTTGCCTGTGTAGTCTTGCAGCATGGATTGCTCTAGGAAGCTCACAAACTGGCAGGCATGCAGACTGAAAGATCGCTTTGCTCAGCTCCTCCACTCTATTCACAATCACAGCGACCTCCCAGTGGCCAACCATTTCAATTCCTAGTCATACTCCCGCACTCACATGTCTGTCCATAGCCTTGAGTACGATCCCACCCTGGCCACCCACAGATAGGAGGAACAACACCTTATTTTCCCTCCAGCCAGATGGCATGAACATTGACCTTACTGGCTTCCACTAAACCTGCTCGCCTTTCCTTTCCCATCCCCCTGTTTGTGTCTTTCCAGTTCCTCCATCCCTCCTCCCCCCATTGGAACAGTTTCCACCTCAATTCTCCACCTATCATCCTGTATCCACCCCCTCCCCCATTTCCCCACTCTTTTATTCAGATCCTTGCTGGTATTTGGTCATACTTTGTGTTCCAGCTGTGGCAAGAAAGGGCATTGGGTGAGGGTTTGTCACATGAGGAGAAGCCTGGGGAAGTCTATGGCCTGCACCGCTCCCAGATCCAAATCCAGCCCCAAGCCATCTGCCCAGAATTCACCTGAACCCACCAGTAGCACAACACACTGACGGAGGGTGGCAATGAGGAAATGGCACAAAAAGGCTCAGCGGCCATCTTGCCAAGACCCAAATTCAAACTCAGTGCTATCATCGTCGGAGGAGGAAGGAGGGTGACCATCTTGTTGTGCCACAAGGTCAATGCCATCTAACACACGTAGGGCAACCCAGGATGGTGGGGGCCACTCAACCAAGCAGCATGAGGTCTCCATTGACCTAGCCTTGATGGTCCTTGATCAGGACAGACCTCACCAGCTCAGCAACTCCATAGTGACTGTGAAGGTAAATGGATATTCGACTAAATGCCTTATCGACACGGGCTCTACTGAAAGCTTCATAGACTCAAGGACTGTGCAAAAATACAACCTAAAGATGAATCCTTCTAATTACTTCATTTTTCTCACATCTCATTCACGTTCTACGTGTGTTCAACAACATTGTATAGTATATCTGTCGTTTGAAGGGAGGGAATTCTGTAAATTTCTCTTGTACATACTTGATGAATTGTGTGCTCCGATGTTGTTAGGTCTGGACTTCCTGTGTCACCTTAAAAGCGTAACCTTGGATTATTCTGGTCCCCTCCCCCCTGTAATGGTTCTGAAAGGAGGGCCCCTAAAATCAGAACCCATATGCTGCCTCTCCACACTGAATATTGACACAACCACCCCCCACCCCCCCGCCCCACCTCTCTTCCCGAATCTGCCCTCAGTCTGCAAACCCATTGCTACCAAAAGAAGAAGGTACAGTACAGAAGACTGAGACTTTATAAAGTCTAGGACACAATTGTTATGAGCCCAGAGGACCCCAAAACCCAGCAGCAATAGAAATTCACGAAGACAAATGGTTACTTAAACAAAAGTTGCTTTTAATTATCTTTAAACATGAAAACAGGATCAAATTCTAACATTACTATTAACTTACTTAACCTAACTTAACCCCCTTCTTATTCACATGTGTGTGTGTGTAATGTGTATGTAAGTTCAGAAAAGTTCATTGATTCACAGTCCAATCTCATTTCTCATTCCCCCAAGTCACTGGTTGCAGGCATTTCTTATACTGTGCACAGAATTTAACATTTATGAATCTTCACCAGGCTTTCATGCTGAAAGGTAAATGGTTACCACTCAGGAAAGTTCTTGTCAGTTTTCAAAGAGAGCTTTCTTGTTTGTTGGTCACAAACTGATCCCTTTTAATCAGCCACATCAGTGTCTTGCCAAAGAAACTTGCCCCATCAGGGTTTTCCAGATAATAACCTCTTTCTTTCAGGTCACCACAGAGTTCCTTTTTGTTTCCCTTATTTCAAGTGAACCATTAGTTAGCCAATCCTCTCCTTTTGTATGGACCACAAGGGCTTTGACCAGGCTGAACTAAGCACTCACAACCCATCTTCCCACAAGTTTGCCAGCTTGTCCTGTTCCAGCCCCAGCTGCTTCTGCTGACTGTAAAACTGCAAAACTGAATTCTCTCTCTTACTCTTTCTCAGAGAAAAACCTGTTTGACTCTCTCTGCCTGCAAACCACATGATCCTCTTAGAACAGCAATCTCCACTCAGACAGACTGCAGCTCCGAACCTAATCCTCCAAGTTCTTTCATCTATTGCTTTTCAAAACAACAATCCATTAGTGAAGCCCCTTAGGCACTCCCCAAAGCTTTTGCAAAGGTATTCAGAGCCACCCTGTCTCAGTATTTTAAATGAGTTCTGTTTGGAAGTGTTTGTATGTGACCAACACTAAAAAAACCTGCCACACTCTATCTCTGAAAATCATATCTATATACAATATAAAACACAACATATTCTGATGCACAATGTCTGCTCGAAGAAGGTATCATCGAACCTAGAATCAGCTCATGGAGAGCACAAGTGGTAGTGATAAAAGGGGAATATAAGTCCAGACTAGTAATTGACTGTAGCCAAACTATTAATCGGTACACACTCCTGGATGCATACCTCCTCCCTCATATTTTGGAAATGGTGAATGATATTGCGGAGTATCAGGTCTATTCGACCATCGACCTGAAAGCTGCTATCCACCAGCTGCCAATCCATTCCAAGGACTGTCCATATACAGCATTTGAGGCTAACGGTTATCTCTATCAATTCCAGAGGAAATCTTTCAGTGTTACTGATGGGGTTCCTATCTTCCAAAGGCAGATGGACAGAATGGTGGGTGAGTATGGGTTGAAGGCTACCTTCCCCTACCTTGATAATGTCACCATCTGTGGCCACACCTGGGGAGACATGACACCAACCTCCGGTGTTTTCTCCACACGGCGAAAACCCTGAACATCACTTATAACTCTGACAAGTGCATGTTCAGGACTAAACGGCTGGCTATCCTTGGCTATGTGGTGGAGAATGACATCATTGGCCGCGATCCCAATAGGATGCACCCCCTGTTAGAGTCCCCATCCCCAGGACCACAAAAGTTTTGAGGAGATGCCTGGGATGTTTATCATATTACAGCCAGTGGATCCCTCAATATGCTGATAATGTTCACCCTCTCTTAAAAGTCACTAATTTCCCCCTTTTGGCTGAAGCCCAAACAGCTTTTAACTACATCTGAAACTACATTGCAAAAGCCGGCTGATATGCTATAAGTAAGGACAGACTTGTATCATACCATAGGCTTTTATTAACAGAAGAAGTCACATGGTGACCATGCACCATGTGTTATACCTGTAGGGTGTATCCAATCTACAGTCATAACCTACAGCAAACAGTCAGCCTAATACATTACATCACTACATTCACCCCCCCCCCCTAAAATTAACCAATTTTAACTAATAAAATAAAAAAAACAGGAAATCAAAAGGGTTAAAAGCACTACAGAAGAAGAGAGAAAATCAGCAGTAGGTTTGAAACAAAAATCTGTGAGAAATGCAGCAATTAAAATTATCATAAGTAATCCATTGGGGTGGCCTTGAGACTCTTTTAGACCGACACAAAACAACTGGAGAGGACTCCTGTAAGCTAACAGGAGAAGCTGCTTTTTCAGCAGATAAGAAGTGATTGGTAGCAGGTGTTGTTTGGGGTAAGTCCCTGTGTGGTGTAGACTGAATTTCAGGGAAAGAGACTATGGTGGTGCACCACCAGCCTACTGTAGGGGGCAACCTCTGTACCTGCAGGAGTGTAAGGGGACAGGACAACACCTGGCCGGCTGCCAATCAGTCGGCCTGAAGGGATCAAGCCCCACCCGGTCAGGTCTCAATCACCCTCCGGGATATAAGCCTGCTCCCTCCCAAGGCCTCACTCAGAAAATTGCTGCAGCCACAGCCAGCCTGGCTCTGTGGAAGTCTTTGTGGATTAAAGCCTGTTGTACAGTCTTTTGTCTTTGTGTGTGTCTGATTCTGGCTAACAGCACACCACAGAGATACACTCTTCTGGGGAGGGCAAAGGAAGATTAGTGGTAATGGGAAAATGGTTAGAACCTGCAGGCAGAACCCCTGGAGAAGCAAGATCCCTAAGGGAAACAGTGTCTTGTCTCCCATCAGGAAAAGCAATATAAGCATATTGCGGGTTAGCATGAAGCAGTTGTACACGCTCAACTAATGGATCCACCTTGCTCTGTCTAACATGCTTTCTCAGTAAAACTTTTCCAGGTCTAGAAAGCCAGGCCGTCAAGGTCAATCCAGTCTTCGACTTTCTGGGAAAAAAAACAAACGCTGATGAGGCATTTCATTAGCTGATCCGCAAAGTAAGGTATGGATAGCATTCAAAGCTTCAGGTAACACTTCTTGCCAGTGGCTGGTGGGGAGACCCTTAGATTTGAGTGCCATGGTAACAGCTTTCCAGATTGTACCATTGCTGGCGTTCAACTTGCCCATTCCCCCATGTGACTTGTGGCAATGCTTCTGTCAAGAAGATATTGCTGGAGCTCCAAGCTCATAAAAGCTGAACCTCTGTCTGTATGAATGAGATTTAGATAACCAAAAATACTAAAAATGGAATCAAGACATCTAGTTACAGAACCAGCAGAAACATCAGTACAAGGGATAGCGAAAGGGAAATGAGAGAATTCATCAATAACACTAAGAAAGTAAACGTTTCTATTATTTGAAGGTAGTGGTCCTTTAAGATCTACACTGAGGCGTTCACAGGGTCTAGAAGCTTTGATCAATGAGGAAGGTGAGGGTTTGTAATAACGTGGTTTGCATTCACCACAGATAGTCCAGTTAGGGTTCTCACATCCTCTATAGGGCAAATAGAGAGATTTCACATAGCGATAAAATCTGGTGACCCCCGGGTGGCACAGTTCTTCATGAAGAAATTTTAATCGGTCTAGCTGCAGACTCGCACAAGATGCGTGAGAAAGAGCATCAGGAGGATCATTGAATTTTCCTGGACGATAAAGTATGTCATAGTCATAGGTAGAAAGTTCGAAGGGCCATCACATAATCTTATCATTTTTAATCTTGCTCTTCAATCTAGTGTTGAACATGAAGGCAACAGATTTCTGATCAGTTAACAAGGTGAACTTCCTGCCAGCTAAGAAATGTCTCCAATAGCGGATAGCTTCTATAATAGCTTGTGCTTCCTTTTCAATGGATGAGTGTTCTAATTCTGGCCCATGTAATGTGTGAGAAAAGAAGACTACAGGTTTGCCAGCTTGATGTAATGTGGCAGCTAGAGCAAAATCAGATGCATCCGATTCCACTTGGAAAGGTAAATCCTCATCAATTGCAGACATGGAGGCCTTGGCTATATCCTGTTTAATGTTTTCAAAGCCTTGGAGGGCCTCATTACTAAAGGAGAATTGATGGTTTTAAAAAGAGGTCGTGCTTTTCAGCGTAGTTTGGCACACACTGAGCGAATAGGAGAAAAACCCTAAACAACGCTTGAGGGCCTTTTGCGTTGTTGGAGGGGGCAGCTCCATGAGTGGTCGCATTCTCTCTGGATCCAGACTAATTTCTCCTTTACTTACTACGTAGCCTAATATTGGCAGGCTCTTAGTGCAGTACACATATTTGTTATTATTCAGGGTTAAACGCAAGGATTTAGCTACTTGGAGGAACTGTTGTAAATTCCGATCATGATCATTCAAGTCTTTGCCACAGATGGTAACATTGTCCAGATAAGGAAAAGTGGCCTGAAACTTATAGGTATCCACTAACCTATCTATCTCTCTTTGAAAAACGGATACCCCGTTAGTGACGCCAAAAAGGAATTCACTTAAACTGGAGGAGTTTGCAATCTGCTTCAAAAGCAGTAAACTGCCTTTCATCCTTATGGATGGGAATTTGGTGATAAGCTGACTTCAGATCAATTGTAGAATATATCTCGTACTGAGCAATTTGAGTAACCACGTCTGAAATGTAAGCGTCTAATTGAGTGTACCTGTTTCTAGTTTGGCTATAATCCACGACCATTCTAGCTTTCACGCCATTTCTGACCACTACTACTTGAGAGCACCAAGGACTTGTGCTGGGCTCAATGACGTTTTCCTTTAGCAAGTTCTTAACTTTGTCTTTAATAAAGAATCTGTCTTCTTTACTGTAGCGCCTACTTTTTGTAGCTACAATCCGAGGTCAAATTAGTGAAGAGACGAGGGGGTTTAATTTTTAGTGTGGACAAACTGCAAAAGTTATTTGGTAGACGGTGATGGATGGCAGAGGGACATTAAATACCAATATAATACTTATCATTTGGCATTGGAAGTCTAGACCCAGAACCATTGGAGCGCATAGGCCAGGGAGTACAGAAATCTTGAAGTCAGTATATTCATTGTCATGTATTTTCAAATTAATTTTGCAATAACTTGTTGCATCTTGTTCTAGTCCAGAGCAAGCCATGTGCTTAGATGGGTATAAAGCAAGATTTAGATCTCTGATTTAGCGGTTGAAAGGTGAATGTAACTATCTTTACTGCGAAAATCAGATAAACAGTTAATAGGCTGCCTATTTACCTCAACTTTCATTGAGGACAGCTGCAGATCATTGGATTTATCCTGATTCACTTTCATGGAAGCCAGGATTGGATCTCCTTGTGGCAATGGCATGTAGGGCCTTGCCTCAACATTGGTCGATCCACTGGATGACTCAGAAGAAGTCGAAGAAGTTGAAGTCGGGCTAGATGAATCATTGACCCTCCAGCTCAGTATCGTGGCGTTATGATGACAACCTTGCTTAGTATCAGTGCTTGAGTGCTTCTTCATCTTCTTCTTCTTTTTCTTCTGCTCGCCACGAGTGCCAGATGTTGACTCTCTAGCTCAACAAGTTCTGGCCCAATGGCCTTTCTTCCTGCAGTTGGTGCAGGTATCTTGCCGTGTGGGGCACCGGATGCGGGCATGTAGTGCCAAGCTGCAGAAGTAGCACTTCAGGGACTGTATTTTGTGTCACAGTTTCATAGTGTTCAGTAGCGAATATTCACTACGGGTCGGTCTGAGGAATGCTGCTTCTGCTCTTCTCCTTTGCTCAAATGCTTTTGCCCCTTGTAGTGCAGTTAGGAGCATCTTCGCTTGTTGCAGAGCCGGATTAAAGGTCAAGCCCGGAGTCTCCAGTAGACGCTGTCTAACGTATCCAGATTCCAAACCGCTTATGAACATCAGGGACTCATGGTGGGCTTCAGCTGTGATGGCAGCACAAACACAGTCCCTGGATAGCCCTTTCAGGATGAGTGCAAAAACATCTACACTCTCACCTGCTTGTTGCTTACAAATGTGAAGCTGGTGTCTTACCAACATGTCATAATAGTCTCTAAGGAGATTCACTGTGTTCTGGTAGCCAGCTACCTCTCTGACCATGGAGTAGTGGATGTCTCCGAGGAGAGCCACGAAATGGTCCATTTTCGCAGCGTCTTGCACAACGTTGTTCTTTTGCATGTATGCTTCCAAACACTGGAGCCAGTGGTGGAACTTTTCTCTGGCTCGGATGGCAACTTGATCTATCTCGAGTCTTCCAGGTTTCAGGGAAATATCCATAATTTTCTTCTGTTAATAAAATTGATGTGCCATAAGCAAGGACCAGACTTGTATCATATAGGCTTTTATTAACAGAAGAAGCCACCTCTACAGTGGGATAAGTTGCACCATCTGTTATACCGGTAGGGTGGAGTCAAACTACAATCATAGCCAATAACAAGCAGTTAGCATAATACATTACATCACTACACCGGCATGCATGTGGTGGATGAGAATGTGCCTTTCCAAATGGAAAACGACGCTTTGGATGTAGCCATGGCTGCTACCCTCAACCAGGTGGGCAGGCCAGTTGCATTTTTTTCGTGGACATTACAAGGCCACAAGCTCTGGAAACCATCGGTTGAAAAGGAGGCTCAGCCACTGTAGAAGCTGTAAGGCACTGGAGACTCTACCTGGCTGGTAGAAGATTTATGCTCCTCACTGACCAGCGTTCAGTCGCATTCATGTTTAATAATGTCAAGAGGGGAAAAATCAAGAATGACAAGATTGCTAGGTGGAGGATCAAATTCTCCACCTACAATTGTAACATTGCCTATTGGCCAGGAGCCCTTAATGACCCTTCAGGTGCCTTATCCAGAGGAAGCTGTGCATTTGCAGACACCGACAAACTGTGGTCTCTGCATAATGAGCTCTGCCATCCAGGGATTACCCGTATGGCTCATTTTGTCAAGGTGTGCAATCTGCCCTACTCCATGGAAGATGTCAGGGAAATTACCAGTTCTTGCCAGGTCTGCGCGGACTGCAAACCACACTTCTACCGCCCCGGAGAAGCACACATGATCAAGTCATCCAGGCCCTTCAAATGGCTCAAAGTTGATTTTAAGGGACCTCTCCCCTCCATGAACGGGAACACCTTCTTCCTCTCCATTATTGACAAGTATTCCCTCTTCCCGTTCACCATTCCATGTCCAGACATGTCCACTTTATCAGTCGTGAAGGCCCTAGACTCCATTTTCGTTCTGTTTGGGTATCCAAGCTGTACTCATAGCGACCGAGACTCCTCCTTTATGAGTGGTGAACTACTTCAGTACTTGCTGGTGAAGTGATATTAGCTACAACCCCCCGGGGGAACGGGCAGGTTCAAAAGGAGAATGCTATGGTCTGGAAGGATGTCAAACTGACCCTGAAGCCCTCCCTATGGTTTCCATTCCATCCAGTCGCTACTATGTACCCTGACCAACGCTATTCCTCATGAGCTCCTATTCACTTTCGAAAGAAGGTCAGCGTTGGGAACGACACTCCCAGTCTGGCTCACCGCTCCTGGTCCAGTCCTTCTCAAGAAGCATGTGAGGAGAAGCAAGACCGAACCCCTGGTGGAAAGGGTGAAACTGCTCCACACCAATCCCACATATGCCTATGTGGAGTACCCAGATGGCAGGGAGGACACCGACTCCATCAGGGACCTGGCACCTGCTGGAACAGAGGGTTCATTGCCTCAGGTGCCCTGCGAGCCACGGAGCTCATTCTTGCCACCCCAGTCAGTGCCTTGGGGATCCGCTTCTGGAGGAAAGTGCATCCCCCTCTACCTTTGAGCCAGAGACCTAGCCTGTCTCTCCTCCTTCACAAGGGAACTAGGAGATCCAAGGAGTCCAAGGTTCCCCGGTGCTAATGTGCTCCACTAAGATCTCCAGACCCCTGGACAGCTTAAATCTGTAAATTTGTAAATAACTGTATATTTTTTTAAACTGTTTGTTTCTGAATCTTTGTTCTCTGTCTTCATTCACAGACCCTAAATTCTACAGGAAGGGATGAATGCAATGAACTGGGATTCACTGGTAGGGTGTTATGCTAATGGCTGGCCCTGCCTCCTGGCTCCGCACCCATCTGCTCACATAAAACCTGGTTTCCTGCCTGAACCCAGAGCCCTTCCAAAGACTACTGTGAGGCCCTACCCTTAGTTATAAACTAATAAAAGCATTTGTTCTCCCTCCAGTCATGAGAGCTTTTATTCACACTATATGCACTTAACTGGTTGAGCAGCATCAGTGAGAAAAGAAAATGGTTAAAATTTTTAATCAGGACTTTTCCTTACACTGATCAGCCTGCAGCATTCCTCCAGCAAACTGTTTTTGTTCCAGATTTCAGTGTCTGCAGTCTCAAGTGTCACGTAGGTTGCATTTTGATTCTCTGAATCAAAACCCAAGACAACATGTACAGTTTGTAATTCCTTATCAGCAAACATTGAATCAGGACCTCAGTGTAGATTAATGTAGCTGGCTAGAGATACATTATTTTTATCCCCCAAATTTTAATTAACTTCTAATGCTAGGTAATAGGATTGCCAGATTTTTGCAAACGCAACACTTAAAAAGCAACACCCATCAATTTGATTACTTCACATCAGGACGACTTCTGATACAGGTTGCATCAATGAGAAATAGCAATCTATTTGCAGGTTCAGTGACGTGTGGTATAATCCATGAAAGGAAGTCCTTCATATACATTGATGTTTTTATTTGAATTTCAAAGTATCACTCACCACAGAAAAGACCATTTAGTGATGGTGATGGTGCCAGCTCTGAAAAAGCTTTCCAAATTGTCAAATTTGTTTTGGTACTTTCCATATTCCTCTGCAAACTTTTCCATTGCAAATCTCTAGTTTCACTTGAACAATTACGAATGAACCAGTGTCCACTAGGTTTGCAGGCAGTGCATCCCAAATCATAAATTACTGCACATTTTCTTACTGGATCTTTTGTCAGATCAACATCAAACACCTTGGAACTAAATAAAGCAAAAAAAAAATGTATACATAGTTCCACCTAATTATATCCATAAGTTTTTTTTAATTCTCCTCAGAAAAAAATATCTTCCTCAATCTTTTACTGCGGACTGCTGAAAGCAACTGATAATTATATTGCCAACACCCATGTGGAAATGTTTTGCAGTTTTGTTTTATACCTGCACTAAGTCAAACAATGCTGCAAAAGTAATTGCTTTCATGTGATGCATCAACATGCGCCAAAGCTAAGCATGCATTGCACAGTCCACTTTCATAATTTTTTTCAGAATGTCCCCTAGGTCTACCCAGAAGGACCTTCGTACATAGGCAGGTGGAGTGGACAAAGGTTCCTACCTCTACACCACGTCTAAAGCACATTTCTGAAATTTCTGATTTTGAATTACGTAATTTTTGCAGTATGAGATATAACTGATGCAAGAAATGGTGGATAGCAAGCTGTTCCCTTTGTTGCAATCTATACCAAAACTACAGATGTGTTCTTAGAGATTTCTCTTTTGTAAACACATTCAAACATTTTCCACCATGAAGGTTTGTGTTGAATGGGATGAAATTGAACATAGAACATAGAACACTACAGCAGAGTATAGGCACTTCACCCCTTGATATTGTGCCGAATTATATATTCCTTAAAACGAAGTACTAAACCCTCCCTACCCTGTAACCCTCTATTTTTCTTCCAACCCCATGTGCCTGTGAAAGAGTCTCTTAAATGCCCCTAATGTTTCATTAATAGAGAGATTAATTTCAAGAATAAACAGATTAAATTGCAACTCTACAAATCTCTGGTTAGACCACACAAGAGTGATTTGTTCAATTCTGGTCACCTCGTTGTAGGAAGGATGTGGAAGTTATGGAGAGAGTGCAGAGGAGATTTACCAGGATGTTACCTGGAGTGAAAAATTTCTTGTGAGGCAAGGATAGCAGAGCTGGAACCTTTCTCTTTGGAACATAGAAGGATGAGAGGAGATTTAATAGAGATCTACAAATTATCAGAGCCAATAATAGGGTGGACAGCTAATCCTGTTTCCCAGGGCAGGAATAGCAAACACCATCCCATCCCTGTGAAGGCATTTCAGGCACCCACAACTCTCTGCGTAAAGAAAATATGCCTCTGATGTCTCCCCTAAACTTCCCTTGCTTCACTTTGTACACATCCTCTGGTGTTTGTGATTGTCGATATGTGGAAAGCTAAAATCTCCTACTATCACAAATTTATGTTTCCTTTTTTTTCTGGTTTTACAAAGAGGAGAAGAAATTTATGGTTAATATATATTTGTTAATACTAATATGTTCTTTTTCTTATACACTTGTAAATACATGAATGTAATGTAAAAAATAATCCTCTCCATTAGTTTACACACCACTGGTGTAAGACTCACCAGTCTATAATTCCCAGGATTCTTCCTATTACCATTTTTAAACAAGACGACTACATTTAACAATCTTCAATCCTCTTGCACCACCCCTGCAGCCAAAGAGGACTGAAAGGTCATAGCTACTGCCCCAGCTATTTCTTTCTCATTTCCCACAGCAGCCTGGGGCATATCACATCTGACCCCAGGGACTTATCAATCTTGATGTTTTTAAGAAGATTCAACACTTCCGCTTCCTTAATCTCCACATTTTCCAGCACAGAGGCCCGTTCAATTTTGATCTCACCATGATCAAGGTCCATTTCTCTTGTGAATATTGATGCAAAATATACATTTAGGACATCCCCAACTTTCTCTGCCTCCAGGCACATGTTGACTCCCTTGGCCTTTAGCGGGGCCACCTTCATTCCCGTCATCCTTCTGTTCTTCATATATGCATAGTACACCTAGGGGTTCTCCTTAATTCTACATCCCAAGGCCTTCTCATGCTCCTTTCAAGCTATCCTACGTCCTTTCTTAAGCTCCTTCCAGTCTACCATATACTTCTCATGAGCCCTGTTTCCTATATCTAATGTATGCTTCCTTCTTCCTCTTGTCTTGTTGCCTGACCTGTTTTATCAGGCACGGTTCCCTTTTCCTTCCATCTTTCCTTGTCCCAGTGGAACAAACATCTTGAAACCTGCACAAGTGGTCCCTAAACTTCCTTCACATTACTTCTGTGCTTCCTCCATTGAACATCTGTTTCCAATTTATTCTTGCTAGTTCCTGCCTCATCCCTTCATAATTAGCCCTTTTCTAGTTAAGCACTTTCCCATTTTGACTGTTTATATCCTTTTTCCATAGCTATGCAGAAGATAAGGGAGTTGTGATCATTCTCACCAAAATGCTCTCCAACCAAGAGATCTGCCATCTGACAGGTTCATTACCCAGAATCAGATCCAGTATGCTTCTCTCGTTGGCCAGTCCATGTACTATGTTAAGAATCCTTCATGAACACACCTGACAAATTCAGCCGCATCTATCCCTCTTGCAGTCAGTGTTAGGGAAGTTGAAATCATTCATAACTACAACCCTGTATTTCCAGAATAATTCCAAAATCTACCTGCTTGTCTGCTCTTCGGTATCCTAAGAGCTATTTGGGGCCTATTGACTACTCCCAGTACAGTGATAGCTCCCTTCCTATTTCTGAGTTCCACCCATACCATTTCAGTGGGCACTTCCTCTGCAGCATCCTCCCTTTCTATATCTGTGATACTATCCCAGACCCTCTCTTACCTCCCATCCTATTCCTTTTAAATCACCTAAACCCAGGTACCTGCATCTGCTAATCCTGCCCTTCCTCCAGCTAAGTTTCTGTAACAGCCACAACATCATAGTTCCACGTACTGATCAATGTTCTAAGTTCATCCCCTTTATTCCTAATACAGGTACTCCCCGACATAATACCGTAATTGAAACTGAAGGATGGGTTGTATCTCGAAATGGATGCATTAGAATTTTGCCCATGTACATTGAGTATCAAAGACTTAATGCAAACTTTTAAATCAAATCTTTTTTTCCTCGTAGATTTGACGATAACAACTTAAAACTTCCTAAATTTGTCAATCAAACTTAGTGAATCTTTCCACGTTCTAGTCCATGCTTGCCTTGTTAGTCGGTATCCTGGGGTCTATAGGCTGGGTGCAGCCTCTTCATTCCTGTGTGCATGCACGAATTTTAGGTTGGCATATGCGCGGTGGGTTCGCATATTGGAATTCGGTTGGTGCATGTGCAGGAGTTATGAGCCCTAACGATATTGAATTTGCACCTTTAACTCTTATCTAACAGTTTACAGTTTACAGCGCAGAAACAGGCCATATAGGCCCTACGAGTCCATGCTGGTTCACTTGAACAACTCCACTAGCTCCCCCTCCCACTCTCCACCCATAATCCTCCAACATATAACCATATAAGAGTTTACAACGTGGAAACAGGCATTAGTTGTGTCTCTTCATGTTTTGCACCAACCAAACCTCAATACACGAACCCACCCCACATGCAACATCCGAAAACTCACGCATGCGCACAGGAATCAAGATGGCCACGCTCAGCCTAGGGCCCCCAGAACACCAACTGTGATAGCACAGATCTATCACCAATGTATATAGTGTATATAGTTACAGTATCTAGACTGTGCTTACAGCAATTGGCTGAGAACTTAGCCACGCCTACTGTCTGGGCCTTAAAGGGTTGTGTCCCTAGCCAGGTCGGATCATTCCGGACTGGTCAGCCACCTGTGAAGAGCTCCTGTCTTTTGCTAATAAAAGCCTTGGTTTGGATCAACAAGTCTTTGGTTCTTTCGATGAGCTCTACAATTTTATTAGCAAAAAGAAAAAAGTTTTTTTTTGAAAGGGATGGAGCGTTTAACTCGGCCAGAAAAACTTGATATCGACCCACAGTCAGCTACAGCCTTCAAAGCCTTTAAGTTCTGGCTGCTGAACTTTGAAAACTTCCTGGGATTCATTCGGGTGGAGGAGGATAACCAGTGTCTAACAGCATTGCTGTCTATGGTGTCCTTGAGAGTCTACGAGAACATCCAGGATGAGACCACTTACACTGCAGCCATAAAGGTAAAGAACTGTATGATCAACCGGTGAACAGAGATCATGCCCGGCTCATGCTTGCGTCGAGGAAGCAACAGTCTGGTGAGTCCAGCAGGGCATATTTACAAGTATTAAAGGCGTTGGGCAAGGACTGTAACTGTGTGGACAAAACTGCTGCCGAGATCACTAGCGACCTCGTCCGGGATGCCTATGTGGCCGGGCTCCGATCGAACGAAGTGAGGCTGCGCTTGCTTGAGCAAGGGGTAGAAAAACTAGAGGACGTGGCCCGGATTGCGATCACAATGGAGGATGCAGCATTAAAGTCCAACGAGTTCTCTAGGGACTGGACCCCTCGTTCTGATGTGAGTAGAGTGCCCTTCTACCATACCACCCCCCGATATACTGATGGCCTGACGGCTGCTGCTACACTGCCCCCTGCGAACCCAAGATGTTATTTCTGCGGGAGGGACAAGCACAGCAGGTCCCAATGCCCGGCAAGAAAAGTCAGGTGCCAGAAGTGCCTTAAAAACGGCCACTTTGCTGCAGTCTTTAGGTCTAAAATGGCCTCCGGCAAACACAGTGCCTCGTGTGAAGCCCAACCGCCACTATCCCATTCAAACTCTTCTTCCCCACAGCTCTCGTCCAATGAGAGCGAGGGCTCCCCTGCACGGCAACGCCTGAAGTCACGGAGACGCCAAACCTGGAAGGGGCAGCCCACCCTCACAACTATGGTGTTGGCCCGCCTCTCACCCCCGTGCGGAACTCTCGACCCGACCTCGGTCCCAACTGTGCCAACCGCTGCTGCTTCCGCCGCCACAGCCATCCCCAGGGCTGACGCTACTGCTGCTGCTGCCCGCTTCCTGCCTGCCACTGCCTACGCCGCCGCCGATGTGGCCACCACGACCGACTGGGGACCCGCTGCGGCCAACCAGGTACTCACCTTAGCGTCCATTGCTGATGACCGCTGGGGCCCGACCGCCGCGACCGACGACCTACCCACCGCCAACTGCGAGCAACTACAAACCCCACTACTTACCTTTCATCTGCCGACGCCGCCATAACAGCACTTCCGGGAGGTCCTCCAACCTTTCATCCGCCGACGCTGCCACAACAGCACTTCCGGGAGGTCCTCCAACCTGCTCCTCCAGCGCTGACTACGTCTATGACGTCATCCCATTGCATGATGTCATCCCGTTGCATGACGTTATCATGCAGAACTCCCCTGTCAACTGCTTCTATAACACTAAACCAGCAATGCTCTCATCCCCTCACTAAACCAATGGAACTGATTAAAGTGCATGGACACTACACCAATTGCTTATTTGACTCTGGGTCAACTGACACTTTTATCCGGTCGGATCTGGCCCTCTGTTGGGGACTTGACATTATCCCCGCTACCCACAGGATCTCATTAGCGACGAGGTCGCACTCGACTGGGAAAAAGGGGTATTGCATCGCCACGCTGGAAGTACAGGCCGTAACGGTCACCCACTTCAAATTATTCTTCCTTCCCCAATTGTGCGCCCCAGTGTTGCTGGGATTAGATTTTCAGTGTCAGTTCCGAACGGTGTCTCTACACTTTGCGGAACCTCACGCCCCCATCTCGGTCTGCCATTGCCCCACCCCCGAAGCTCCCGAGCAACCCGCCCCCGTGCCCCGGGGCCAATCCTGCAGCCTTTCCACACTCCGGATTGCCCCGCCAGCAGTCTTCGCAAACCTCACCCCTGGCTGGAATCCTGTGGCCACCAAAAGTCGGCAATATAGTTACGAAAACAGGCAATTCATTAGGAGTGAGGTGCGTAGATTGCTGGGTGATGGCATCATCGAACCCAGTTCAAGTCCCTGGAGAGCCCAGGTGGTGGTTGTCAAGAACGGGGAAAAGCTACGGATGGTGGTCGACTATAGCCAGACCATTAACCACTTCACGCTCCTGGATGCGTATCCCCTGCCACGCATCACGAACCAGATCGCCCAATACCGCATATTCTCCACCATTGACCTACATTTGGCCTACCACCAGCTCCCAATCCTCTGTGAGGACTGACCATTCACAGCCTTCGAAGCAAATGGGCGGCTGTATCAATATCTCAGGGTACCATTCGGAATCAAGAATGGTGTCGTGGTGGACCAGAGCGGGCTTACCACTACCTTCCCGTATCTGGACAATATCACCATCTGCAGCCACGACACGCAGGACCACGACGCCAACCTAGACAAATTTCTTCAAACTGCCCGTCGGCTGAACCTGACTTACAATTTGGACAAGTGTGTCTTCCGGACCACACGACTCGCGATTCTACGTTGCGTGGTGGAGAACGGGATAGTCATGCCAGATCCTGACCACGTGCGTCCCCTAATGGACTTTCCCCCCACCCCACCCCCCAATACCCAGAAAGCGCTCAAATTCTGCCTGGGCTTTTTCTCATATTACACCCAATGGGTTCCACACTACGCCGACAAGGCGCGTCCTCTTATCAAGACCACCTCCTTTCCCCTCTCGACCGAAGCCAGAGGGGCTTTCGATCAAATCAAATCCGACATCGCCGCTGCGATGCTGCACGCGATCGATGAGTCTGTCCCATTTCAAGTCGAGAGCAATGCATCCAACTTTGCCCTGGCAGCCACCTTGAATCAGGCCGGTCGGCCTGTAGCCTTCTCCTCCAGAACCCTCCAGGGTCCAGAGAGTAAACACTCCTCGATCGAGGAGGCCCAGGCCATAGATGAAGCGGTGCGTCATTGGAGACATTACCTCGCTGGGAGGCGCTTTACACTGTTGACTGGTTAACGCGCGGTCTCCTTCATGTTCAGCAACACCCAGCGTGGTAAGATAAAAAACGACAAAATCACCAGATGGAGAATCGAACTCTCCACCTTTAACTATGACATCCTGTATTGGCCTGGTAAGCTCAATGACCTGCCTGTCGCGCTCTCCAGGGGGACGTGCGCCAGCATGCAGATGGACAGACTACAGAAACTCCATGAGGCGCTCTGCATTCCAGAGTTCACTAGGTTTGCCCACTTTGTGAAGGCGCGCAATCTACCCTACACAGTCGAGGAGATCCGCTCCATGACCCGAGCCTGTTCGGTGTGCGCTGAATTCAAACCCCACTTCTTCCGTCCGGATAACTCCCATGTTATCAAAGCCACACGCCCCTTCGAGCATCTTAGCGTAGACTCTAAGGGGCCCCTACCGTCGACCAACCGTAATAACTACATCCTTGCGGCCATCGACGAGTACTCCCGCTTCCCGTTCACTGTGCCCTGCCCAGACACCACTGCCTCCTCAGTGATACAGGCCCTTCACAGTATTTTCGCCATTTTTGGGTTCCCCAATTCCATCCACAGTGATAGGGGGTCCTCATTCATGAGCACAGAGCTGCAACAGTACCTTCTGGAGTGTGGTATCGCTTCAAGCAGGACCACAAGCTATAACCCACGCGGTAACGGCCAGGTCGAGAGGGAGAATGCCACCATATGGAGAGCGGTTACACTGGCTCTCCGTTCTAAAGGTCTCCCCACCTCTCACTGGCAGGAGGTTCTCACTAGTGCCTTACTCTCTATCCGCTCCCTCCTATGTACTGCAACAAATGCCACCCCCCACGAATGGATGTTCCTTTTCCCAAGGAAATCCGAATCAGGAACCACTGTACCGGCATGGCTCGCCACCCTGGCCCCGTCCTTCTGCGACACCACGTCTGGCACTCAAAGAACGACCCCTTGGTTGACCGAGTGACTCCACTCCACGCGAACCCGCATTAGGCCGACGTTGAGTTCCCAGACGGGCGGCAGGACACTGTTTCGGTGCGTGACCTAGCTCAGGACGCGGTAGACCCAGCAATCCCCAACCCAACCTTCCCCAACTCTTTATTCCCCAGGCCCCATGCCGCAACAGCACCCCAACGACCCAGGCCACCCTGCCGACAACACGACTGGGGAATTGAGTGAAGGAGCGGTCGCACCCGACGAGCCCGCTGGCAACACCACTCCAGCAACCCCAATCCCGGCACCACGGCGGTCACGCCGGACGGTCAGACCCCCTGACCGCTACAGTCCTTAACCTACCCCTTCCTTTCATTCTCTCCCTCGTTTTTTTGTTTTTTTTCCCAGGGTCAGTTCTCCAAGAAGGGGTGAATGTGATAGTACAGATCTATCACCAATGTATATAGTGTATATAGTTACAGTATCTAGTCTGTGCTTACAGCGATTGGCTGAGAGCTAAGCCACGCCTACTGTCTGGGCCTTAAAGGGTTGTGTCCCTAGCCAGGTCGGATCATTCCGGACTGGTCGGCCACCTGTGAAGAGCTCCTGTCTTTTGCTAATAAAAGCCTTGGTTTGGATCAACAAGTCTTTGGTTCTTTCGATGAGCTCTACACCAACCAACAAGTTAAGTATGCACATTGTGGATCTTACATGCTCTGTATTTCAGTTATAGTTTGTCAAATACAACATAAACCACGTAAATATTTTCTTATAAATTTTTGGTTGTATGTGCGGATGGACATAAGTTGCATAGCTCGCAAATCAGGGAGAACCTGTACTCCTCGCTGTTGAAATGCTGTTATAATGAAGTAACATAGAACCTATTTCAGCTGGGCAGTATTAGCAGGTGTTTGACTAACATTCTCCATATTACTTGTGTGGATTATCACATTTCTCCGTGGACAGCTTGCTGTGAACATTGGCTGCTACATTTCTTACATTGTAACACTTGTAAAGTACATTATTGGTTGTAAATTGATATGAAATATCTTGAGAAGAATATCAAGTGAAAGTTCTTTCTCTTTTCGTTATGTTGGACAACAAATCTTGGCCAAGACACTAGGGGATAATTCCCCTGCAGGGGAAGACTTGATGCAAACATATGTAATTCCACTTGTGGAAGAAGGCTGTTGCAGGAGGTCTCAAAGCCTTCATCTGCAGAATTAGAATCAGAATGTATTGTCATGAACAAGTCATGATCGGTGTTCTGTGCAGCATCATAGAGCAAACATTCATATTATAAACCACCTGACAACAATTATATTAAAAAATAAACAAAGTAGTGTAGAAAAAGTAAGGCATTGTTGTTTGTTCATTGATTAGTCAGGAATCTGATGGTAACAGGCAAGAAGCTGACCTTGCGCCACTGATTGCTCGCTTTTAGGCTTCTGTACCTTTTTCCCGAAGACAGACATCAGGTAAGCAATTGGAAATTCAGTGATAACTTCACCATGTCCAAATGAAGGTGCATATGTGGGAAGTATACCACTGGCAGGTTAAAACCTATCTCTGTATGAGTTAAAGGATTTTCCCCCAACTTTGGAAGTCTTCAGGGATGCCTTTGTTCTCTTTATAGCTTTATATTATTAGTAATCCACCATCCCTTCTCTGTACTTTGATCAATTCATGTCAACTCCCTGAGGATGTCCTTCCCTTGTGATCTCTCCTCACCCATCTCCTTATCGATTTTTCTTCAGTGCAGTCTACCACCTGACCCGTTTTATCCCCCTTCCTTAAATTGCCCCTCAACCTGCCACCTATTCCAGTCCTCCTCCCTCATCAACCCACTGCCAATCTCTCTCAACTCCAGCAGTTCAAAAAGGTAATTCATCGTCAAGGTCAATTAAGGATGGACAATGAATCCTGATCTTACCAGTCAATCAGTGACAACCAGGCTTTGAAACAGAGAATGACAGACAGGAGCAGGGATAGACCATCTGTCTTTTCTGTGTCCCCTCTAGGTTTCTTGATCATTTCACTGCAATCTTCCACCCTGTGAGCTTCTCTCCCACCAGAATGCACCTCCACCCACCCTTCAATTTATCCCCCACAATTGTTGCTGCATACTGATTACCGCCCCACTCCTGTCCTCTTCCTCGCCATAGTGGGAGATCAGAGAAGAAAGGCTGTTGTGCACATTTCTATCCACAAGATAAAGATTTATCAAATATTCTGAAATTGTTTGAAATAGAAAATAGCAAATTCAGGCTTTTGCATAACACCGCTACATAGATTGGGATCATATTGCAGGTGTAGATAGGTAAAAGGTTCAGTATAAAAAGAGCCCACTTTTGTGCAATACAATTCTATGACCCTAACCCACAAAAGCATGCACTGAATAACATCCAACCTTTATTTTATGTTAGCAATGAAGTGTTGATTATCTTGTAATAAATGAATGACAGAACCACCAGAATCCATCCACAATCTTCCACTGTGTTTTGTAGTTTACTAACTAATAAAACAACCAGAAAACAATCAGGAAATCCAGGAGCTGCTGGCAAAGAAGCGAGCTGCCCACCAGTGTCACCTTGCAAAGCCGTCCTGGCCAGAGAAGAAACAAGCCTTCCATCGCGCATGCAGCCATCTTCAGTGCAAACTCCGGGAGATCCAAAATGAGTGGTGGACTAGCCTCGCCAAACGAACCCAGCTCAACGCGGACATTGGCGACTTCAGGGGTATTTATGACGCTCTAAAGGCTGTGTACGGCCCCTCACCCCAAGTCCAAAGCCCGCTGCGCAGCTCAGATGGCAAAGTCCTCCTCAGCGACAAGATCTCCATCCTCAACCAATGGTCAGAACACTTCCAATCTCTTTTCAGTGCCAACCGCTCAGTCCAAGATTTCGCCCTGCTCCAGCTCCCTCAACAGCCCTTAAGGCTAGAGCTGGATGAGGTCCTCACCCAGGAAGAGACATATAAGGCAATTGAACAGCTGAAAAATGGCAAAGCAGCAGGTATGGATGGAATCACCCCCAGAGGCCTGGAAGGCTGGCGGAAAAACTCTGCATGCCAAACTGCATGAGTTTTTCAAGCTCTGCTGGGACCAAGGAAAGCTGCATCAGGACCTTCGTGATGCCGTCATCATCTCCCTGTACAAAAACAAAGGCAAGAAATCAGACTGCTCAAACTACAGGGGAATCACGCTGCTCTCCATTGCAGCCAAAATCTTCGCTAGGATTCTCCTAAATAGAATAATACCTAGTGTCGTCGAAAATGTTCTCCCAGAATCACAGTGCGGCTTTCGCGCAAACAGACATGGTCTTTTCCCTCAGACAGCTCCAAGAAAAGTGCAGAGAACAAAACAAAGGACTCTACATCACCTTTGTGACCTCCCCAAAGCCTTCGACACCGTGAGTAGGAAAGGGCTTTGGCAAATACTAGAGCACCTCGGATGCCTCCCAAAATTCCACAACATGGTTATCCAACTGCACGAAAACCAACAAGGTCGGGTCAGATACAGCAATGAGCTCTCTGAACCCTTCTCCACTAACAATGGCGTGAAGCAAGGCTGCGTTCTCGCACCAACCCTCTTTTCAATCTTTTTCAGCATGATGCTGGAACAAGCCATGAAAGACCTCAACAATGAAGACGCTGTTTACATTCGGTACCGCACGGATGGCAGTCTCTTCAATCTGAGGCGCCTGCAAGCTCACACCAAGACACAAGAGCAACTTGTCCGTGAACTACTCTTTGCAGATGATGCCACTTTAGTTGCCCATTCAGAGCCAGCACTTCAGCGCTTGACGTCCTGTTTTGCGGAAACTGCCAAAACGTTTAGCCTAGAAGTCAGCCTGAAGCAAACTGAGGTCCTCCATCAGCCAGCTCCCCCACATCTCCATCGGGTAAACAAAACTCAAAACGGTCAACCAGTTTACCTATCTCGGCTGCACCATTTCATCGGATGCAAGGATCGACAACGAGATAGACAACAGACTCGCCAAGGCAAATAGCGCCTTTGGAAGCCTACACAAAAGAGCCTGGAAAAACAACCAACTAAAAATCCTCACAAAGATTAGTGTATACAGAGCCCTTTTCATATCCACACTCCTGTTCGGCTCTGAATCATGGGTCCTCTACCGGCATCACCTACGGCTCCTAGAACGCTTCCACCAGCGTTGTCTCCGCTCCATCCTCAACATTCATTGGAGCAATTTCATCACCAACATCGAAGTACTCGAGATGGCAGAGGCCAACAGCATCGAATCCACGCTGCTGAAGATCAAACTGCGCTGGGTAGGTCACATCTCCAGAATGGAGGACCATCGCCTTCCCAAGATCGTGTTCTATGGCGAGCTCTCCACTGGCCACTGAGACAGAGGTGCACCAAAGAAGAGGTACAAGGACTGCCTAAAGAAATCTCTTGGTGCCTGTCACATTGACCACCGCCAGTGAGCTGATATCGCCTCAAACCGTGCATCTTGGCGCCTCACAGTTCAGCGGGCAGCAACCTCCTTTGAAGAAGACCGCAGAGCCCACCTCACTGACAAAAGACAGAGGAAAAACCCAACACCCAACCCCAACCAATCAATTTTCCCTTGCAACCGCTGTAACCGTGTCTGCCTGACCCGCATCGGACTTGTCATTCACAAACGAGCCTGCAGCTGACGTTGACATTACCCCTCCATTAACCTTCGTCCGCGAAGCCAAGCCAAAGAAAAAAATTAATATCAACAGATTATTTTCATTATAATGATTAAACACTGAAATAATTCAATTTTATTTCAAGCTTCACACCAGCATTCTTTTACCTTAATTTTTGGATGAACTTTGGAATTTTTAAGCATTTTGTGTATCTTATATATCAGCAAATTTCATACTTTGGCTGTTATCTTACATAATTCACATTGATCCTGGTAGTTTAATGATAAAACTTTCTATATTCCCTGAACCAATTATTGGTTATAGAATTTAGAATATCACGTGTGATCAGATTACTTAGTTACTCATTGCTTCTTTCCTGAAGCTGTCTATGGTAACCAATCAGAAAGCTTTGTGGTATGATATATACAGTATCCATTCTTGACACTGACAACAAACAACGTTCCTTCGTTATCCAATCTCTGATTGTTACCCATCAGTTTTTTAAACCAATAGCCAAGCTTATGTCCTTGCATTAGATTACTGAACGTTCACAACAAAAATCTGTTTTTGTTTCAATAAAATTGAAAGCTGTTGTATCTGTCAGTGAGCAAGAGGAGAACGGGAAATAAATTTGTCAGAATCAGATTAACTTGAGCACTGAGATGAAGAATGGTTGAGCAATGGATGAGCCCTCATCAGATCCAACCAAAGGAGCATTCATTTTTTAATTGCCTGATGTGCATGATGAGCTGATCTTTTGAATTTTGTTTTAACAATGCCACAATAACCCATGAATGGCAAGCTGCCCAATTATATAACCATATAACAATTATAGTATGGAAACTGGCCTTATCAGTCCTTCTATTCCACACCAATTTAAGTGAACTCCACTAGTTCCACCTACCTGCTCCCTGACCACAACTCTCCAACCCCCTCACATCCATGCACTCATACAACCTCCTCTTAGTTGACAAAATTGACCCTGCTGCAACCACCTCTTCAGGAAGGTCATTCCACTCAGCCTTCACTCTCTGAGTGAAGAAGCTTTCTCTTATGTTACTTTTAAAGTTTTGGCCCTTAACCCTTAACTTATGATCCCTCATTCCAATCTCTTCTACCCTCAAGGGGAAAAGCCTATTCACATCTACTCTATGTATTCCCCTCATTATCTATTACACCCCATTAATCTCCCAATCCTGTATATTTTAGTGGGTGGGAGGAAACCAGAGCTCTTGGTGAAAACCCAGGCAGGTCATGGGGAGAATGTACAAACTGCTTGTAGATAGTGGCAGATTGGTAGCTGGGTCGCTGGCAATGTAATAGCATTGTGCCACCCATTAGAAGCTACTTATTAGAAATTTGTCATCAACATCCTTCAACCCCAGGAAAAAGATATTAAAACAATTAACTGCCAAACCATAGTGTTTAAATGTTAATGGCATTTTAATAGGGCCGATACACATATACTGTTTCATTCTTTCCAGACAGAGAAAACATAATCTTACAATTAGAGCCAAATTAATCTGAAGCATATCAGGGAGCAGTTTTTTTTCTGCATAACGGACGTCAAAATTCTACAAACACCCTTACAAAAGTGGATTTTATTTGATTACAGTTTAAAAGATTGAGACTGATAATTCTTTGTTGAGAAAACACATCAATTGACTTGGGAAAAAGAAGGTGAGTAAATGGAGCTGAACTCCTGATCACCTATAACCTACTTAAGTGGATGAAGAGGTTTGAAGGCTTCAAGGACTGAATCTTCTTTATAAATGTTTTTCTTTATGCTTTAGCGTTCTTGGTCATTTACTTCCCCGCAAACAATTTTCCTTAATTCCAATTACATTTTTTTCTCATCAGCTCATCATTTGGTGTTGTTTTGCACACAGGGAAATAAAATCAAAGGAATTTTGTTCTGATGTACTTTCACAATTCATTAAAGTGGAACAAAAAAGAAAGTGATGGATAAGCTCAGCTGACCAGGAAGTATTTAGGAAGAGAAATAACATTCTAGCTGTATGATCCAGCATCCAATCTAAAGGAATGCAGTGTAGCAAATGGAGGCACTACCAGCGGGGCAGCATTATGGACTCTTGCCCCATAATTCTGATGATAGTTATAAAGCAGGATAAGAATGATCTGGAGATTAAGGCCCTGAGTTGGGAAAAGGCAAATTTCAGTATCATACGACAGAAGCTGGGAAAAGCAGACTGCGATCAGCTATTTACAGGTAAGTCTCTGTCCAGCAGGTGAGAATCATTCATAAGTGAACGATTGAGTAAGGATGCCATAAGGATAGATAAGGATAAGGAAGGCAACGACAGCAGATTCACATAATCTTGGATGTAATGGAAATAAGGAAGCATGTGGAAGAAATGCAAAAGATAAAACAGGAAAGCTCGTAAACCCTATAGAAAGGGCAGGAGGATACTTTAAGGAAATATTAGAATGGTAAAGATAGGATACAAAATATTACTGTGACAGATGTGTTAATGTTAATATTAATATTTAAAGTTGTTATAGAATTATATATATTTTTGATAAGGTTATTGTGGATTTGAAATAAGATCAGAGATAGCTAGAAGATAGGCAGCAGAGAGTCATGGTGGACAACTGTCTGTCAGGTTGGAAGCCTGTGACAAGCGGGATGCCTCAGGGATTGGTGCTGGGCCCCTTGTTGTTTCTCATTTATATTAATGATCTGGAGGAGGGTGTGGTTAACTGGGTAAGCAAATATCCAGATGATATGAAAATAGGGGGAGTGGTGGATAGTGAGGTAGATTTTCTTGGATTACAGAAGGATTTGGTTTGTTTGGAAGAGTGCGCTGAAAGATGGCAGATGGAATTTAATGTAGACAAGTGCGAGGTGCTGCATTTCAGAAAAAAATAACCAAAATAGGACATTTGCAGTTAAGGGGAGGACATTGAGGTACGCAGAGGAACCTGGGGGATATGGTACAGAGTTCATTGAAGGTGGATTCCCATGTAGACAGTGTGGTTAATAAAGCATATTGTATGTTGGCCTTCATAAATCATAGAATAGAGAATAGGAGTTGGGAAGGGATGCTGCGACTGCTTAAGGCATTGGTGAGGCCAGATTTGGAGTATTGTGCTCAGTTCTGGTCTCCAAATTATAGAAAGGATGTAGATAAGGTGGAGACGGTGCAGAAAAAATTTACAAGGAGGTTGTCTGGCTTACAGCATCTAGATTACAGAGAAAGATTAAAGAGACTGGGACTTTATTCATTGGAATGTAGACGGCTGAGAGGGGATTTGATAGAGGTATTTAAAATTATGAAAGGAATAGATAGACCTAAATAGACTCTTTCTCCTGAGGGCAGGGGAGGTTGGAACAAGAGGGCATGAGTTAAGGGTAAGGGGGCAAAACTTTAGGAGAAATATTAGAGGATACTTTTTCACTCAGCGAATGGTGGCAGAATGGAATGACCTTCCACAAGAGATAGCTGCGGCAGGGTCCCTTCTGTCATTTAAGAGAAAGTTGGATGTGTACATGGATGTGAGGGGGTTGGATGATTTTGGGTGGAGAGTGAAATTGTTCAAATGAACTGGCGCAGATTTGAAAGGCCAACATGGCCTGTTTCCGCACTGCAAACGGTTATATGGTTATATGGCCACACACAGATACACAATACTCAGAAGTGAGATCATTTTCAGAGTTGATGTATCTTGCAAAGGCAGAGCTATAGAAGAATTGAAGTGGTATTAATTGAAAACTCAAGTACTATGTGTGGTTCTTGAAAGCATTTTTGTGTACATTCAACATTATGCCAGTAGCTCTTTCAAAACTCAAGTACCATTTGAATGACCTGCAGGGACAATTTGGAATCATCCACATATAGTTTTGTACTAAGATGAGGTCAGATCATTTTGAAGAAATGAAATCTAATCAAGGATGATGTCATGTCACATGATTATGGGAAGAATATTACTGAAGAAATCTGATGTTTTGAGTCATTTGGAAGAAAACATGCTTTCTCTGACAAGAGAAGTAGTAAAGTTTCCAAATCCTTTGACAAGGATCTCTGTTCTTATTAAAAGAAGGAACACCCAGTGATATTTTAAAAGAAAATAGCCACTCCAACTACTCTTTTAAGCAAAGAGAAGCAGCTTCATTTGTGTCCAGAAGAATGGTCACTTTTGATTAAGAAGTTTGAAATCATTGTAAAAGATACAGACTCTGAAACTCTGAAGGAAGATAGGAGGAGATTTGTGGAAAATCACTTGTATGGAGGATTGAAGTATTCCCTTCATATGAAGGAACATTGTTTTGAAAATGACTTTACAAAAGAAATTTGTGAGTTTTAAAGAAGTCTGATGATTTGAGTTTCAAAATACTTCATTATTGCTTTTGAGTAACAATTTAAAGTTATCAGATGCTTCACTCTTGCATCATAATTACTTCTGAACCACAATTTTAAAATATCCTCAAGTTCAACAAGATTTTTAAAACTGAACTTTAAAAATTACTTTTCCAGAATCAAGCTTAAACTGAAATAGTTTGGGATTTAATCACACACACTCACACACATACACATATATATAAATGTTATGTTATTAATGGTTTAATAAAAATCATTATTTCGAATTTACCATTGTCTGGGGAATTTCTCCATTGTCATTCCTTTGTAACAACATTTGTTAGTTTGTAACATTACTAACAGACAAGATTGAGGAAAATCACAAAGTATTTTATATATATTAAGGGTAAGATGGTAACCATTGAAAAAGTTGGACCTATTAGGTACCCAAGAGCCAATCTGCATGGAGCATGAGAATGTAGGTAAGGTCAAAAATAACTATTTTCATTTGTATTTCCAAAGGAGAAGAATATTTTAATTGGAGAATTCTTGGAGAGGGCGGTGCTAAAATTATACAACATATTTTCATAAAAAATCAGATATTAGATAGCTTAGCAGTCTGAAAGGTGAATAAACCACCAGGGCCTGTTGTGGTGTCCCTGGCTGCTGATTGCAGAAAGGGAAGAAATTGTTGGGGCTCTGGCAAATCTTTGTGGCCAACAATTTGGCCCCAGGTAGGATGTCAGATGACTGAAAAGAGCAAACACAGGACATTTATTCAATAAGGTTCAATAAGGACAGCATGGTTCAGCAATTTAATTACAGGTCTGTGAACCTAGTGTCAGTGGCAGGAAAGTTATTGGAAGAATTTTGAAGGTCAAGATAAATATACTCTTGAAGAGACAGGATTAATCATTATAACTTGCATTAATTTATAAGAGAGACTTCCTGTCCAATAAATTTGACTGAATTTTTCAGAGACAACAAAATGTATCAATGAGGTTAATATGTCAATGGATTTGGGATAGAAATCCAAAAATGTTCCACATGGGAGATTGGTTTTGTAAGGGTTGCAGTAGTTCTCAACCTTTTTCTTTCCACTCACATACCACCTTAAGCAATCCTTACTAATTACAGAGCACCTATGGCGTAGGGATACTTAAGGTGGTATGTGAGTGGAAAGAAAATGGTTGAGAACCACTGGGTTAAAGTGACTTAAAATCACTTGGTACTTGGGCTGCCAAACTGTGGCAGCCTGTAGTTTGTTTTGCATTCCTTTTAATGTTTCTGTGGTTGCAGCCTGTGAGACCAAGGTCTCTCGCTGTAGTTTAAAGATAAGACAGTCAATTTTGAATTGTTCTGAGTTCTGAGAAGGTGAAGGGTCATGGAGTAGACCTGAAAATTTAGTTTTTTTTAAAAATACATTTTATTTATAAATTTAAAACCATAAAAGATTTGTGTATTTTTCAGCAATACAAGTCCATTTCAAATACATGTGGTGCATATATAAGAATGCAAGAGAAAGACCTCCCCATAAACCTCCCACCCTCCTCCCACTAATCCTCTGTAAAGCAAAAAAAATGGGACAAGAGATCTTCAACAGGAACTCTCCTTACTAAAAATCTTCTTACAATATACCAAGATCTCTAGGAGAAAGGGAATGTCTGAGATTCATTCAAATATTCATACCCATAGTTTGTAAATATGGGCTCCATATTTTCCTAAATATATATTATATTTACCTCTTAAATTATAAGTAATTTTCTCATGTGGTATACAACTCTGGACTTCTAAACACCATCTCTCCATTCCCAAGTATGTGTCAGGCTTCCAAATTACAGCAATACGACCTGAAACTTTATTGACCATTTCAAGTAACATATTAAGTAGCTTCTCAAATATAGTATTAAGTATCTTTAATCGCTTAGTAAAGTTGATAAGTAGTTACCCTTATAAGATCTAATAAACCTTGGAAAAATCTATTCAACTTTGTCATGGATCTTTTTCAATGAATGAATCATAAACAAGGACATTCCAAGCTCTCCAGGTGATTATATAGGAAGATAGTCATTACATTTAGTCAATAAAATGGGTTGTTATTGACTCGTTACTCAATAGAAGATGGACCTTCAAGCAAGATTCGTGTCAAAGAAAATCTGGACTATTGACTCGCTAGTCAATGGAAAGATGGATTGGAAGATATTTGAAAGTTGAAAATTGAATTTAGAAGAAGACTGAATTGATTGGGCTCTGTTGAGAGCAGCTCAATAAGCAACAATCAAAACCATTGTTTGAAGCAGTAAGCCTTCTGTGTTTATTACAGAATAAAACAAGGTTTTGGGGCATTGGAGCCACTTGTCCCATTAGGATTGTTTTGGTTTTAGAGAAATTGTTCTGAATGTTTAAAATCCGAGTGTTACAAACAACACAATGAAATAAAGAGCAGTTGCATTTACTAAGGAGTCAGGAACAGCTGCTAAGGAACGATGTGTCAAGAACATGAAAGCAACAGAGCTTAAAGAAGAATTGTTAAGGCCACAATTCAATCAAGACTGAGGGAGGATTATAGATAAAGAAAAGAAAACAGTTGTGATGGATACACATTTCCCCAAATTACTGCAAAAACCATTAACAGAATTTGAGACCAAATTCTCAATAGTGGCTGAAACTATGCCACAAGATGGTGGTGTGGTGGATGAACAATCCAAAATGGAGACATGGTCAGAGATTAAAGCATCACCTGATGCACAGGGCCTAATTGGACCTAGCGATAATACATCAACTATTTCCAGGAGGACGAGCTCAAGAGCAGGCTCCAGAGATTCAAGTGTTGCATCTATGCATTTAAAGATACAACCAGATGCAGCAGCTCTTAAAGTGAAAAAGAAAATGTTTCAGTTTGAATTAAACTTAGAAGATAAGGAGGAGCAGATAAGACTGAAATGGGTACAGCGACGACAAGAGGAGGAGCAACAGGAGGGGCGGGGATGACAAGAGGAGGTGAGGCGATAACAAGAGGAGGAGTGACAGGAGGGGTGGGAATGACAAGAGGAGGTGAGGCGATGACAAGAAAAGGAGCTGCAGGAAGAGCAAATAAAAATGGTGGAAATAAAGCTAAAAAAGCAAAAGAAGCAACTAGAAATGGACCAAAAATTTGCTGCTATTGATGCCAGATCACAGGCACTAGAAACTTCAGTGGTATCTGATGCTTGAAGTAAATAACTGAAAACATCAAGTTTTGATGAAGAACTCCAAGAAAGGAAATTGTTAGACACAAAAGCTGAGTCGCCGTTAGAATCACAATATGGGCCTGGTCTTGGAATAGACAGGTCTAGGTACAAAGCTGAACGAATGCTAAAACAACAAGAAGTGCTTCTTCAAGGACTAGACAAATTCAGATTTGGTGCTGAACCAGTGCTACAACCACAAAATAGCTTGGTCCTGAAAAAGACAGGACAAGGCATGGGGCTGAGCCAGCAATAGAACCACAAGAAGACAAGAACTAAGCAGATTAAGACTTGGTGCAGAGACACTGTTACAGGCATAATTCAGACTTGGTCTTGATCCAGGCAGAGTCAGTGTCGTGAATGCGAGATGAGCGAGATCCTGAATTAACGAGGTTGATCCAAGGATCCAGAGATCAAACCCCAATGATGGTCATATTTGACAAAGATGGGAGTCAAATGCCATCTCTTATAGGATCATAAATCCGGGTGGACAAAATAATGTAAAATAAGGCATGACAAGACAGGATGAAATGAGTGCATTGTTAATTCATTTGCTCCGAATCAACGATTCAAAATGGCTAATTGGTTATTAGAGAAACATTTTGGTGATAAACATAGAATTTCTAGAGCTTATATACATAAGGCTCTTTCATGGTCATCAATAAGACCAGAGGACACAAATGGTTTACAAGCTTATGCCATCTTTCTCAAAGGATGTTGTAGCATCATGTCGGAGATTGGCTATTTTTGGGCGGTTGACATACCTCAGAATATGATAAACATTGATAGATAAATTACTCAGCTGGATAAGAGAATTATGGAGAAGATAAATTGTTGAATATCAAAGAAATCATAAGGTGGCAGCTACTTTCGATGATGATGATGTTAATGGTGGTATAACCAGCCAATGAAACACGATTAGCATCGACTGGAATATAAACTAGAATATGATAGACACATAAATTTAAAAAATACACACAATAAACCCTATGCAGTAAGACCGGAATATTGTAAAATAAATTGTTTTTAAAAAATTACTGATTTTGAAATATAAGTGCAGCACCGCTCAATGCCATGAACTGATATTTTACATTATCACGCTTTATAAGAAAAGCTCTTTTTAAGTCTAGTATTTCTTGAGCGAAAGCTCGTATAGTGTCTGCCCCATCGTAGGTGAGTAAAAAGTTTGTGGTTAGGGTGTGTTGCATCTTTAATGATATTCCTTGCCCTGTCCAAACATCATCCTCTATAGATAGATTTGATGGTAGGAAATTGCATTCCAACATTCTGTTGGGCAGTTTTCACTACCTGCTGGAGTAACTTCCTATTTTGTGCAGAACAATTTCCATACCAAGGATTAGATGGATTTAATTAACAGATAAGTGAATGTTGTTACAGATCCAGTGTATGCAATTAAAAGTACTCAAACAATGAGTAAAGAAGTTGAAAAGTTCAAATCATATCCTCAATTAAAGTTGAAGAAAAGTACATTTGCCACCTCTCTGACAGTGGTGGATAAAGAAATTAAGGAAAATAAAAGTTCCCCTGTTGAGAAAAAACATTTATTATGTTATTATTTGGAAAAATGTGCACAGATGGAAAAGAAAATGTATAATAAGAGAATTGCTTATTTGAAGGAAAATGGAATGTGTTTTTGATGTCTGTATAAAGGAAACATCAGCTGAGATAAATGTAATCAAAATCATCCCAAAATGCTACACATCTTCAAGGAAAAGAAGGAACAGAAAAGGAACAAGCCTCAATGAAGCAGATGAAAACAGTCCTGAAGCTTTAACATCAACAAGTGGGCTTACTGGGGCTGGTGCAGCTAATTGCAAACTCTCGATAGTACTTGTACAAGTTAAAGCCAAGGACAGGAATGTAACAATATGTACACATCCATTTCTTGAGCCAGGAAGATCTGCATCATTTTGCACCGTGGGGCTTATGAAAAGGCTTAATCTTGAAGGAAAAAAGACAAAGATTTTATTGAAAACCATGGGACAATGAAACTAACATGATTTTAAGGATTAAAGATTGTTGGAAACCCAGTGATGATTTTTGTGAATCCCCCAGGCATATATATACACAGAAGATTATGCCTGTACATAAAGGAAACATTCCACATTGAAGTAATGTGGATCATTGGTCATATCGGAGGAAGGTTTAAATACCAGAAGATAACTCTGAGATAGAGATGCTAATTGGTTTAAATGTACTGAAGGCTCTGGAACCAATAGAAGCAATCCTAGTGAGGGAGATGGACCTAATGCTGGCAAAGCCATTAGATAGAAAGAATGATATTGCTCAGAAGCAGTCAACAACAAGTGTCAATATGATATCTGTTGTGAAACTCAAAGAGTCTTCAAAAAAATATAAACAGTTCTTAGAAAATTTTACTGATGAAAATAAATCAAGAGCACCTAATTAGTCAAGAAGAAATTGTTTGCATCAAATATGGATGAAAATGAAGCACCCTGCAAATACTGCTGGTGATTATCCCAGTGAAGGTAAATCAAGGGCAGGAATGAAACAAATGCCTAAGAACAAACCTGACAATATGGTGCAACTGCCTTTAGAGTACAAAATGTTGAAAAAGAATATTTAAGCTTGAATATTTCAAGTTTAATCCAAATACATGTGGTATTTTATAAAAAAAGAAAAGAAGTTTTAAAAAAAGAAAGAAAAACCTCCTTTAAATCTCCCCAACTCCCTATAACCTAAAAAAAGAAAGAAAGAAAAAGAGGGACAAGAAAACCACATCAGGAGTATTTCACTTTCTGATACTTTTAAACATATAAATATTTAAAGAGACCTATAAGAGGAAATGTATCTTCAAGATTCATTTATATTTTAATACCAGCAGCTTGTAAATATGAGGCCCATATTTCACAAAATATATGATATTATAAGTAAATTTCTCAAGTGGAATACAATTCCAAACTTCTGTATGCCATCTTTCCATTCCCAAATGAGTATATGACTTCCAAGTTATAGCAATACATTTTCTAGCTATTACCAAAACAATAGGAACAAATTTTATTTGATACATATTCATATTTAATTTAGGTTTAATCTCTTTCACATCTTCCAGTAAAAATAACATGGATCCTATGGGAATCTTACTCCAGTTATTCATTCAAATTAATTACCCAAATCAAGCCAAAAAGGTTTAATTGTGGAACACTGCCAAGTTGAATGAAAAAGAGTTCCAAAATAAGAATCATCTTGTACCCTCAAGAATGTGAATACCTTGGAAATTAAAATTGACTTTCTAAACAGACAGATTACCAAAATCTGTCTTTTACAAGAAGCAGAAAGCTTTAATGATTGACTTTCATTTTCTTTTGAATATCTACCCATTGTATGATTTGATTTTTTTGTAGTGGTAATTATTATTTTTAGATATAATAATTATGGGCCAGTATTGTAAGGGTTAAAATGAATTAAAATCACTTGTATACTTGGGCTGCCAGTCTGTGGCATCCTGCAGTTTGTTTTGCATTCCTTTGAGAGTTTCTGTGATTGTAGCCTGTGAAATCAAGGTCTCTCACTGTGGTCTCGAGATAAGACAGTTAGTTTTGAATTGTTCTGAGTTCTGAGAAAATGGAGGGTTTTTGAATAGATCTGAAATTTTATTGACCATTTCAAGTAACATGTTGAGTAATGTAATAAGTATAGTATTAAGTATCTTTAATTTTATATCAAACTTGAGTAATAACCCATATAAGACCTAATAAATCTTGGAGCACTCTTTTCAACATTGTCATGGATCTCTATCAATGAATGGTTCATACACAAGGATATTCCAAGCTCTCCAGGCAACAGTATAGGAAGATTGTCTCAACAGGACCAATTGGTTAAGCCCTTGCGATCCAGTGCAAATTGGTGAATTGATTTCAAAAGTGGATTTATTATTAATGTAAAATGTATGATTAGTAAATTCACAGATGATATGAAAATTATTGGTGGTATTGATGGTGAGAAAAGTGGTAATAAGTGATCAATTGCAGATGATGCATTTTGGGAGGACCAAAAAGAGTCAAAACATCATCATGAATGGCAGGGCTTGACAACGTCATAATGATGGCAGGGACCTTAGTGTGCAATTCCAATTATTGCAGAAGGTGACAGCACAGATAGCTCGGGAGTGTTAAAATGGTGCAAGAGATACTTTCCTTCAATAGTCAAGACATGGAATATAAAACAAAGAAATTATGGTACACCTTTATAATACACCCAGAGTATTGTATATAGTTCTATTACCACACTATATGAAACACAGACTTCATTAAAGAAGGTGCAGATGACACTCAACAAGATGTAACCTGGGTTGGAAGGATGTCAGTAGGAAGGGAGACTATATAGTTTTGTTTTCCTTTTAGCTGAAGAAGCTAAGGCGTGGGGGTGGGTGGGAGGAGTGTGGAAAGGAAGGGAAATTTGATGGACGTAGGCAAAATTATAATATTTTTAATATTTTATTTAAATTCAATATATGTATTAATATCTAAATACAGAATTGTCTTTCATTTAAATCTAAATAATAATACATATACCCCCAAGCCTTCCCATACCCTCCCCCCAAAATAATAACCCCCCAAAAAATAAAACAGAAAGAAAGAGAAATAGGTATGTTTTTGGGAGATAAATTGGGAAAGGTTTGTGAGAGTAGGACACACACAAACACTTTAAAACAAATCTTATTTGAAATACTTGAGCTCTGCCACATGGTAGACGTAACGGCTACATAGTTTTAGCAAGAGCTTTGAAGAGTGCTCAAGTGACTTCACTAATGGATTATTGTTTGCAAAAGGCAACAGATGAAAGAGCATGTCAGTGCTGCTGCTGTCTGGAGGAGAGCTAGCTGTTGTAAGAGGGCCAAGTGGTTTTGCAAGCAGAGAGAGTAAAACAAGCCTTCTCTCTATGTATGTGTCAGAGAGAGACACACACAGAGATCACTTGTACAGTGTTACAGCTAGCAGAAGTAGCTGGGACTGGAACAAGATAAGCTGGCAAGCCTGTTTGGAATACAGCCTGGTCAAAGCCCTTGTGGTTCATGCAAGAGGAGAAGATTGGCTGTCTAATGTCTCACTTGCAATAAGTGAAACAGAAAGGAACTTGGTGATGACCTGAAAGAAAGAGGTTATCATCTGGAGAACCCTGAAGGGGCAGGTTTCGTCAGCAAGACACTGGAGTGGCTGATGGAAGTAAATCAGTTGTGGATGTCCCGGAACAATAACTCTCTCTCTGAAAACCAACAAGAACCTTCCTGAGTGGTAACCATTTACCTTTCAAGCACCAAAGCCTGGTGAACTTTATAAATGTTAAATTTTGTGCACAGTATAAGAATTGCCTGTAACCAGTGAACTTGGAGGAATGAGAAGTGAGATTGGATTGTGAACCAAAGAACTTTTCTGAACTTACACACACATTACACACATGTGCATTTAGAATTAGGTGGTTAAGTTAGGTTAAATAAGCTAGTGATAAGTTAAAGTGTAATTATATTTTCATGTTTAAAGATAATTTAAAATAACCTTTGTTTAAGTAACCATTTGTCTTGGTGAATATCTATTGCTGTTGGGTTTAAGGGTCCTCTGGGCTCGTAACAATAGAAAATAGAAAAATCTAACTGGATTCTAAAGTTACAATCAATTTCATCACATTTTCCCTCTTGAATACTAAACCTATATATACCAAGGAGTTGATAAGGTTTTAAGATTAAGAGGATAGTTTCATAATAGATAGGTTAGATTGTTGGAAACTTTTCCCCACAGCAGACATGTCTAAAACTTGAGTGTGTCTTTACAATGAAAGGTCGGAAGTTTGCGGGGGATTTGAGGAAGATTTTTTTTTACTCTGAGTAGGTGGCTGCAATTTGGAAAGCATTGCATTGGTAGCTGTTAAAGGCAGAAACTCGCACATCATTTAAGACTTGAATTACCAAGGCATAAATAGCAATGAACAAAGCAGTAGAAATTGGGATTTATAAATATATTGAGGGCCAAAGAGCTTGCTTCTATGCTGCATGACTCTGACCTTTCATCAGGCTCAGAAACGGGTCCAAAGATGCTTGTTGACCTGCTGAATGTTTCCAATATGCCCTGGTTTCTCTTCAGCATCTACAGTATTTTCAATCTGGATAAATGAAGAGGAAGCTAGGCTCTGAAGAATGCCATCTTTGGACTCTTAGTTAGCTAATTATTTCTGTTTGATAAAGTGCGACATTCACAGTTAATTATTCTGATATGAATCAATTAATTTTGTGCTTTCTTGTTCCTGGAATTTTCTCAGGTTAAAAAAAAATAAATGAGAGGGGAAAATGAAGTGATAAGTTTTACTCAGTGTTGAGATTTACACACTTAATATTCTGTTACACTCAAATCTTCTTCTTTGGCTTGGCTTCGCGGACGAAGATTTATGGAGGGGGTAAATGTCCACGTCAGCTGCAGGCTCGTTTGTGGCTGACAAGTCCGATGCGGGACAGGCAGACACGGTTGCAGCGGTTGCAGGGGAAAATTGGTTGGTTGGGGTTGGGTGTTGGGTTTTTCTTCCTTTGTCTTTTGTCAGTGAGGTGGGCTCTGCGGTCATCTTCAAAGGAGGTTGCTGCCCGCCGAACTGTGGGGCGCCAAGATGCACGGTTTGAGGCGATATCAGCCCACTGGCGGTGGTCAATGTGGCAGGCACCAAGAGATTTCTTTAGGCAGTCCTTGTACCTCTTCTTTGGTGCACCTCTGTCACGGTGACCAGTGGAGAGCTCGCCATATAACACGATCTTGGGAAGGCGACGGTCCTCCATTCTGGAGACGTGACCCACCCAGCGCAGCTGGATCTTCAGCAGCATGGACTCGATGCTGTCGGCCTCTGCCATCTCGAGTACTTCGATGTTAGGGATGAAGTCGCTCGAATGAATGTTGAGGATGGAGCGAAGACAACGCTGGTGGAAGCGTTCTAGGAGCTGTTGGTGATGCCGGTAGAGGACCCATGATTCGGAGCCGAACAGGAGTGTGGGTATGACAACGGCTCTGTATACGCTTATCTTTGTGAGGTTTTTCAGTTTGTTGTTTTTCCAGACTCTTTTGTGTAGTCTTCCAAAAATGTTATTTGCCTTGGCGAGTCTGTTGTCTATCTTGTTGTCGATCCTTGCATCAGATGAAATGGTGCAGCCGAGATAGGTAAACTGGTTGACCATTTTGAGTTTTGTGTGCCCGATGGAGATGTGAGGGGGCTGGTAGTCATGGTCGGCAGCTCGCTGATGGAAGACCTCAGTTTTCTTCAGGCTGACTTCCAGGCCAAACATTTTGGGAGTTTCCGCAAAACAGCACGTCGAGCGCTGAAGAGCTGGCTCTGAATGGGCAACTAAAGCGGCATCATCTGCAAAGAGTAGTTCACGGACAAGTTTCTCTTGTGTCTTGGTGTGAGTTTGCAGGCGCCTCAGATTGAAGAGACTACCATCCGTGCGGTACCAGATATAAACAGCGTCTTCATTGTTGAGGTCTTTCATTGGCTTGGTTCAGCATCATGCTGAAGAAGATTAAAAAGAGGGTTGGTGCGAGAACGCAGCCTTGCTTCACGCCATTGTTAATGGAGAAGGGTTCAGAGAGCTCATTCCTGTATCTGACCTGACCTTGTTGGTTTTTGTCCAATTGGATAACCATGTTGAGGAACTTTGGGTGGCATCCAATGCGCTCTAGTATTTGCCAAAGCCCTTTCCTGCTCACGGTGTCGAAGGCTTTGGTGAGGTCAACAAAGGTGATGTAGAGTCCTTTGTTTTGTTCTCTGCACTTTTCTTGGAGCTGTCTGAGGGCAAAGACCATGTCAGTAGTTCCTCTGTTTGCGCGAAAGCCGCACTGTGATTCTGGGAGAATATTCTCAGCGACACTAGGTATTATTCTATTTAGGAGAATCCTAGCGAAGATTTTGCCTGCAATGGAGAGCAGCGTGATTCCCCTGTAGTTTAGCATGGCTAAACTACTTCATCACGTTTTCCACCATTCTAGATTAATTATACCATGATGCTACGGAGTGTCGAGTTATGTTCCATAAAAACAAATTATTAATTTCTTTACATGTTTGTAGTAGAAGCTTTATTGTTACTGTGCACCAAACTGGGAAAGACACTGTCAGTATTCAATGGGTCAAAATCCACAGGCATGTTTAAGTAGCAGTTTTGGTAATCAGTAGGAATATGGTAGATTACAAACCCAGCCTGGAGGCATTCTGTCAAATGGATTTGAAATCAGTAACTACATTTCCCTCATCTGATTCCTTCAAATCACTTCATTGTTGAAATCACTTTATTGCTGAGAAATGTCCACACCAAATGCATGGTGCAAGAATAATTCAAAAGGTTCATAGTCTGATATTTCCTCTTATGGGTAAATGAGACCCATGTTGTAAATGTACTTAACTACAATAAAACTATTTTTGTCACAACATTTGAAATATCTGATTGGATGAATAGCACACATAGCAATTAAAGTAGCTGCCTCATCTTTCCAGCACGTCTAACTTCTGATACTGTCTGTGAGGAGTTTGCATGTTCTTTCTGAGACTGCCTGGGTTTCTTCCAGGTGGTTGGGTTTCCTCCTACCTGCCAAAGACATGAGTGATATTTGGTCATTTTAAATTTTCCATAATGCATAGACAGAATTCAGAGGGGAGTTGATGGGAACATAGAGAGAATAAAATGGGACTACATGAGACCAGTGAAAATTAGTGTTGCTGTGGTCACCAAGGACTAAAGTACATATTTCTATGCTGTATGGCTCTACGACTCACTGCTTGTGTTCTGAGATACAAATAGGGTTCTCTCAAAACAGAATTACACCCAAATCTTGTGTGGTAAACAGTCTCTCCATCTTTCCCTAACACCCAAACATTAAAAAAAACACCTGTAGTGAGCCGTGTGTGGGTGGACAGGCTGAATCAACGGAAAAGTCAGCCATCCCAAGATGGCACGGGCCCTCCTTCACTACTGAGAAGAACCCCGCAGTTGGCACCACATGCGAGCTCAGGGAACTCCCTGCTTCTGTATGGCACACCACTGGCCGAGGAGTCACGCAGTGATGTGCTGACATCACTCCTGGAAGCCTGTGCATATGTCGCTGGAAGTGAGCATTCCCTATGGGGAAACATGGCAATTTCAAGTAATAAAATCAGTTTTTTTGGTTCACCCACATACCGAGTTGACGTCTCTTCATTTCATAGTGCTGCCGCAGTAGTCACTACAGTGGTGACCCCGAAGGTTCCAATGTCTTGGACCCCATATCGAACGCATCAGAATGCCAGAATCCACTACGACTACAGTTGCAACAGCTGCGGCCAACATAGTGGGCATGCATTTACCGCCCATCTGGGCAAACCAGACCAGGAACTGGCTGCAATTGGCTGACTCCCAGTTCCACATCAGGGGAATTGTCTCAGAGGACACCAAGTTTTGGCATGTCGTCAGCGCAATGGACGCTGCCATTGCAGCCAAAGTAAGCTCCTGCATGGAGAACCATCCGATGGAGCACAAACTCAAGCAGTTCTGACGGTTCCTCCTCGACTCCCTAGAACTCAGCTGGCATGTTCATGCCATTCAGATCTTAATCATGCAGGGCCTGGGCGACAGGAATCCATTCAAGCACATGCTGGTGGCCCAGCGGATGTTTCCTCTTTGAAGCCCTGTTCTTCTCCAAGCAGCCGGTACAGGTTTCCTTAGTGGTTTCGGACATGGATTTCAGTGCCCCACACCTTGTAGCCAAGGAGGCAGACAGGCTCTTCATTAGCCCACAACACAGCTCCCTCCATGTGCAGCCCATCTACGCCATCGCAACCAGCCTGCCAGAAAGCCCAAAAGTGGCCGCACGCAACAGCAATGTGACAGGCACACAGAGAAACATGGTTAATACCGTTTCTACCACCGCCGATGGGGTGGGAACTCCCAGCGGTGCACCCCCATCCCCACTGCCAAACCTAACATGTTGATGGGAAATGGGCAAGCCGGCCACCGATAGTGGCCTCGGCAGTTGGCGCTCTGAAAGGACTACTCTATCTCAGAAACCAGCAGACAAAGAGGGACACAGGCACAAAAATCAGCCTCATTCCGCCGAGGTATTTTGAGGCCAGACACAACCCCAAGGGCTTCCACCTGCAAGCAGCCAACGGATCCTCCATCTCAAGCTACAGGACCCACCTGGTCATCATCTACGATACAGACACGGTCTTCTAGTGGGAGTGCACAATCGCAGCCGTTGGCAGGCATGACTCAGAGCGGTCTTCCAACGGGCACACAAAATGCTGGTGGACATGACGAGATGCCAGTTAGTGAATGCTTTCATGTTCCAGACTTTTCCCCTCACCCTGCGGCAAGGTTCCTTCCTGCCGTTAAGGATCCACGCCCTGGACCAAGATGAGTATGCCCGCCTACTGGCCAGGTACCTAGCTTACTGGCCCCAAACTTCCATGACTCTAACCTGCTACATGGCATGGAGTATCACATAGAGACTGCCGGGCCCTCAGTGCATGCATGGACCCGGCACCTCCTGCAAGACTAGCTCCAACAAAGCAATGTTGAGTTCGCCGGCATGGAGGAGCTGGGGATTATCCACCATTCAAACAGCCCATGGGCCTCCCCACTCCACTTGGTGCAGAAGAGCTCCAGCGGTTGGTGCCCATGCAACGACTACAGATGGCTAAATGAGACGTCAGTCCCACACATCCAGGACTTTGCCACAAAACTACATTCGTATTCGTAAGGAGAAGTCAGCAAGGAAGCCCCCTACAGTGCCTGTAAAAGGCCTGTTCAAGGTAATAGAGAGAGACAGTGTTGTGTTTACACTGGACATTGGTGGCCAACCGGACAGATTCACAGTCGACTGCCTCAAAGCCACGCAACTTGACTCCAACCTGCCAGCCCTGAACCCCCAGGTCAGATGCAGAGGCCGACTGCCCAGAGACTGTAAGTTAAACCACTGAGGGGCCAGCGGTGATACTGTGGGGGGAGGGGTGTGGTTTAGAGGGTCGAGTGACCAGGCGGGTAGACGGGCCGAATTGCCACAATAGTTGGCCTTCCCAAGATGGCACGGGTCTCCTTCACTACCGAGAAGCCCGCAAACTCCCCCACCCCCGCTTCTGTGTGGAGCAACGCCGTCCGAGGAGTGACGCAGTGACATGCTGACGTCACTTCTGGAAGCCAGCGCATACGTCATCAGAAGTGGACGTTCCCCACAGGGAAATGTAGGAAATTCAAATAATAGTCAGTTTTTGGTTCACCCTCGTATTACGTGAACGTCTCTTCATTTCGTAGCGCTGCCGCAGCAGTCACTACACACCTTTCAAAACTGCGAAGATGACTTGGTTCATTTGCTTTCTTGAAACCCCCGACCAGAATGATTGATGATGGTAGCAGCTCACAGAAATCGCATTTGCCATATCGTTCCCAATCTGATAAACAAGAGAATCCGTTAAAATATACTCTCCGTGGAAAGCACAATTCAGTTATGGCTGTAACTGAGTTGTTGGCAGGGAGGGGTGTTCCAATGCCTTGAGTATTTATGGTCACAACTCCTTCCCCCTCCAAGATCAGCAGCTTACTATCATTTCTATTGAAGGAGTGCTCAACATCTCTGTGAGTCAAGGCCACAATGAAGGACAGAACCTGTATCAGCCCCATAGTATTTACCACACAAGACTGAGCTACTAGATTAGATTAGATTCAATGTTATTGTAATTGAGCCAAGTAAAATACAAAGTAAATGAAATATATTTAGGATCCAACCAGAAGGTAAAAAATAGCGCAAAATATAGTACAAATAATTATGTGCAAATGATCTTTTATCTAAGTGGAGCAGATAGCTGTAAATCAATATTCAAGTGAATACCCTTTTGTATGAGTTATTTGAGGAAGTAATGAGCAGGACAGACAGAGGGGTGGCAGTGGATGTGGTAAACTTGGATTATCAGAAGGCAATTGAGGCATGAGGTTGTGAAACAAGATAGGAAGAGAGCATGGTGCTCTGAGAAAGGCACTAGCAATATGGATTTAATTCCTCAGATATGTGTTCTGGATGTGGTAAAGAGATTGGTTCTTTTTTTTTACATTCAGTATGGTTTTGAGAAAAGGTGAAACTTTTTGGTATAAGATTATGGAATTTTTGGAAGGTTTGTTTTAAGTTTAAACTTGAACTTGATCCAATGTTATTTTTGTTGGGATACAGCACAACATTGATTTTGGAGCTAAAATTAGAGAGGTTTCAAATTGTGTTTATTCGATTGGCATTAGCAGTGGCTAGAAAGTGCATAGCTGTCACTTGGAAAAATGAAATATTCAAAGATGTGTCACGGAGTCCAGAAGACCCCCAAAACCAGCAGCAATAGATATGCACCACAACACAGGGGTACTTAAACAAAAGTAGTTTTTTAATTATATTGGAACAAGAAAACAGAATTGAACTTTAACTTATTACTTAACCTACCTAACTATTTAATCCCCCCTCTAATACTAAGCACAGGTGTGTGTAATGTATATTTATAATTAGAAAAGTTCTTTGGATCACAGTCCAATCTCATTGGTTGCAGGCAATTCTTGTTCTGTGCACAGAAGTTAGCAGTAACAAAGTTCACCAGTCTTTGGTGCTTAACAGGCAAATGGCTACCACTCAGGCGGGTTCTTGCTGGTATTCAGAGAGATTCCTTTTCCAGGACATCCACAACTGATTTCTTCTCAATCAGTCTTGCTGACAAAACTTTCCCCTTTAGGGTTGACCTTTCAAGCTGCCAATCTTCTCCTTTGACCAGGCAGCCTTCCAAAGTTTGGCAGCTTGTCCTTCTGGAACTGATTTCTCTCTCTGTTTCACACCCACCCTCTCTGAGAGCAAAACTTTTCTCCTCTCTGCCTGCAAAGATCACATGCTCTCCCAGGCAAGCTGCTGTCGATACTTTGTTGCCTCCTGTAAAAAGCATTCTGCAAAAGTCCTGCAAATATTCTGTGTTTTAAAATGTCTGTGTGCAAGCAGCTTTAACAATTCCTCCCAAAGCACCTCTAAATACTCTATCACAGATGGCATAGAGTTGCGATCTTGTATTCCACTGGAAAATATAACTTAAAATTTATGCAATAATCATTATTTTTTCATTAAAGTGTGAGACCCAAATGTGAAATATATGGGTTTAGAAATGTTGTAAAGTCTTTTTTTTCCTTCCTAATGGAGGTGGCATCCTACATGGCAATAAGTAGATGGTAATATGTATATGTTAACTCTTTTTTTAATATATATTTTTTGGGGTAGCTCTTGGAGGGGGAGGGGTGAATAAAGGGAGAAAACTTTGTTTATATCTTTTTACTTGTTTGTATACTATATCTTTAATAAATAAAATATACAAAAAAAAATAAAGAGAAAGGCACTGACATGGATGCAAGATTGACTGACTAGCAGAAGACAAAGTGTGTAATAGAGCCCTATCTTGTATGGCTGTGGTCAGTGTGGGATCTGCTACTTTTCACACTATACGTAAAAGATTTAGATGATGAATTGAAGGCTTTGTCACCAGGTTTGTGGATGATGCAAAGATAAGGGGAGGGGTGGGTAGAGTTAGGAATTAGGGAGCCTGCAGAGGGACTTGGACAAATTGGGAGAATGGTCAAAGAATGGGCAGATGAAATAGTTTCAAAAGGTGTATGATTTTATAAATGGGGATAGAATTCAGAAAGTGGAGGTCCAAAGGGACTTGGGAGTCCTGGTGTAGGATTCCCTACAGTTTCAGTCAGTAGTAAGGAAGGCAGATGCAATGTCGGAACTCATTTTGAGAGGACTAGAATGTAAAAGCACGTATGCAATTCTGAGGCTTTATAAGGCATTGGTCTGATCACATATGGAGTATCACAAGCAGTTTGGGCCCCATATCTCCAGAAAGATGAGATGGCAATGGACAGGGTTTAGAGGAGTTTATGAGAATGATCCTGGGGATGAAAGGGTTAGCATAGTGTTTCATGACTCTGGGCCTGAACTTATTGGAGTTTAAAGAATGAGAGGGGACCTTCCCAAAATGTTCCAAATATTGAAAGAGTGAATGTGGAGAAGATATTTCCAGCAGTGGGAAAGTCTAGAACCAGAGGGGCATAGTCTCAGAATTTTAAAAATTTCCAGTTAGTGCAGAGAGAAGAGGAGAAATTTCTTCAGCCAGAGGGTGGTGAATCCTTGGAATTCATTGCTTCATTAGGATATGGAGCCCAAGTCATTGGGCATATTTAAAGCAGACGTTGATAGACTCTAAATTAGTAAGGGTGTCAAAGGATATGTGGAGAAGGCAGGAGAATAGGGTTGAAAGGCAAAATACATCACCCATGATTCAAATGGCAGATTAGACTCAATGGGGTGAATGACCTACTTCTGCTCCTAAGTCTTATGGTCTCATTATAGTTCAATGCTCAATGTTTTGTTAAGAGTTAACAACAAAAGTGGTAGATTGGATATTACTTGTTCAGTTTCTGTCAATAAGGCACCCAGAAGTTCCTGGTTCACTTTCACAGAGGGGAGGATTTGGACACAAATGTGTTAAGTCATACACGCATTGGATCTCATAAGACAATTTACACATTACAAATGGACACCACATGCTCCAAATTCTGATCGATATTGTTTGCATAGCAAGATGGTGTTGCTGTATGGAACCGAGATATTTACATGGAATAGATGTGATCTGTAGATGCTGGTGGAAGGACACTTGCTAGTTAGCATTCTCTTTTAGTGCAACCTTGAATTGCCTGCCTGCCATTTTCTCTTCCTCCTGCTCCAAATGTGCCTGCATCTCGCAGGGTGAATGCTGAAATACCAGTAACAAACCCCAGGGTTGCACTTACCTGGCAACAGGACTTTCTCTGTTCTGAAATAAAATACAGCAATTTGTCCAATATTTGTTCAACAGCACAGATTTGGAAATGTTCCCTTTAATACTCTGAGGCTCCAATGCAGACATAGAGCACAAATAGGACAATAATAATGTATTCTTTTCCCAGATGTGCTATGTAATTCATTAAAATGGAAGACTACTTCTTCGATGAATGTGAATGTAAAAATTTACCAATTCATGCCATTGGGTGAAGTTTATCTTCGAGGTAATCATCTTAATTATTGGTCCTTGTTTTGAAATGAAAGTGTTTTAAAGAACAGTCACAAAGAGTTGAATATGCATCTGCAAGTGTCAGGAACAGTTAATATTTCAAGGACACAAGATATCTCTGATGGCTGTTTCTCATCAATGAGTCAGCACAAGATGGATTTAAACACGTTTTTCTGTTTCCTTCAAATAGTCCAAGACTTCATAGGGAAAGAGCTAACAAAACATAGTAAAATTCTGATTCTCCTCATAGATCAATCTTTCATGGTTCCATTATGTGCATTGTGATACAACACCATATGGTTGGGCCCATTCCCGTACATGCTTTGCCTAATACATAAATACTCTGATCACTCACAGCCTTTGATAAAACTCATATTTGAGACTGAGGTGGGAGTTCATGATCATTGATGAGGAAGAACATTAAGAAAGTCCCCTTACAGGTGTGGCTTTGCTCCTTTCCATAATCTCAAAGCTCTATACTTTGGTGGCGGCAGACTAGCGGATGATCTGGACGATAGGATATTATTCTATTGCTAATCCTAAACTCTTTGATTCATTTTTCTTTTCTTTTGTAGCAGAATAACACATTATCCGGGAAACCTGATATGTATAACAAGAGTGTGGAAAACAAGGCTCTGGGTAGACCTAACTGGACCATGTAATTTTCAAGGGAGTGTGGAGAACAGGATCAGATGAGTGAAAGGAAACAATGGATCTGGAGAGCCAGTGCATGGAAGAGAGCACAGAAACGAGGAGAGAGTAAAAGAACATGGAACATGGGAATGGGGTTGCTGTGAGTGGATGGGAATCACCCAGTGAGGCGGTTGCCAAACCATCAGGATTTTCAAATAGTCAGATTGTGGATGAGGAGAATTTCACCTGTGGCAGAGTATATAGAAATGTTTTGGGGAGATAAATTGGGAAAGGTTTCTTAGAGTAAGTCACATACAAACACTTTAAAACAGATCTTATTTGAAATATTGGAGCTCTGCCCAAAGCTAGACATATCGGCCTCACAGCTTTTGCAAGTGCTTTGGAGAGTGCTCAAGAAAATTCACTAATGGATTGTTGTTTACAAAAGGCAACATATGAAAGAGCATGTTGGAGCCGCTTCTGTCTGGAAGAGAGCTTGCTATTTTAAGAGGGTCACATGATTTTGAAAGCAGAAAGAGTCAAACAGGCTTTCTGTCAGAGTGAGAGAGTCAGAGAGAGAGAGAGAGAGACACACACACAGAGATCAGTTCTGTGGTGTTACAGCCAGCAGACAGCAGCTGGGTCTTGAACAGGACAAACTCAAGCTTGTGAAATGCCCCATTTTTGACGATGGCCTGGTCAAAGCCCTTGTGGTTCATGCAAGAGGAGAGGACTGGCTGCTTAATGTTTCACTTGGAATAAGTGAAACAAAAAAGAACTCTGTGGTAACCTGAAAGAGAGTATCATCTGGAAAACCTTGAAGGGACAAGTTTCGTCAGCAAGATACTGAAATGACTGATGGAAGTACATCAGTTGTGGATTTCCTGGAACAACAATTCTCTCTCTGAAAACCTACAAGAACCTTCCTGAGGAGTAACCATTTACCTTTCAAGCACCAAAGCCTGATTAACTTTATAAATGTTAAATTCTGTGCACAGTATAAGAATTGCCTGCAACCAGTGAACTTGGAGAAATGAGAAGTGAGATTGGACTGTGAACCAAAGAACTTTTCTGAACTTACACACCCACTACACACACGTGTGTTTAGAATTAGGTGGTTAAGTTAGATTAAGTAAGTTAGTGATAAGTTAAAGTGTAATTCTATTTTCATGTTTAAAGATAATTAAAAGCAACTTTTGTTTAAGTGAACATTTGTCTTGGTGAATATCGATTGCTGCTGGGTTTATGGGTCCTCTGGGCTCATAACACACCCCACTTTGTTATTTTGATTGGAAATGAAACATCCGCCACCCACAGACCTGCCTTTGCACAAAGACAAGAAACAAAGATTTAATCAAACTGAAATCAATAGCTCTGACTTTATATCTGGATTTTGCAGACACACTTTTCTCCCATGACGCTGCTTAAATATATATTGAGTTAAAATCAGGGTCAAAGATTACTATGTTTACAATTCTACTTTGGTCTTGTTATACCCAGTAATAATTTTCCAACAGATACTTTTCTAAGTATCTGTCAGCAATCTCTGGCATTAAAGAATTAGACAATTTAAAATTCAGCAGAATATGTCAAATCAATATTATCAAACATGTTTTCCAAGGTAAGTGCCCTTAGTCCCACCCAACGTACAATACTTCAGCTGCAGTAATATGCAGGGTCCTTCAAAGAAATATGATATCAATTCACACCATTCTCTTAACAAGATGTTCAAAAATTCTTCACAATGAATGAATTAATTTTGAAATGCAATGTAATATAGTTACATTGGCCAATCAATCTGCTCAAAAGCATCCTTGAAAAAGCAAATCAACATAAATCACCAGGTAATGATTAATGGTTAAGGACAACTGCAGAGCAATGGATGGCTCTACCCTCCTGAAGAACAATCATGTTCTTATGTAACTGCTAGTGAATTACCATTACTCTGGCATATTGGGTGACCCAGACTCACTCTCCCAGACCCACTGCCTGCGATGCCTGTTGGCCCGGACTCCCCTCCCGAGAGTTTCCTTTATTCTGATTTTATCTGGGTGCAGAGAGTCAAATGATCTGACCCTTCGAAAGGTGAAGCAGGATTTGAGTGGCAACATGCTCTCAGGGATTGGATCCCTGGAATACAGCTGTTTGAGGTTTTTGAACTGCTTTTAAATGCTTTTGACACCACAGATATTCAAGAGATTGAAAAGTTGCATCAGTGGACTTTAATAATTAAAAAAATAGAGTTTATGTAAATCTATTTAAAATACCAATAAATAACTAAAAGCAATAAATAAAATATAAAAATAAAATGATTCTCTGCAGGATCAGTGATGTCAATTTCAGTAGTTCAAGGCTATATGATTGGTGCCTCCCCAGCTCCTCCCAACCCTTTTTGTCCCTTTATATACTTGATATTCCCACAAGTCTCGATGAATGGTTTTGGATCCGAGTTTACTAACCATTGATGTTGCCTTACACAATGGTCTTCCAACTTCTCTTTGGTTTTTATAATTAAATTTAGACATACAGTGCAGTTACAGACCATTTTGGCCCACGAGCCTGTGCCGTCCTATTACATCTGATTGATCTACACCCCCGGTATGTTTTTGAATGGTGGGAGGAAACTGGAACCCGTGGGGAAAACCCACACAGACATGGGGAGAACATGTTATATCATAACTCCTTACACACAGCGCAAGATTTTAACCCTGGTCCCAGTCGCTGGAGCTTTAAAGGCATTGTGCCAACTGCTATACCAACCGTGTTCTCTTATCTTTCCTCAGCAGATTAGTGTTCAGCCATTGATCCAGTTGCATATTAGATGTATCGTCATATGACTTCCTACTCATTTCAGGTTTCTGCTTTGAGCCAAAACAGGCCAAGGCCTATTGAAATGTTGGTCATCTGTCAGTTCCACTCACCTTAATTTTGTTCACCTCTTAACAAATCTATGTTCATATGAGCCAATTAGATAAATATTCAGATAAAAAGGTGTAGCCATTGCAAAACAATCCTAACCAGAGCAGCACATTTTCATGGTTGGGGGGAGGGAACAAAATAGTACAGAGCAATAAGGAGAAGGTTAGAATGCAAACAAAGAAAGTTTGTAGTAAGTATTTGAATATGGATGGGCAGGTGATAGAGAAGGGAAATGCTCTGGAAGAAGATGAAGGGCAATTGGCAGGAAAAGTAAATAATGTTGTTATTAAAGATGAGGGAAAACAGGGATCAAAAATTGGGAAATCTCTGAGATTCATATATTTTAGTGCCAGGAGTATTGTAAAAAAGGTGGATGAGCTGAAGGTGTGGATTGATACTTGGAAGTATGATGTAGTAGCGATTAGTGAGACATGGTTGCAGGAGGGATGTGATTGGCAACTGAATATCCCTGGGTTTCGTTGTTTTAGGTGTGATAGAGTCGGAGGGGCAAGAGGAGATGGGGTTGCATTGCTTGTCAGGGAAAATATTACCGCGAAAATATTACAGCGGTGCCTAGGAAGGATAGATTAGAGGGCACATCCACGGAGGCTATTTGGGTGGAACTGAGGAGTAGGAAAGGAGAGGTTACACTTGTAGGGGTGTATTATAGACCACCCGGAGGGAACCGAGACCTAGAGGAGCAAATCTGTAGGGAGATAGTAGATATTTGTGATAAGCACAGGGATTTTAATTTTCCACATATAGATTGGGAAACACATTCTGTGAAAGGACTGGATGGGTTAGAGTTTGTGAAATCTGTGCAAGATAGTTTTTTACAACAATATGTAGAGGTGCCAACCAGAGAAGGAGCAGTGTTAGATCTACTGTTGGCAAATGGGATGGGTCAAGTGACGGAGGTTAGTGTTGGCAAGCACTTCGGGTACAGTGATCATAATGCCATCAGCTTCAATGTCATTATGGAAAGAGTGAAGTCAGGGCCAAGGGTTGAGGTTTTTGATTGGGGTAAAGCTAGATTTGAGGAGATGCGAAAGGACTTGCAGGGTGTGCATTGGGATAATTTGTTTTATGGGCAGGATGTAGTAGAGAGATGGAAGTCTTTTAAATATCAGATTTTGAGAGTGCAAAAGCTTTATGTTCCTGTTAGGTTAAAAGGAGGGGAAAAAGGTTTGAGAGAGCCGTGGTTTTCAAGGAATATTGGAAACTTGGTTCAAAGAAAAAGGGAGGCATACATTAGATATAAGAAGCATGGAGTTAAGGAGATGTTTGAAAGATACATTGAATGTAAGAGGAATCTTAAGAAAGGAATTAGGAAAGCTAAAAGAAGGTACGAGGAAACTATGGCAAGCAGGGTGAAAACTAATCCAAAAGAGTTCTACAAATATGTTAATGGTAAAAGGAAAGCTAGAGACAAAATTTGTCCCTTAGAAAATCAGAGCGGAAAACTGTGTGTGGAGCCTAGAGAAATGGGGGAGATATTGAACAGTTTATTTTCTTCGGTATTCACTAAGGAGAAGGATATTGGGAGATGTGAGATAAAAAAAGCAAATTGGGTAAATATGGGGAATATAGAGATTACAAAAGATGTAGTTTAGGACTTTTGAAGAATATAAAGGTGGATAAGTCTCCGGGACCAGACGGGATCTTCCCCAGGACATTGAGAGAAGTGAAGGAGGAAATAGCAGAGGCTCTGGCGGTAATTTTCCAAATGTCATTAGATATGGGGATAGTGCCGGAGGATTGGCACATTGCGCATGTGGCTCCGTTATTTAAAAAGGGTTCAAGGAGGAAACCTGGCAACTATCGGCCTGTAAGTTTGACGTCTGTGGTAGGTAAATTAATGGAGAAAATTCTTAGAGATAGTACTTATAAACATCTGGATAGACAGGGTCTGATCAGGAGCACTCAACATGGATTTGTGGGAGGAAGGTCATGTTTGACCAATCTGATTGAATTTTTTGAAGAGGTGACTAGGAATGTGGATGAGGGTAGCGCAGTGGATGTTGTCTATATGGACTTCAGTAAGGCCTTCGATAAGGTACCACATGGAAGGTTAGTTAGGAAGGTGCAGTCTTTAGGTATAAATTTTGAGATAGTCAAATGGATTGAACATTGGCTGAAAGGGAGAGGCCAGAGAGTGGTAGTGGATAATTGTCTGTCAGGTTGGAGGCCGGTGACCAGTGGTGTGCCTCAAGGATCTGTATTGGGCCCATTGTTGTTCGTTATATACATTAATGATCTAGATGATGGGGTGGTGAATTGGATTAGTAAATATGCAGACGATACTAAGATAGGTGGAATAGTGGATAATGAAGAAGGTTTTCAAGGATTGCAGAGGAATTTGGGCTGCTTAGAAAAGTGGGCTGAAAAATGGCAGATGGAATTTAATGCTGATAAGTGTGAGGTGCTAAATTTTGGTAAGAAGAATCAGAACAGGACATACGTGGTAAATGGGAGAGCATTGAGGAATACAGAAGAGCAGAAAGATTTAGGAGTAACAGTACATCGTTCCCTGAAGGTAGAAACTCACGTGAATAGGGTGGTGAAGAAGGCTTTTAGTATGCTGGCCTTTATTAATCATTGCATGGAATATAGGAGTTGGGAGGTGATGTTGAGATTGTATAAGACGTTGGTGCAGCCTAATTTGGAGTTCTGTGTGCAGTTCTGGTCGCCTAATTATAGGAAGGATATAAACAGAGTGGAGAGAGTGCAGAGAAGTTTTACCAGAATGTTACCTGGGTTTAAGCATCTAGAGTATAGGGAGAGATTGGACAGATTAGGTCTTTATTCTTTGGAGCGTAGAAGGTTGAGAGGGGATTTGATAGAAGTATTTAAGATTATGAAAGGGATAGACAGAGTGGATGTGGATATACTATTTCCGTTAAGAGGAGGAAAGATTAAAACAAGAGGACATGAGTTAAGAATTAAGGGGCAGAGGTTTAGAGGTAACATGAGGGGGAACTTCTTTACTCAGAGAGTGGTAGCCATGTGGAATGAGCTTCCGGGAGAAATAGTGGCGGCGGAGTCAATTGTATTATTTAAGAAAAGGTTGGACAGGTATATGGATGAGAAGAAGATGGAGGGTTATGGGCATTGTGCAGGGAGGTGGGTCTAGAGAGGGGTGTTTGGTTCGGTGCGGACTAGAAGGGTCTAATGGCCTGTTTCCGTGCTGTAATTTTATTATATGTTATGTTATGTTAAAATGACGTGGAATGAATAACAAGACCAAAGTCTTGGCACAATCCTATGAGGAAAAAGGTCTTAGCTGGTGTCTGGCCATTTCATGGCTCCTGATACTATAAGTTCTAGTGATTAAGCCACTTGCATCCATGTTTACAGCACAATACAGCCCTTCAGTCACGATGTTGTGTTGGTCCATATATAGCTACCAAAAAAATTAAACCCTCCCTATATCATAACCCTCTATCTTTCTTTCATCCATGTGTCTGTCTAAGAGTCTCTTCAATGCCGCTATTGTTCCATCCTCCACCATCACCTCTGGCCATGCATTCCAGACACAAACAACTCTGCAAAATATGTACCTTTGATGACTCCCCTAGACTTTCCTTTCTTCACTTTGTACAGATGTCTTCTGGTGTTTGCAACTCACATTGGGAAAAAGGTTCTGACTGTCTACTTTATCTATGCCTCTCATGATCTCGTAGACCTCTATTAAGTCACCTCTCATCTTTCTTTGCTTGGAAGAGAAAATCTTTAACTCTGCTAACCTTGCCACATAAGACACATTTCCCATTCTAGGCAACATCTTGTTGCCTAGCTTCCACATCCTTCCTTTAATGAACACAAAATTCTAAGTGTGGTCTCACCAGAGATTTATCGAACTGCAACATTACCTCATGACTCGTGAACTCAATCCTCCTATCAATGAAACCCAACATCCCATATGCCTTCTTAACTGTCCCATTGTCCTCTGCAGCGACCTTCAGGGATCTATGGATTTGGACATCAAGATCCCTCTTTTCTTCCATACTGTTAATTATCCTATCATCAACTTGCCTTTGTTTGACCTACCAAAATGCATCACCATTGATCTCCATCTGCCACTTTTCTGCTCAACTCTGCATCCTCTATCATGTTGTGACCTATGACAGCCTTTAACACTATCAACCACACCACCATCCTTCATCTTCAAATGTATTAACCTATCCTTCTACTTCATCCAGGTCATTTATAAAAATCACAAAGATCTGAAGTCCCAGAACAGATCCCGGCAGAACTCCACTAGTCGTCACATGGAGTCCATAAAATTTCTCTGCTTCACACCAGAGTTGGCAGGTCAAGCCAAGCAATAAATTGTTTTGTTAACCCTATGGAAGACAAGTGGTTTACTTATTTTACTTTAATTTGTTTGAATTATGGAGCCATGTATTAATTGCAACACAGAAAGATGCTGTTCTGTCCATTATTACACAACAGAGTCTTGGCTCTACCTTCTCACGAGATCCACCCAAGGGGACATTTTCCATTGTCTAGCAAATTCTTATTCACTATATATTTATCAAAATCTTATTCAAAGGAGTAAAATTAAAATTTCTTTCTTCTTTTAAACATGAATATCTATTTAAGTCTTTGATAGAGACACTGAAACAAGTTCAAAATCTTATGATGGAGCTGTCAGGGAACCATAGGTTCCAGTGGTTAAGATGTAATCTTCAGGAACCTGCATAGGGGGCATATGGGTACGGAGCATCAAATAGCTGGCCTTCTGCATCTAAAATGGGCTAGTGTAGTGGAAGGATACCATCAAAGGAGGACCTGATACAGAACTATCAAGCTCTTTCTTCTGTGGTTACACACCTTGTGGTTTCTAAATCAGGACTAAGGTACTTTTAAATTGTCCTCATAACAATTTAAATTGCACTTTTATAATAATGCTCCAATGATGACCATTAATACATGAAGAACTCTTTGACAGGCCACTTCTCATGCACAGAGGCCAGCAGTTGAAGGGGCAGTGTGTGTTGAGCTATGTTGTGATGTCCAGGTATCAAATAATTATTTAGGTAACAAGGAGGTTCAAGGTGGTAGGGGTCTGTGGGGGGACAATATTTGAAATGTTAATAAGTAAGAAACGCATCCAAGAAATTTTTAATTCAGACATACAGCATGGTAACAGCCCATACCACCCAGTTACAACCAATTAACCTAGAACCCCATATGTTTTTAAGGGTGAAAGAAACTGGAGCACCTGGAGGAAACCCACACGGACACAGAGAGACATACAAACTCCTGACCTACACTGTACTGTCCAAAATTCCACGACCCAGGCTAGGAATTTCATGTGGAGCTTCATTCTTGAAACAATACTTGTTCTGAGCGAGCCTGGCAGCAGCTAAATCTCAGAATATGAGCTACTTTCCTGGGAAGTGTCAAAAGGTAAGTGACATGATGAAGATATCATACCAATGGCACATTTGTATTTACAAATGGAATGTGTTGCTGAATGTCCAGGGAGGTGCAAAATCATTGCAATTGTGTTCCATTCTGGAAATAATGACTTTTTATGTAGACTGATATGGTATTTATGACAAAGATCTTCAATAATTAATAAAAACTTCTTTGGTTTGATCAGACCTCCCACATCCAACACCAACGTCATATTCCATGTGTTAAAAAAATGTGATTGATCTAGTCAGATCACTGCAGCAGTGGTGACTCAGTGCTGTTAAATCCTGCTATTTGTTGATTGCAGAAGCTAAACCTGTGTGTCAGCTGTAATGCTTTTCAAGATTTTGCCTGCAACAAGAGTCTACTAAAATTTATCACTGACATGGCATACAAATGCCTTTCAATTTATCATTGCTTCAGTAAATGATTTTTAATAACAAATGCTTTGACTTACTGGTTCATGGTGAATGCAGCTGCACTAAACTTAAAATTTATTTTAATATGGAAAGGGGAAAAAACACACAAATGCTGGGGAATCTCAGCAGGTAAAACAGTGCCTTTATGTAGCAAAGATACATCACCAAAGTTTTGGGCTCGAGCCCTTCATCAAGGTGTGGGGGAACATGAGAAGTCGGAACAAAAGGGGAAGGAGGGGAGGGTGCTGGTGAGGGTGCAAGATGATAGGTGGAAGTGGGGGGACACTGCAAGGGGGGTGTGAAAGGAATCTAGGCTAGGTGGAGAGAGAAAGGAAGAAGGAACTGGAATAACTAGTTAAAAGGGGTGGTGGGGAGAGTGGGGTGGGGGGGTGGGTGGAGGCAAGCTGATTAGTGGAATGCAGTGAACTCAATGTTCATGCCCTGGGGTTGGAGAGTCCAGATGAAAAATGAGGTGTTGTTCCTCCAATCTGCTGGTGGTCAGGGTGGGATAGTGTGAAGGGACATGGACAGACATGAGCTTGAGAATGTAACTCAGAATTGAAATGGTTGGCTACAGGGAGGTCGCTTTTATTGCGGATGGAGAGGAGGTGCTGGTCAAGGTGATCTCCTAATTTGCAACCTGTCTCTCCAATGTAGTGATGGCCACAGAGGGTGCACCGGATGCAGTAAATTAATTCTTTGGAGGTACAGGTAAACTGTTGCTTGAAGCCTCATCTTTTTGTCTGGCACTCTCCAATCCCAGGGCATGAACATTGAGTTCATTGCATTTCACTAATCACCTTTCCATCCCTCCCCCACCCCCCACCTTTAACTAGTCATTCCTGTTCCTACTTCCTTTCTCTCTCCACCTAGCCTAGACTCCTTGACCCCCCCCCCTTTCCTGCAGTCCTCTCCCCCTCCAACTTTTATCTCCCACCCTCACCACCCACCTGTCCCCTTTGTTCAGACATCTCTCATGTTCCCCTACACCTTGATGAAGGGCTCAAGCCTGAAACGGAGACGTATCTTCAACTTTGCTACATAAAGACACTGATTGAGTTTCCCCAGCATTTGTGAGTTTTCTTTCATTTAACTACAGTGTCAACAGAATCCTGTGTTTTACCTCTTAATATGGAAAGGCGTGTCTTGTCCTTGAATAATGCTGGTCTTATGAAATATAATAAATTAAAAATTTCTATGCAAAAGTACAAGTTATTTATGAATTCAGTTTAATTCAAATGGCTGCATTTTCTCTCCGCTTACAATGTAACAATGCCACTAAATGTAAATAATTAACCGAAACCGTGACAATAGTTAAGGAAAATTCTCCTTGGAAGACAGATGTGCCGCATTCAAATGAGGGTGCAATTTTTGGACATAAAACTATTGCCATATCTAAAGTTTAACTCTTTACAATGTAACAATCAAAAACTTACAGCATGTTCCAGAGAAGGGAAACGTTCAGAGAAGCTACAAATATATACATCACATTGTTTCGTTCATGCTCTTCCACTACTAATTAATATAGAGGGTGAAATGGAGGATAAGTTGCAGATTTGCATCATTTATGTGATGATCTGTGGAGGACAGAAATTTCACCATAAATATGTCAAATTGTCATCAACTGAAGAATTTGAAAGGTGGTAGAACAAAGAAACTTCTTTCAAAATTTTAGTTTCCTTTTGGAGAATGTTGTGATTACGAACAATGAGTCATGGCTCATTCCTACTTTTCAACATAACTATAATTTACAAGCTGAACCAATAGCTTACTGGAAAAACACATTTTGTGTTGGAGTTAAGCCAGCGTTGACTCTTGAACTGGATGCAAGATTGTAGGTTTTTTAAACAATTTGTGAAAAGCACCATAAAACAACCCATTTAGAATATGAGGAATCGTTCTGAGAAATCAAACAGCAACAAAGCTGGAAGCAATTGATGATCAACTGTTGTGAACACTTTGGTAGCGCTTAGCAAAGAGCCCTTCATGATCAGATTTAAGAGATCTTAAGCTGAAACATGAAGTTTTAAACGTCAGCAGTAGGCCCTTCCATGCAGTGAAAAAGCCTGAATGTCAAGGCAGAGATTCTCCTTGCATCGGGAGACTTACCTCTATGAATGCATCATGGCTGGCTTCAAGGTGCCGAGTGCAATCCCTCTCGGGTAAGAATCATCAGTGGAGCGCTGTGATCCGCCACCTCACGTGAATGTACAGCCACTGCAAGCAGCTGACTAGGGGCGGGCTAATAACAACTTGATGACTCTGTCAGCCTGTGACCCATCTCACTCACCTCTCTCCCTCAGTGCAAGGGCGGCCAACAGGAACCTTCAGGGCAGGGTAGGGGCGGCCAGTGAGGCTGTCAGGATAGGAGTTGCTGGCGGGAGCCACCAGGGAAGGGGTGACTGGCGGGAGCCATCATGACAGAGGTGGCCAGTGGGAACCATCAGGGCAGGGGACAACAGGCAGGGGTGCCCAGCAGCGGCCATCAGGAGGCGACCATTGTGGACTGTGTCAGCCCACCATCCACTCTGGATCCTCACCGGGCCACTTCGGCCTTTGGGGCCATTCATCAGCATCTCAAAATGCAGCAGAGCAATGGCCATCTTCCCTACCAATAATCCCCCATGCAACTGCATTTGTTATAATTTTTAGGGAAGACAGGCATTGATCTGCTGCGTATTTATGACAGGCAGAACCCCAGCATCATTCGATCCATCTCCATCAGCTCCAACGGCACTACGAGGCTCCACGCAACATGAATGCGATACAAGAGCAGCCTTTCAGGGCTACTCCATGAAAGGCAAGTTTATATTTTTCCCTCTGCGCTTATAGCCGGCTCCAGATAGAGGCTTGTCATGAAAGCCGCACTGCTTGCTGTTTGACAGCAAGATTCTGTGGATACTTTAGCAGACTATACCTCCTACACACAAGACAAAAATTTAGAACTCTCCACCTTAAATAACAATAGATATTAGGCTAACTGTTAGGTTCAAATCTGCATTAGCTTTTTGTGGACTACAGAGTTTCAAAGATATTGAGCATATCACAAGTTAGCAGAGTAAGATTGTGGATTGGACACAATCATATTAAACGGCACTAATTTCCATATGCTCAATGTGTGACTTTGCTTCCTCTCTACCTATCAAAATGATGCATTTTGAATCAAGAATGTGTATGTGTGCATTGTGGGAGCATGTTACTACCCTGAATAACCCTCCAAGACACAGGCAAAACTCAACTTAATGTCTTGCATGAGATCTCCAGATGAATGGCCAACTTTATTTTTGCTAACAAAATGCATCAGATGCTGGAAATTTGAAATAAAATGGAAAATGTTGGAAGTACTCAGTAGATCAGGGAGCATCTGTAGAGACAGAAGTGGTTATAATCAATTGCCTTTCATAAATTCCAAAAGTTCTTAATGGAAAGGACATTAAACTGCTCAGTATTTCTCTTCTATCTTTTAATCTCCAACTTTCAACCCACGCAAAATTGTAAGAAATTTTATGTTTTTCTACCAAAAACATACTTCAAATTATGAATAATTCAAGGATTTTTTTATCAAAGTAGATAGATTAGTAAATTCTTTTTATATGTTGAACTTTTAAATGATTCTCTCTGTCTTGACACAGTCATCTCTAATATTAACTACAAAGCCAACTCTGAAAATGTGCCTGACTCCACTTGGTACCAGGCCAACACTTCAAAAGACCCAGCTGTGAATCTCAACCTCCATGAATCCTTATAGAAATGATGAACCATGAGACTGAAAGAGCAAAGAAAGTGATGCAATTCCTAAAGGGTAAAGAGATCACAGTTAATTTGTTATAAATTTTAACAGCTGGGAAATTAAGACATTTTCTTATTGAAATATGAATCACACACAGATTACCCAAATGGAAAAGGCATTTATTTGCCATAAGGTACTTGGAGTACAAAAGTCATTGCATCAAGATTTTATCTGGCTTTGTAAGGCATAATGTGAAGTACAGTATGTATGCTTTCACTCTGTAGCTAAAAGTGGATGCACCTTGGAATAGCGCAAACTAGATTAGTTAAGTTGATTCTTGAATGGTAAGGTAGTCCTGTGAAGAATGAATGAGGAAGATTGGCCTATCCTCATACTGGTTTTAAATAATTAGAGGTGATCTCATGGAGACATGGTAGATTTTAAGAGGAATTAACAAGATGGAAGAGAAGATGCCGTTTCTCTGGCTGGAGAGTCGAGAGCAGGAGAGAAAATCTCAGAGATAAGGATCTGCCATCAATGACTGAGAAGGGAGGAAATTTCCAAAAAATTGAATATCTTTAGAACATCTTTGCACAAAGAACTGCAAATATTTATTTTTTGAGCATATTATATGATCAAAAGATTTCTGATTCCAAGGGAATATGAAAATATTAGACTGAGCAGTATTGCTGTCATGGATAGAATAGAGCAGCTGGTGATTGATAAAGCAGTTTGTGGGGGGCAGAAGGGCAACAGCCATTTTAATTCTTGTCAAGGTGATTTCTTCCACCTTTCAAAATGGATATCGAATCTATAGGATTAACAGTTACAAAATTCAGATTTCCACAAGAACAGTCAATCAAAATTGTCATCTTCCAAAACTCTACAGTTCCTACAGATTATGAGGTGAGAAATGTAACGTGTTACTAGAGAAAGGAGAGAGAATGAGGAAACAACGAACTATAAACCAGATATCTTGATGTCAATAGCAGGAAAACTATCATTAAAAAGTGAATAATAGGCCTCTTAGTAAAAATACAATACGACTAGGCAGAGCCAACATACTGTAGATTTATGAAAGGGAAAACATATTTGACAAATTTGTTGGATTTTTTTTCAAGTTATAACCAGCAGAACAGATAAAGGAGTACAGGTGGTTGTGTGTTTAAACTTGCAGAAAGCCTTTGACAGGATGCCACAAAAGAGATTAAACAAAATTAGAGCACATGAATGGGAGGGGGTAATGGAAATAATTGTACATCCCCCTATGGTCACAGGAGGTACAACACTTGAAGCATCACCTCCTCCCTCATCATGGTCCGGGTCCCCAAACAGTCCTTTCAAGTGAAGCAACACTTCTCTTGTATAACCACCAGACCTATTTACTGCATCTGATGCTCCCTTCGTAGCTTCTCTAATTCAGAGAGTCCAGTCACAGATTGAGAGATCACTTTGTTTAGCACCTCCTCTCTATCTGCAAACTCAGTGACCTCCCAGTAGTCAACCATTTCAATTTTGAGTCACACTCCCAGACTCACATGTCTATCCGTGGTCTTTTACACTATCCCACCCTAACCACCCACAGATTGGAAGAACAACACCTTATCTTCTGTTTGGGCACTTTCCAGCCAGATGGTATTAACATGGATTTCTCTGCTTTCTGGTAAAGTTACTCGCATTTTCTTTCCCCTCACCCACCCAGCCCCTCATTGCTGCTGCCCCCTCCCTCTCCTCATCCACGTCATCTCCTGCCTTTTCCAACCCCCCTCCCCTCATCCACATCATCTCCTGCCTTTGCTACCCACCCCCCCCCCCATCCTTTTGTTCAGACGCCTGCTGACATTCTATATAAAGGACACTGTTTGACCTAATGAGCTTCTCCATAAATAAATCAACTGTTTTCAGGTTGTGACGACTGAGGTTTGGCAGAGGTTGTATCAATTTATTCAACACAGAGATCATAAACTTCTGGTATTCAGGCAATGCAGGTTACGGATTAGAGCAAGAAACTGTAGAGGTAGAAGAACTGCCACAATGTTATTGAATGGTGGAGCAAAAATTAGGAAGTTTTATTGTTTTTACTTATTACATCAACAAATATTGAAAAATAGTCCAAATAGGACTCACACAATGTTACATGTAAAAGTTGGCTGAGGCAGATTGTTATGGACTGAGGCAGATTGTTTTATTCACCACTAATGTTTGTATCTAACCAATTCAAATGGATATAACATTGATATGTATGCAAGGGAATAAGCTTTATTAATGGTCACTCCTCTCCTGAAGCACTGAAACAACCTCAGCAATAACTCAGATTTATTCAGCCTTCTTCACATAAAAAATTGTTCCTCAGCACGAGAGATACATGACCAGACAAAAGAAAAGGATTACAGGCCAACTAGTGATATATTGAAGATATGAATTAAAATTTCATAAAGAGTTTTGACGATTATATCAAAGGAAAGAAGAATACCAAAGCATTTGTCAGATGAGGTGCTGGAGGATTGGAGGGTACAACATGTTGTACGATTGTTTAAAAATGCTCCAAAATTAAACTAGATAACTATAGGCTGGTGAGCCTGACATCAGTAGTAAGTAAATTTTTGGGAATTCTGGAAGACAGGATATATAGGTATCTGGATAGTCATGAGCTGATTAAGGATATTCAGCATGGTTTTGTTTAATAAATCTTGTTGAGTTTTTCAAGGAGGTTACCAAGGTAGATGAAGGAAAGACTGTGGATATTGTCTACGTGGACTTTAGTAAAGCATTTGACAAGGTCCCACATGGGAGGTTAGTTCAGAAGGTTATGACATTAGGTTTCCATTGAAAGGTTGTAAAGTGGATTCGTAATTGGCTGTGTGGGAATAAACAGAATGGTAGTGGATGGTTGCTTTTCAGACTGGAGGCGTGTGATGAGTGGTGTGCCTGAGGAATCTGTGTTGGGGCCATTGTTGTTTGTCGTCTATATCAATGATCTGGATGATAATGTGGGAATTTGGATCAGCAAGTTTGCTGATGACACAAAGATAGGAGGCATTGAAGATTTCCAAAGCTTGCGGGGGATCTGGACCAACTGGGAGAATGGGCCAAAAAGTGGCAAATGGAGCTTAATGCAGACAAGTGTGAGGTGTTGAAAACCGAGGTAGGACTGATGCACCATCAATTACTTGATAAACTATTGCAGAGAAACCAATGGGCTTTTATTCACTCAAGAACACAAGTGCATCCATACTGTTCAGTTGTCCTGCACTGAGCTGCAGGGACCTGTGGAACCGTCACCTTAATACAGGAACCTGTGGGGAGGGGCCACAGGTACAACTGACCAGAAGGTTGTACATAATAATGGTATATCACAAAACATAGACGGTAAATGGTAGGACACTGAGGAGTGCCACCTTCATGTTTCCTGAAGGTGGCGAGGCAGATGGACAGGGTTGTAAAGAAAGCTTTTGGCATCTTAGCCTTTATAAATCAAAGTATTGAGTATAGGAGTTGGGATGTTATGTTGAAGTTGTTAAGACATTGGTGAGGCCAAATTTAGAATATTGTATGCGGTTCTGGTCACCTAACTACAGGAAGGATCAGAATCAACATTTATTGTCATGAACAAGTAATGAAATTCAGTGTTTTGCAGCAGAATTTTAGTGCAAACATTCATATTATTCATAATTATTCATATTATAAACATGACTTATTAAAAATAAAAATAATAGTGCACGATAAGTAAAGCAGTGTCATTTTTTCATTGAATATTCAGGAATTTGATGGGGGGGTGGAAAAAAGAAGCTGACCTTGTGCTATTGAGTGTTCATCTTTAGGCTCATGTACATTTTTTCCCAACGGTAGCAGAGTGAAGAGGGCAATGCCTAAGAGGCTGATTTTTTAAAGTCACTGCCTCATATAGATGTCCTTGATGGAGTTAAGTCTGGTGCCTGTGATGTCACAGACAAGTTAACAACCCTCTGCAGTTTATTCTTATCCTGAGAGTTGGTACCTCCATACCAGGCAGTGATGTAATCAGCCAGAATGCTCTCCATGGTACACCTGTAGAAGTTTACGAGAGTCTTTGGTGACATACCAAATGTCCTCAGACACCTCAAAATATAGTCGCTGGCAAGCCACCTTTATGTATGCATCAACATGGAGGCTCCAGGACAGATCCTTGGAGATGTGGACACCCAGGAATTTGAAGTCCCCTCAATGAGGACTGGGTCATGATCCCTTGACTATTGAAAGAGTACAGGGAAGATTTACTAGGATGTTGCCAGGTCTTCAAGTGTTGAGTTACAGGGACAGATTAAACAGGTTAGGATTTTATTTCTGGAGCGAAGAAGAATTTGGGGAGATTTGATAGAGGTTTACAAGATTATGAGAGGCATAGACAGAGTGGATGCAAGAAGGCTTTTTCCACTCAGATCAGGATAAAGATTAGAGTCATAATTTTAAGGAGAAAGGTTTAAGGGGAACATTAGGGGAAAGTTCTTCACTCAGAGAGTGGCGAGAGTGTGGAATGAGTTGCAATCTGATTTGGTGATATTAAGTTTTAAGAACAAATTGGATAAATACATGAATGGGAGAGGTCTGGAGGGTTATGGAATGGGACCAGGTTAATGGACCTAGCAAAGAAATGGTCACCACAGACTAGAAGGGCTGAATGGCTTGTTTTCTGTGAGTTCTATGGTTTTATCAGAATCAGAGGAATGAGAAATTTGAATTGAAGGGAAAAAATGATGAAATTATATAGCAACATATTTGCTGCTCCAAGCAAAATGGGTGGGGTTCAAGTGGCAGAGGATTCACAAATATGATTATTGAATCTGATTCTGAAGTTGTGTTTCTTACAACTGGAGTTCTATTTCCTTTAATTGGAATAGAAAAGACAAAATGGTATGGAAGTTTGGAATAATTGAAGGAGAAGGGTTGACAAGATGGAGTGTGAGCTAAAAGGAAATGAAGACAGAACCTAGAAGGACTCATAGAAGCCTGTTAAATAATTGATGGTACCTTAAAATGCTGGACTTTTAAGTAATAAGTTCACATGGAATTTTAGTGGCTGTTACATACATATTGATTATAAAGGGATTATTTATTATTTACATAATGACTGGAACTTACCTAGACCTTCTGCACCAGAATCTCCAGCATCACATCATAACCCCTTACTCCTCTGGAGTCTTCCAAGTCATTTTGCAAAGTTTCACTAAGTGGCAGCCAGAAGTGCTGCAGGGAAGCCCGAATAATGCGCCACAAAAATTGTTTCCAGTCATCAACTGACTTCTAAATCAGCAAGCAACTTTGCAGCACCACCTGTCAAGTTCAAGTTATGATAGTGGAGTAATTAGGACAAAAAATTACATGCTAAATCCAAACTGTCAAATGGGTCAATGTTAGCAACTGCTGCATGCATTTAGCGTAGATCTCTAATGGTCAAGTGCACCTTGCTTAGTTTTAATAGGGCGTGAGTAATTGATCCAGGAATTAAACTTATAATTACGCAGCATATATTTAGAATAGGAATATTTATCCACAGGGAGGTGGTTAAGGACAAAGCCAAGGCATCTTATTTTATAATCTGATGACTAAGCAGTACACAAAGCAGTTTGCTTAGTGACCTGGGCACATTATCACCATCTCGTGGCATTGTACTCAATGAATTCTATGCAAAATGGTCCATTAAGAATTTTTTTATTTAAATCTTCAGTATTAATAATTATCAATAATAAAATGGATAAATGGATATTTTGGCTGGCTGTTTGTTATTCCAAATGCCACCTTTACCTATTATTGCTGCACATTGATGTTAGGCTATTGTCCTGTAAGGTTATTAGATATAAAATAAATTCCACCCAAGAAAATAAAATTGGGAGCAACTTTTCACTCTGATATTTAGAAGCCATGTCAAAAGCTCATTCTTTACTGACTCAATAAGGAAGCTAGTCTATCAAATAATAGAATGCTTTTTATTTAATAAATTGAAGTAGATGTATGAGAAACTGTAGTCAATGGCAAACACATTTTTTGAAATGAGTGGATAAAATTAAAGAGAAAAATGTCAAATGCATAGGAAGCCTGAATAACTGAAAATGCTAAAATTATTTGTAGGTCAGTCAGTATTATACATTTTGGTTTTTTTTTTAAACAGCACAGTAACAGGCCATTTCGGCCCATGAATCCATGCCATCAAATTTACCTACACGCCTAGTATGTTTCAAACAGTGGGAAGAAACAGGAGCCCCCAGGGAAAACCCACACAGATGCAAGGAGAATGTACATACTCTTAGACAGCATGGGATTCAAACACCGGTCCAGATTGCTGGTGCGCTAACAGCTGATATACCACATAAATGAAAGAAATAACATTCTGAACACAATTTTGTCAAGGGGTAGCTACTGGCCAGCACACATGTAGCAGAGGATCTCAGGAATGAACACAAGGGGAAAAGGAGGGGTGGGTGTCACTGGAGTGTGAAGCAGCAACAATCAGAGTTGAGTCCTTGAATGAGAAATAGGATGAGGTTCTGGAAAAATCAGCAGAGTCTGGAGTTGATGGTGTAGAAGGAGGAGGAAGAGAATCCCTTGCACAGAAACACATAGATGATGGAACAAATGGCCTTATGCAGCTTGGAAGCAAAGTTGAATTGTTGAAAGAATAATACTTTTAACCATATTAAATTGCATGGAAATATCAGAATTTAATGCAAAGAACTAGTAAGAGGTGTATTCTTTGTTAATCCATAATATATCAATAAGGTCACTTTTTTTTAAGCAGTCCAGACCAACCAAATAAATCCAAAGTGGAAATAAAATTTGTTTTTACACATAAATGAACAAACATGAAAAAGAACAAAGAGATTTTGTAGACTCAATCCAATGCATTTATTATTGAACAATGCAGAGAAGTAGCAAAGTGGATATTATGCAGGGATGCAGTAATACCAGAGAAGTTAGTTATAATTGGACAAGGTAAATTCCTACTTGAATAAAAGTTTAAAATCTACATGATGTAATTTATCATATGTTCCAGAACTTCCAGAACTCTTTTGCTATATGGATCAAATTTAATTCAGCAAATTTTACTTCATGAACATTGTATTCCAAACAATTTTCAAGCATTTGATTGACAGTGAAATTTGTCTTTTACAGTATTGCGTTGTTTACATTGGTGCTCACAGAAATCATGTATTATGCAGTCCCAAATCTGGAGATTACATTAGTGAGCTAAATTTTTTTTGTAACATTTTATTTTTGATTTTAATGGACTCAAAATTTAAACAGGATAATCTTTCAACATTCATACAATAAACAGAATCTCTGTTTATTCCCCACCCACCCTTAAACTACTAAAAATGTCAATTAAATTGTACAGATACAAATTCCATTGGGGTCATAGACCCCTACAGAAATCGAGGGAAAAAAACAAATAGGATGGCTAAATAACAAAGGCTAAAAAAAAAGAAAAAGAAAAAGCACGTTACATGCACCACATCCCACGTTCTTGGTCATTTGGGTTTCCCTGCTAGGATGGTTTGCTATCATATCCCTATTTTGAGGTGGGGGGGGGGAAACTAATCAATCTATGTACCAATAGATTTCAAGTAAGACTGCCACACTGACAAATGTGTTGCATTTCTTCCTTAGATGGTACACAATTTTATCCAGGGGAATGCAACTCTGCATTTCTATATTCCATCATGTGGTATTTAGTTGGAAGTCAGACTTCCACAAAACCATTATACACTTCCTGGCTACCACCAAGATGACTTTCACAAATGGAATTTGGTATTTGTACAGTCTAAAACTCACTTCCCCAGAAGGTACATTTCTGGATCTTATGGAAAATCCACTTCTGTTTTTTTTCCCCCCCAGAATGTCCCCCAGATCTTCTCAGAAAGATCTCACCATTGTACATAGCCAGGAAGAATGGACAGAAGTTCCAACTCCACACCTAAAGTACATTTCTGAAATTTCAGGCTTTGATTTGTTTATTTTTTTGTGGTGCAAGTTACAACAGGTGCAAAATATTGTACTGCACCAACCTGTATATGGTGTTGACAACCCATGTCACACTATCCAGACAAAGGTTCTGCCACCACATTTCATTGATTGTTTTGCCCAAGTCCAACTACCATATCTCCATCCACCTATGTAGGCCCACTTTGAGCCCTCAATTTGGAATATGTATTACTTCTTAGAAATAAATTTACACACATTATCCTGTTGAATTAGAATCTCCATGTTGCTACATCTAGGTAGGGTCATAGATGGTCCCAATTTTTCCCTTCAGAAAGATTTCATTTGCAGATAGCAGATTCTATTAGACAAATCATATTTGTTCCTTGACTGCTCAAATGACACAAGCTACCTTTGTTTGTAACAATCTTTCATACTCTTGTTCCCCTTCTGGCACCAGTTGTTCAGGATTCTATTACCCAGAGTTAAAGGTATTGACTTATTCTGGGTCAAGGGTGTTTTGGGGAATATCCCCACCTTCCAACCAATACATTGTTTTACTCTTTTCCATGTTTGGAGTACATGCTTTAGGATGTGGCTATCTATTTTCTTTGTGAGTAATTTGGTATCCCACTTATATACAAATTCTTCAGCTATCATTTTGCCTACCAAGTGTAGTCCAATTTATGACCATGAAGGGGGCTCCCTCAAAGAGTGAGGTGATAACCTCGCCTGAGCTGCCCAGTAATACTTTTTTTGAAATGTGTAATTTTAAACCCCACCCCTCAGGATGCAATCCCATGACAACTTTTCCATTGAGGTTCTAGCAACTTTCCAATTCTATAGGAACCTTCTGACACACTCAGTGTACTCTTTTTTTCAAAAAAGAAACCCAAGACAATGAAATGGGTAACAATTGGAAAAGACATTGGAGCCTTGGCATCACCTTCATTCTGACACAGTTGACTGCACATCAGTTTTATGGGTAGGTCCCTCCATCTAACCAGGTCCTCCTCAATCTTCCAGAGCAAAGGGAGATAATTAAGTTTGTAGATGTAAAATTTTTTTCCACTTAACTCCAGATAATTTATACCTTCTAAGATAAGGGGCCCAAAATTGCACACAATACACAAAATGAGATCTCACCAGAGCCCTATAGAGCCTCATCAATACCTCTTTACATTATTCCTCTTGAAAAGAATGCCAATACAACCGGGTGGTTAACCTTTAGGTTATCCTGCCCGAGGACCCCAAGTCCCTATGCACTTTTGAATTTTAAATATTATTCCCATCCAAATAACAATCTGCCCATTTATTTTTTTCTTCCAAAATATACAATGGTACATTTCTCAACATTGTATCTCATCTGTCATTTCTTTGTCCACTCTCCTAAACTTTCAAAGTCTCCCTGCAATATTTTCTTCAAGACTTCTTGCTCCTCCATCTATCTTCGTGTCATCTGCAAACCTAGCCACAAAACTATTTAGGTCATAATCTAAATCATTGACATGCATTGTAAAAATAAATGGCCCCAACACTGACCCCTGCAGAACACCACTAGTAAGCAGCAATCAACCAAAACAGAATCCTATTATTCCCACTCTTTGCTTTCTTCTTATCAGCCAATGCTCCACCAAATCCATCATCTTTCCTATAATTCCATGGGTTCTCATCTTATTAAACAGCCTCCTATGTTGCACCTTATTGAAGGCCTTTTGAAAATCCAAATACACAACATCCACAGCCTCTCCCTTGTCCATCTTACTTGATATTTCCTCAAAAAAATATTCCAATAGGTTGGTCAGGCAGGATCTTCCTTTCATGAAACAATGCAGGCTTGAAGCTATCATGTCATGCACCTCAAGGTATCTTATAACTTAATTCTTGAGGATTGACTCAATAACTAACTACCGACACAAGACTGATAGGCCTTTAATTTTCTTTTTCCTGCCTCCCTCCTTTCTTAAACAGCACAACTACATTTGTAACCTTCCAGTCCTCTGGAACCATGCCAGAGTCTATCAATTCCTGGAAGATCATTTCCAATGCCTTCTCAATATATAAAGCCACCTCCTTCAGAAACCATGAGTATACCTCATCCAGAGCAGGAAACATCTATCCTTATTCCATTTAGCTTCCCAAGCACTTTTTGTCCAGTAATCTTGACTGTACCTAATTCTATGCCTTGAGACCTCTATCAGGTCTATTGCTGATGTCTTCCACAGTGAAGACTGATGCAAAATACCCATTTAGTTCCTCTGCCATCTCCCTGTTACCTTTTATAATTTCTCCCACATCATTTTCCAATCAGTTCTATATTTATTCTTCATATATTTAAAAGAACCCTGAGTATCCTTTTGTATGTTATTTGCCAACTTTGTTCCATAATTTATCTTTTCTTTTCTAATTACTTTCTTACTTTCTGTAAGTGTAGTGCGCGTCGAAAGAACCAAAGACTTGTTGATCCAAACCAAGGCTTTTATTAACTAAAGACTGGAGCATATCACAAGTAGGTCGACCAGTCCAGAATGACCTGGTCTGACTAGGAGCAATCCTTTAAGACCTGCCAGTAGGTGAATCTACGCTCTCAGCCAATCACAGTCATCCTACACTACCATCTGTACATATGTACATATACACATTGATGATAAAATCTGTATTATCACAGTAAGTTTTTGGAAGTTTCCCAGTCCTGTTTTCCCACTAATTTCCCTTTGACCATAATTTGAGCTCTAACCCTCTAACCGCTCTTGCTAGCCACATTTGTGACATTTTTCTATTCATAATTTTCTTGTTAGATATCTATCCTGCTCTTTCCTCATTTCTTTTAGAAAAATAATCCAATTCTGCTCTGCTAGCTTAATTTTCCAATCACATTGGACTAGTTCGTCTCTCATACCACTGTAATTTTCTTTGTTCCACTGAAATATTAACACACCTGATATTAGCTTCTCCTTTTCAAATCTGAAACTGAGTTCAATCATATTATGATCATTACTTCCCAAGGATTCAATTACCTTTAGCTCCCCAATCAGCTCAGAGCAATTATACATCATCCAATCCAAAATAGCCAATCCCCTGGTGGCCTTATCGACAAGCTGCTCCAAAAAGCCATCCCGTAGGCATTCTACAAATCACACTCACACTCCAGTACCTTCCTAACTTTCCAAATCCCCTTAAAAAACCCCCATAATAATTTTGACATTTCCTTCTCACATTTTTATTTCCAGCTGTAACTTGTAGTCCACCTCCTGGCTGCTGTTTGAGGGTCTGTATATAACTGCTATTAGGATCCTTTTAACCTGGCCATTTCTTAACTCAATCCATAAAGGATTCTACCACTTCTGACCATATATCCCTTCTCTCTAGTGACTTAATGTCATTGCTGACCAGCAGGGCCCTGCCCCCTTCCCTCCCCTCCCCTCCCCCTCCCCTCCCCTCCCCCTCCCCCTCCCCCTCCCCTCCCCCTCCCCTTCCCTTCTCTCCCCTCCCCCTCCCCTCCCCTTCCCCTCCCCTTCCTCTCCCCTCCCCCTCTCTCCCCTCCCCCTCCCCTCTCCTCCCCCTCCTCCCCCTCCCCTTCCCTTCTCTCCCCTCCCCCTCCCCTCCCTTCCCCTCCCCTTCCTCTCCCCTCCCCCTCTCTCCCCTCCCCCTCTCTCCCCTCCCCCTCCCCTCTCCTCCCCCTCCTCCCCCTCCCCTTCCTTCCCCCTCCTCCCATCCTCCCCCTCCACTCTCCTCCCCCTCCTCCCCCTCCTCCCCCTCCCCTTCCTTCCCCCTCCTCCATCCCACCCCACCCCCCCCACCCCCACCCTCTCCCCTCCCCCCTCCCCACCCCTCCCCCCCACCCCCCCCCTCCCCTCCCCCTCTCCCCCTCCCTCCCCCTCTCCCTCCACCCTCCCCACCCACCCCCCCCCCACACCCTCCCCCACTCCCCCCCCTCCCACCCCCCCACCTCCCCTCACACCCACCCCTCTCCCCTCCCCTCCCCCAACCCTCCCCCTCTCCCACTCCCAACCCCCCCTCTAACACCCCTCTCTCTCTCCCCTCCCCCCTTCCCCCTCTCCCCCTCCCCCTCCCCCCTTTCCCCACCTCTCCTCCCCGTCACACCTCCCCACACCTCCCCACCCCTCACCCCACCCCTCACACCACACCCCACACCCCACCCACAACCACCTCCCCACACCCCTCCTCTCTCCGCCCCTCTCATCCCCACTCTCTCCCCCTCTCTCTCCCCTCTCCCTCTCCCCCTCTCCCCCCTCTCTCCCACCCTCCCCCCATCCCTCCACCCACCCACTCACACCCCTCCCACACTCCCCCCACTCCCCCTCTCCTCCCCCCTTCTCCCCCCTCTCTCTCCACCCCCACTCTCCCCCCCTCCTCTCCTCCCTCTCTCCCCCCCTCTCCCCCCTCTCACCCTCTCCCTCCCACTCCCCCCTCACTCTCCACCCTTCCTACTCCCTCTCTACCCCCCTTCTCCCCCTCCCCCCCTTCTCCCCCCTCTCTCCCCTCTCCCTCACCCCCCTCTCTCTCCCCCTCTCCCTCACCCCTCTCATCCCTCCCTCCCTCTCCCCCTCTCCTCCCCCCCTCCCCCTCTCTCACCCCCTCTCTCCCTCCCTCTCTCCCCCTCTCCCCCCTTCTCCCCCTCTCTCCCCCCCCCTCCCCCCCTCTCTCCCCCCCTCTCCCCTCACTCCCCCCCTCTCTCCCCCCCTCTCTCCCCTCTCTCTCCCCCCTCCCCCTCTCCCCCCTCTCTCCCTCCCTCTCTCCCCCCTCTCTCCCTCCCTCTCTCCCCCCTCTCTCCCTCCCTCTCTCCCCCTCACTCTCCCCCCTTCTCCCCCCTTCTCCCCCTCTCTCTCCCTCCTTCCCCCCTCTCTCTCCCCCCTTCTCCCCCTCTCTCCCCCCTTCTCCCCCTCTCTCCCCCTCTCTCTCCCCCCTTCTCCCCCCTCTCTCCCCCCTTCTCCCCCCTCTCTCCCCCTCTCTCCCCCTCTCTCTCCCCCCTTCTCCCCCTCTCTCCCCCCTTCTCCCCCCTCTCTCCCCCTCTCTCCCCCTCTCTCCCCCCTCTCTCCCCCTCTCTCCCCCCTCTCTCCCCCTCTCTCCCCCCTTCTCCCCCCCCTTCTCCCCCCTCTCTCCCCCTCTCTCCCCCCTCTCTCCCCCTCTCTCCCCCCTCTCTCCCCCTCTCTCCCCCCTCTCTCCCCCTCTCTCCCCCTCTCTCCCCCCTCTCTCCCCCCTCTCTCCCCCCTCTCTCCCCCTCTCTCCCCCCTCTCTCCCCCCTCTCTCCCCCTCTCTCCCCCTCTCTCCCCCTCTCTCCCCCTTTCTCCCCTCTCTCCCCCCTCTCTCCCCCTCTCTCCCCCTTTCTCCCCTTTCTCCCCCCTCTCTCCCCCCTCTCTCTCCCTTTCTCCCCTCTCTCCCCCCTCTCTCCCCCCTCTCTCTCTCTCTCCCTCTCCTCTCCCTCTCCCTCTCCTCTCCTCTTCCTCTCCCTCTCCTCTCCCTCTCCTCTCCCTCTCCTCTCCCTCTCTCCCCACTGTGTGCCTTTGGACATTCAGCTCCCAATCACATCCATTAGTAAGCCATATCTCAGTGAGGGACACAATGTCATACATTTTCTTCTTTGGCTTGGCTTCACGGACAAAGATTTATGGAGGGGCATCTTTGCTGGACAGTATTTTTGACATTTCCATTTTCCTTTCTCAACTCTAACACCCAGGTTTCCCTTCCCCTGGCAACTTCATTTAACCCTCCCCAGTAGCTATATTAAACATCCCCAGAAGGATATTGGTACCCTTTGAGTTCAGGTGTATCCCATTTTTTTCTTTGTATAGGTCATATCTCTCCCAAATTAGATCCCAGTCATCCAAGAAATTGAAACCATATCTCTTGCACCAGTATCTTAGCCATGTCTTCATCTGCCCAATTTTTCTATTCTTGCCTTCATTAGCATGTGGCAAGGCAGCAAAGCTGAGATCATCACCCTGGAGGTCCTGCTTCTCAACTTTCTTCCCAACACCTTGCAATCTTCCTTCAGGACCTCCTCTCATTCTGTCTATGTCATTGGTACCAACACATACCAATACCCTCCTCCACTCAGAATACACCAGACCTGATCAGCGACATACCACCCCCTGGCACCAGGGAGGCAACACACCATCCGGGTATCTCTATCACAGGATCTCTTGTCTGTTCCCCTCATTATGGAATCTCCTATAACTACTGCATTTCTCCTTTCTCTCTTGACCACTGCACTTGGCACAGTGCCAGATTCCCATTTCCTGTGGTCTTCCTCTGTCATGTCAACATCTTAAAACAATATTCAAAATGGTATACCAATTTCTGAGAGGGTTATTGCAGGTGTGTTCTCTACTATTTCTCTATAGAGACTATCAATCACCTTCTCACTTTCCCTAATTAACCAAAGGTCATCAAGCTGTGGTACCAGATCCACACATGGTCCTTAAGGAGCCACATCTTAATGCACCTGGCACAGATGTAATCCTTTGGGAGGCTGGTAGTCTCCTAGAGTCCCCACATCTGGTACTCCAAGCGCAACATTAATCCTAGATGGATACAAACCAATTCTACTCTCTGATAATACTCAATAAATGTACCTATAACTTACCTGTTCTCACTAAGACCACACCAACAATGACTACACCCCAGTAGTGTAAGGAGCTCCTCCTTAGTCTTTGCTCACTGAAGTCTCATGAGCCAAAGTCTCAGAGTGCCTCTCCTTCACTGAGCCACTCAAACCAAAACTCAGAATACCACTCCTTTCGCTTCCGTTCCCTTTATTTGCCTGACAAATTACCCAATTATTCACTCTCACAAATCAACACAATGTTTAATCCTTTGCCCTGTGAGCCCTTTTTAAACCCTACTAAACTCTAACACTCACAAACAAGACATTCACCCCCTCCTCCAACTCCCCCTCAATGAAAGAGGACCTAGTCCTGACTCCATGCCCATTATAAATTCTACTTAATTCTAACATTTCATCTGCAAGACGTTTGTCCCTCTTCCTCAATGAAAGAGGACCTAGTCCTGACTCTGCACCTTTTTTTAAAAAGATGCAACCAATTTATCAATCTATGAATTTCACTGCAGCTGTTCGGCTCCTTGTTAAGCAACTAGCCCCTGTGATTGGGTCTGCAGCAGAGAAAGAAGGGATACCTGTTTCCTTCTCCCCACATACCCTTGCACAGATTGGGATATAAATACACAAATTCTTATACCGCCATATACACTTCTGATGATCAATTAAAATTGTTTGAAGCAAGATGAACCGTGAATTTGTCGACCATGCATTTAAATCTCCAATCTGAAACCCAAAAGCAATTTTAGTATTATTTGTGGCTGCATCAGAACTAAAATTCGATTGTTTTATCCAACAAAGTGGAGGAAATAAATTGGGGCAGGTAAACAAAAAAATCTGCAGATGCTGGAGTACAGTGCAATAGACAAAAGTGCTGGAGAAATTCAGTCGGTCATGAGGCAGCCATAGGAAGTTAAAGACAGGCAATGTTTCAAGGCTGAGCCATTCTTCAGGAGTGTTGTAAAGCAGACAGACACCTATATTTCAAGGCTGGTGCAAAGGGAAGAATGAGGAGTACAGACCAATAGGCAAAAGATATTAATTGGTTATGAAAAGAGGATAGGAGAGAGGAAAAGTGAAAATTAATTGAGGGAGGGGTTTTAACACTTGCTTTTACTAATACTTTGAGGAAGGGCTCAAGCCTAAAACATCAGTAAAAATACAACTTTACCGCTTATGAACACTGCAAGACCAGCTGTTCCTTCAGCATTTATGTGCTTTAACATTTCAAATAAATGACTTTCATTAAACTCATAAAATGTTTGTATTTTTCTGAATTGGATGAAATTGGTATCACTAACAAAATTAGACCAAAAATTTTACAATGAAAACCAATATCTTTGAACAGGCTCCCAGCATTATGCTGTTAAATCTATTTTCTGCACATTAACTGTCTGTGAAGTCATTGAATATCTTCCTTATTTAATCCAATTTTCTGGGCTGATGCTTGACATTAAAATTCATCACTACTCTTAATGTCTTTTCACTCCTTCTCTAACCACTCCCTTCTCACCAATTTGTCTCCTTTACGACATTGGAAGGTTATGCAGGAATCCTTTCCCTTATCACTCCAAGCAGATTCACCACCTCCTATTCTCTTCACATCACGTGTTGACTTCATTCAATGAATAGAGTGGTTGTATTGACAAGAGACTCTTTTCTCATCAGTCAAAGTTTATCTGTACTTATGTTTTGTACAAATCCTTCCTTACTTCATATTACACATTGCATTTGTCAACTCCCCTTCCCTGTTTCAAGTTGTTGTTTTTTTCAAAGTCCTACCACATCGACTATAAACACAATGCTTGAATTGTCTTGCTTTCCCAACTGATATTCTTGGTGGGGATAGGGTGTGGAGGATCTTTGACTTGGTATCTTGACAGTGAATGAGCAACACTCTCATTTTTATGTTGGTCAGAATTCAAATTAGTCATCATCGAAAGCAATGATGGAAATTTTTTTTGTTATAGGTATTATCTTCCATCTTGTTTTAAATTCACAATGTCAAGATCAAGTGAAACTCAAGCTATCACTTGAATTTGAACTTTTAAGATACAAGGAATTTTCTTCATTTTTCTTTCTCCAGTAGGTTCCTTGTTTTTCGAATGAAGTTGGTTTTTCATCCATGGAATCTTCTCCTTAAGATGCAGGAAATACTCCAAAGCTTTAGAATAACAGGTCAATTTATCCCCATTTGTGTTGAAAATATAATCTTGACCATGATTTATTTTTGTCTGATTCTCAGACTTTGCTTTCTTAGCTCTACAGCTGCTGGCTTTGTTTCTTATCACTTACTCAAAATCTTTCAAGTTTCCAAGGCCAGTTTATTGATACATCCATCATTTGACTTAGCCAAACAGTATGTAGCCAATATTGTGGTAAACACAATCATGTTCTCTGCAGGACATGTCAAATTACTAATGACTAATGGACATGTCAGGATCTGAATCCATACTGTGAAAAGTACCTGGCCTGGATGGAATCCTTGGCCAGGCCCTGAAAATTTGCACAAACTAGCTGGTGAGAGTATACACTTCTCCATGCTATAGCTGCCATCTGCCTTATGAAGTTCACAATGATCCCAGTTAATAAAGAAACACAAGACATCATGCCTAAACAATTATTTCCTGGTGGCTCTGACATTCATGGTTTGTAAGATTGGTCATGACCCATTAAAAACTCCAGCCGCCCAACTTTGACCCAGTGCAATTTGTCTGACATTGCAATAGGTCCACGGCATATGCAATGTGCCTGGCCATGCACTCTGGCATGGACCATGTAGATGACTCCATCTGATATTGATTCCTGCTCTGCTTTCAACACCATAGTCCTAGACAAACTCAATCCCAAATCCGAGACATAGGAATTAGCATTCTGAGCCTAACCCCTGACATATAATTACAGCAGGGAAACAGGCCAATTTGCCCATCTAGTCAACACTGATCCAAGTACCCTCCTCTAATCCTACTTACCAGCACTCTGCCCAAATCACTCCATCTCCCTCCCATCCATATGCTTATCCAACTCTTTCTTAAATGACAACATTGACCCTGCCTCCACCACCTTTCCCAGAAGCCCATTCCACACTCTGAGTAAAGTTCCCCTTCATATTATTCCTAAACCTTTGCCCATCAACTCTCAACCCATGACCTCATCTATCCATCACTCCTACTCTCAATGGGAAAAGCCTTTCCACATCAACTCTATCTATCCCTCTCATTATCCTAAACACCTCTATCAAATCCCTTCTCAACCTTCTACGTTCCAAGGAATGAAAACCTAATTTGCTCAATCTTTCCTTGTATTCCAGATGCTGAAACCCAGGCATGTAGAAGACAAGCAGCGAGGATCAGTGGCAATTCCTCCTTCATGATAATCCTGAGCACAGTGAGTTGCAAAGCATGTACTTAGCCCTTTGCTATACTCCTTATTCACTCATGACTGTACTGAAGCCTACTGTCATTCCAGTTGCATGTTTGCTGATAACACCATCTCCAGTAGGTCAGATCTCCAGCATGAGAATAGGAAGGAGAGAGAGAGAGAGAGAGAGAGAGAGAGAGAGAGAGAGAGAGAGAGAGAGAGTCTTGAGGGATGGAGTCATGGAGTCAACATCTCCCCATTAACAGGAGCTAATCCTAGATTTCATGGTACAAGTATGAACACATTTCGCCATAAGTTCTTAGGAGTACAAATCACCAACAACATATTGTGGTTTAATCATTTCATGTTACAACCTAGAAAATGCACCAGGCATTCCAAGAACTTAAAGCCTAAGGAAATCCTACAAATCCACAAGGTATTTCACAGATAAACAATAGAAAGGAATCTGCCCAGATACATCAGAGTTTGGTACGAGAACCTTCTGCATAAAATACAAGAAACTCAGAGCTGTGAACACAGCTCAGGCAATCACAAAAACCACTTCTCCATTGAATCTATCTATACCTTCCACTCTCTGGGAGACCCACTAGAATATTAAAGGATTCATCCCACCACTCTGTCAGACGGAAGATACATGTGCTTGAGAATACAAACCTCCATATTTAAAGACACTTTCTTACTGTAATCAGACTCCTGAATGGATCGCACGCTGGCAAAAGATAATATCCTTGTAGTCTTTATTAACTATTCTTTCTCTATTGCCTGCATTATGTTTTTGTCCCTGAATTATTTAACTATTGTTCCACTACTCTCTACACGGATTTTTGTCTCTTTATTTGCTTTTATTTATTGCACTTCCTGCTGTATCAGTTGAATTGCAAGGATAGATTGCAAATTAAGCTTTGTCCTGCATTTTGGTACAAGTGACAAGAATTAATTTGTGGCTGTATACTCAGCTTTTGATCTGATAACAGAATTTAAGTGCATGCATTAGGTGAGTTTCTGGTGAATGAGTACACGTAGGATCTTTAAAGTGGGGACTTAATAATGGTAGTGAGATTGAAAACAATATCTATTGTTAGGCCATGCTTGAAAATCACCTGGATCTAGGCAGGTTTGGTGTGAAATCAGAATTGTCTGATCATCAATGAACATCCTAGATCTGATGGAAGGAAGGTCATTGAAGATGGTTGGACCAAGGGCACTAACCTGAAGAACTCCTGCGATGATAGACTGGTCTGAGATCATTGAATTCCAACAACAAACACCGTCTTCCTTTATGTGAAGTATGATGTAGAGCATTGGATTTTGTGTATCCATCAACTCCATTTTCATGTGGGTCCTACACTCAAATGCTGCTTTGATCTCTTTAGTATCTTAGTTCAGCCATTATCTAATTGAAGGCAGAACAGGCTTGATGGGCCTGCTCTGGCGGTCAGATTTTTGGCCCATGTGATGATATCTGCAGTAGATGGTCCGGGTAACACATCGAGCAGGTTAGTAATGAGCAGATCAGCAGGGTGAGGTTCTGCTTGAGAGAAGACTGATTGAGATTGAATTTGTTGTTCTGCTTTTAAAAGAAAGGAAATACATAATGCCTAAATATTTTGAATGCTCTATGATATCTTCTTTGTAATCTCAAATTGAGAACCCTGGAATCAGATCCATTTCATAGATATTGGAGAAGACAAGGAGCAGTAAGGTTAAACCTTAGGAATTATGAGGAATGGAAGATGTTTCCCATTAGATCCAAAAATAACATAGGTCTCTGTCATGCCAACTTCCCCTGTTCAGTAGTGTCAAAAATCTCATGTTTTTTCCCCATAAATGTAACACAAGAATCTAAAAAGTATGCTATATTCTGAACATGATAGTGAAGGAATACACATCAACAGTGATTTCAGCATTGAGTAGAGTAGAGAAGATATTTCTTAGTGGCTTATCTCAGACAGATGTGGTTGAATGTGGCTGATTTATTTATTTCAGCTGGACCTGAGGAAGCTCTTGAAGTCCTCGATGAGGACTGGGTCATGTTCCGCTGACTTTCTCCTGAAATCCACAATCACCTCCTTAGTTTTGCTGACATGAGGCAAGGTTGTTGTCATTACACCTTTCAATGAGTTGATCTATTTCCCACCTATACGTTTCCTCTTGCCATTTGTAATTCTGACAACAACTGTGGTGTCATCAGCAAACTTGAAGATAGCATTGTAATTGCACCTGGCCACACAGTCAAGGGTGTTCAACAAGTAGAGCATTGGCTAAGCAGACACCCTTGGGATGCATCAGTGTTGATAATCAGTGAGGAGGAGATGTTGTTTCCAATTCGTACTGACTGCAGTCTTCCGATGAGAAAGTCAAGGATCCAGTTGCAAAGGGGGGTACAGAGGCCTAGAGTTTGTTGCTTCTTAGCCAGCAATCAGGGAATAATGGTATTGTAGGGCGATGAAGAGCAGCCTTATGTATGAATTGCTATTTTCAAGGTGACCCATAGCTGAGTGGAGAGCCAGCGATATCTGCTGTGGAGTGATTGTGAAGATAGGCAACTGCAGTGGGTCCAGATCTTTGCTTAGGTGTGTGTTAATTCTGGCCATGACCAGCTTCTCAAAGCATTTCATCACAGTAGAAATTAGTGCTACTGGGGAATAGTCATTGAGTCAGCTGACACTGTTTTTCTTGGGTACCAGGATCATTGATGCCCTTTTGCAGCAGGTGGGAACCTCTGACTGCCACAATAAGAGCTTGAAAATGGCCATGAATACTCCAGCTAGTTGGTTGGCACCGATTTTCAGAACCCTGCCAGGTATGCCATCAGGGTCCAACACCTTGAGAGGATTCACCCTCTTGAATGATATAGATGTAGACAGATATCCATCCTGTTATGAGATAACCAGAACTGAACAGAATATTCCAAGTGTTGTCTAAGTAGAATTTAATAGAGCTGCCACATTACCTCATGGCTCTTGAACTTAATCCCTAGACTAATGAGGGCCAGCATCCCTAAGCCTTCTTAACTACCCTATCAACCTACATGGCAACATTGAAAGATCTATGGATTTGGACCACAGAGTTCCTGTGTTCTTCCACACTGTTAAAATATTTGTTCTGCTCCAATTATTTCTCGAGTTTCTGCTGCTACTGTGAAATGAAAGAGAAGAGGAGCCTGTTTAGATATAGCTCATTACTTTCAGTTCAAAATATTATTGATGAAGACAACATGGACATGGACACATCAGCCGACTGAGTTTGAGCTGACCTTCAACAAACTATTTACAATAATCTCCATTAATCTCATTTTTAAAATCTCCCTGCATTTTCATCAGCTCTCCAGATTCAATCTACATGCTAAAAGCAATTTACAGTGGGCCATTAACCTGCCAACCATGTTTGGCAGATCCCTTTCAAAAAATTGAAGTCAGTTTGCTTTGAGATTGAAAGTTGTAATAGACTTTTAGGGATATAAAGTCAGAGAAATAACTTATTATCATATGTCTGGTTCTCAGTATGGTTTCAGTTCATGATTTGATGACAAAATTTATTTCAATAAACATATTTTGTAAATTCTCACTACACTTTGATCTAGAATTCCGAAAACCGGCAACCTCCAAAAACTAGCACTTATTTTTTCAGTAGATGACATCTGCTCATCAAAGATGGAGTTTGGCCAAACATGACCCGATGCGACCCTCGCTCAACACCTGTGTATCCTGCCTCATTCTGCTACTTTATAAGGACCTCCGAATCGTGTATACTGACCCCTGTCCAGTGTCGTAGCATTTTCAGTTGGTCCGGCGGCAGCTTAATGGGTGTTGTCGCTACCCATAATCCCCCACACAGTTGAAACCGCTGTACCAGCGCCAATGTAGAGGAACCAATAAGAGGACTGTTCTCCTCATGCTGATACAGCAGAGTGGGGCAGTGTTGGGGGGGAGGGAAAAGGAGAGAGAGAGAGAGAGAGAGAGAGAGAGAGAGAGAGAGAGAGAGAGACGGCAGTGTAACTCGGTGGGGGGAAGAGTGATGGCAGCGCAACTCAGAAGGGAGGTGGGGGATGGATGCAGCGGTATAACTCAGATGGGCTTAAAGGGATGGAAATCAAAATGCTTCCAAAATCCAGAAGATTCCGAACAACGTCAGGTGTCCAGTCACAACAATCCCGGATAAAAGGTTAGGCACTGTTATCATCATATAAATAGTTGTCTGGTGAAATGAATAGCTCATTTGTAATAAACCTGCTTACAATTCCATCAACATCAGTGGATGAGAATAGGACTGGCTCTATAACAATTGTACCTTATTCCATCCAATTATCAGCAGAGAGGTCATTAGACTTTCCAATAGCTCGCCATGGCCATGTGGGTGTGAAAGAAAGCATCATATTTTCTAGCCGCTAGTTACAGAGAAGAAAACAAGCAGGATGTAAAAATTGCTCCATGCTGTTTAAATAACAATAACACTGCGGTCAATCCAAATACTGACAGTAAAGCTTGCACAGGGTGAAAGAGTTTCAATTAGGTTTAGCTGGTTTCCTTCTCTAATGCTCTGTTGAAACTGACCCTTTTGGTTTTATCATGGTATTCTTTTCACTTTTTTCTTGCTATTTTAACATGTCTTGCTGCGGCATGTGCTTTGTGCTTGGGACATTGGAGATTCTTCAGGCTACAGCTAGTAGCTTCTGGTGGGAGATTGCCAGGGAGGCCAATAGGCAGGTCATTTCCCTGCCTTTTGAGTAGGCAACAATGCAGATTTACCAGGATTGATGTTTAATGAGGGCTTTAAAAATCAAGGAGGACGCCTACCACACCACATACAGCATCTTTCAGCTACTCGTGTCAGGAAAAAGAATCAGAAGTATCGGAGCCAGAACCACCAGGCCGAAGTAAATGCTGGAGAAACTCATCAGCTCAAACAGTGTACTTTATATAATAAAGATAAAGGTACATAACCAACGTTTTGGGCTTGAGCCCTTCCTCAATCAAGGTATGAGCAAAATGTAAGCATATTGAGGAACAGCTTCTTCCCATGGGCAGTGATTACTGATAAAAATGACTCTACTATTTATTAAGAATATTTATTTTAATACATGTACATCTTCTTTGGCTTGGCTTCGCGGATGAAGATTTATGGAGGGGTAATGTCCACGTCAGCTGCAGGCTCGTTTGTGGCTGACAAGTCCGATTCGGGACAGGCAGACACGGTTGCAGCGGTTGCAAGGGAAAATTGGTTGGTTGGGGTTGGGTGTACATCTACATGTACATATGTACATATGTACTGTATATATGCACTGACTGATGTGTGTTAGCTCTGTATGCTTTTTTTGCTCTGTTCTATACAATGGACCAGAGAAAACTGTTTTGTCAGGTTTTACTGGTACCATTAGATGACAAATAAACTGGAAATTGAACTGCACATATTCACACCCAACGAAAAGTAGGCAAATTTTTTTCAGTATGGGGATTTGGTGCCTTCCACATGACATCAATGAACAATAAGATGAAATGTGACATCGATAGTCAACTGCAGCCTGCAATGAATAGCTGAAACTGACCATGACCTGATCTCTATGAACACATCAATGTATACATGCAAGGCTGCATTTGAGATTCTATATGGCCCCAAAATTAACTTAATTGAATTGTTCATTGTCATCTGTACCGAGATACAATGAAAAGCTTTGTTTGCTGTCCAAGAACCTCAACCTCAACCCATATTTAAATGCGGCAAGCAATGCAATATTAAATCAAAGAGTGCAAGGTAGAATTACAAAGACATACTGCAGGGTGAAAAGTTCATTTAAAACAGTGCAATGGCAGCATCTATTTATGATACGGCAGGAAAGAAACTGTCCTGGAATTTGGTGTGTGTTCTCAAGCTCTTTTACATTCTGCCTGATGGAAGTGGGAAGTGGATAAGGCAGAGGGTAATACATTGACAACTTTCCCAAAACAGTGAGAGGTACAGATGGAATCGAGGGAAGGGAGGTTCATTCATGTGATAATCTGTGCTGTGTTCACAACTCTGCAGTTTCTTGTGGTCTTGGACATGTAGTTACTGCCCAAGACCACATGTTGTGATGCATCTGGACAGGATATTTTCTATGGTGTATCCATAAAAATTGTGAGGATAAAAGAAATGCAGTGTTTTGGGTTGGCCCTTTATACAAAAACTAGGAAGGAATATAGTTTGCTCCTGCTGTACGAGAAATATTAAGAATTAATATTTGAAAATAAGGAGATGGTGGATGAGGGGCAAAGTGGCCAAATCTTCCTCCTGTACATATGTTTGTATATTTGTAAATAGCACACAGTGAACGACCCTATTGAAGGAAAGCTTCTTTCCTGCTGTTATAGGATTCTTGAATGGTCCTCCAACATGCAAAAGATGAGCTGTTCAAAATTACATCAGTGAAGATAGTGCAGTATTTTAACGGCATTTTTCTCTGCAGCACACACTGTAACAAGCCATACTCTGTACTTTTGTTTTATTTTCACAACCAGTTTGTACGTAAGTACAAGTTGACCTATCTGAATAACACACAAGCAAAATTTTTCACAGTATCTCTGTGCACATTGGCCAGGCTGCTGTTCATTGACTTCGGCTCGGCATTTAATGCAATCATACCCCAGAGGCTGGTGGAGAAGCTGTCCTCGCTGGGGCTCAACACCCATCTCCGTAAATGGATTCTGGGCTTCCTAATGGAGACACCGCCATCTGTATGGATTGGCAGCAGAAAGTCGAGCACTATCTTGTTGATTGTGGCTCACCTCAGGGCTAGGTGCTCAGTCTGGTCCTATTTATGCTACTCACCATGATTGCAATGTCAGATCCAGCTCCAGCAGGGTCATAAAGTTTGCAAATGACATGACAGTAGTTGGCCTCATCAGGACAAAAGGGACATAAGAAATTAAGAAATAAGAGCTGGAGTTGGTTATCTGGCCCATCGAGCCTGCTCCGTCATTCAATGAGATCATGGCTGATTCGATGATAGGCTCATCTCCACCTACCTGCCTTTTCCCCATACCTTTAATTCCCTTTCTATGAAAAATCTATCCATCCTCAAGTTAAATATATGTACTGAGGTCACCTCTAGTTCTACAATGCACAGCGATTTCCACAGATTTGCTACCCTCTGGGGAAAGCAGTTCCTCCTCATTTCTGTCCTAAATATACTTCCCTTAATCTTCTGTCTATGTCTCCATGTTCTGGTCTCCCATACCAATGGAAACAACTTACCTACCTTGATCCTTATCTATGCCTTTAATAATTCTTTGGTTCTCCTCTTCTTTTTCAAAATTCCAGCTAATATAACCCAGATGAATCATATTCGAACCAGTTCATCGTTGGAATCAGCCTGGTGAACCTCCCTCTGGACTACCGCCAAAGCTAATACATCTTTCCTCAAGTAAAGAGACCAGAACAAGATGCAGTACTCCAGATGGGGCCTCACCAGTACCTTGTACATGTTCAGAAAAACTTCCCTGCTTTTAAATTCAATCCCTCTAGCAATGAAGGGAAACATTCCATTTGCCTTCTTAATAGCCTGCTGCACCTGCAATCCAACCTTTTGCAAATCATGCACAAACAATCCCAAGTCCTTCTCCACATCAGCATGCTGCAATTGTCTGTCCTTTAAATAATATTCTGGTCTTCTATTTCTCCTTCCAAAGTGGATAACCTCACATATGCCAACATTGTACTCCATCTACCCGACCCTTGTCCATTCAATTAACCTCTTTGTATCACTCTGCCGACTCTCTGCATCATCTGCACAATTTGCTTTTCCACTCAATTTAGTGTCATCAGCAAACTTAGATACACTTCACTCTATCTCCTCTTCTAGATTGTTTATGTCTCTCATGAATAGGTGCGGGCTCAGCGTCACCCTGCTCACAACTGAATGCCAAACAGAAAAATCCTGTATCCCTATATACCCTACTCTCTGCTTTTTATTGGTTAACCAATCTTTTCCATGCTAATACATCTCCCCCAACTCTACTCATCCTTATCTTTGGCATGTCTTTTATGCAGTACCTTATCGAAAGCCTTCTGTAAATTCAGGTAAATAGCATTCATCTGCTCCCCTCTATCTACTGCACTCATTATATCTTCAAAAAAACTCTAGTAAATTTGTCAATCAGGACCTGCTTCTGCTGAATCCATGCTGCATCTCCCTGAATGGATTCATTTTTTTTTCAGATGTCTCGCTAATTCTTCTTTAATGACAGTTTTTACAGATGTAAAACTAACTAGCCTCTAGGTCACTGCACTTTGCCCTCCTCCTATTTTGAGTAGTGGCCATCTTTCAATCTACTAGGACTTCCCCAGAGTCCAGTGAATTTTGATAAATTATTGCAAAAGCCTTGATTATAACTACTGCTATTTTTTTCAGTATTCCATCAGGACCAGGAGATTATCTATCTTTAGACCCTAGATCTTTCTGAGTACTGCCTCATTCGTGGTGCTCATCCAGGTCTTCACCGTCCATCACATCCATAACATTCGTCTTTGGCAGGTTTCATGCATCCTTCACCATGAATACTGACACAAAATAGTTATTCAAAGACTCATCCATTCCCTCATTACAGAATTTCAATAAACCTTTCACATCTTCCAAGGGACCAAGCTTCATTTTAGCCACCCTTTTGAGCTTCACATAATAATATAAACTTTCAATGTCCATTTAAATATTTTGTGGATGTTAAAGTTCCCACAATAACTGCTGTTCCAACGTTACATGCCTCTGATATTTCTTGGATTATTGCTTGTGCCATTGTAATATTATTATTGGGTAGCCTCTGGACAAATCCTACTAGTGATTTTTTTTTCCAGTTACTATTCCTAATTTCTACCCAAATGAACTCAACATTTTATTCATTAGATCTTACATCATCTCTCACGATTGCCCTGATCTAAGAGCACTACCCCACCTCACTTACCTTTCTGTCTGTCCTTCATTATTACCTGATACCCTTGGAGGTATGCCAATCCTCTCCACCCTGCAACCACATTTATCTAGACCACTTGCGACAGAATATAGATATGTTTTTGGGAAATAAATTAGGGCAAGGTTTTTAGTGTAAGTCACATACAAACACTTTAAAACAGATCTTATTTAAAAATACTGGAGCTCTGCTCATGCTAGACATGTTGGGGCCAACAGTCTTTGCAAATGTTTTGGAGAGTGCCCAAACGACTTCACTAATGGAGTGTTGTTTACAAAAAGGCAACAGATGAAAGAGCTTGTCGGAGCCACATTCTGTCTGGAGTGGAACTTGTTGTTCTAGGAGTGTCATGTGGTTTTGCAAACAGAAAGAGTAAAATAGGATTTTTCTCTGTGTGAGAGGGAGATAGAGAGACATACAAAGATCAGTTCTACAGTTTTACAGTCACCATCTGCAACTGGAACTGGAACAGGACAAGCTGGCAAGCTTGTGAAAAACCCTATTTGGAAAATGGGTTGTGAGTGCTTAGTTCAGCCTGGTCAAAGCCCTTGTGGCTCATGCAAGAGGAGAGGACTGGCTGTCTAATGTTTCCCTTGGAATAAGAGAAAAAAAAGTCAATCTGTGGGGACCTGAAAGAAAGAGGTTATCATCTGCAGAACCCTGAGGGGGCAAGTTTCTTTGGCAAGACACTGAAGTGGCTGATTTAAAAAATGAATCAGTTGTGGGTGTCAGCATACAACCAATCTCTCTGAAAACTGACAAGTACCTTCCTGAGTGGTAACCATTTACCTTTCAAGCACCAAAGCCTGGTGAAATTATAAATGTTAAATTCTGTGCACCGTATAAGAATTGCCTGCAATCAGTGAACTTGGAGGAATGAGAAGTGAGATGGGACTGCAAATCAAAGAACTTTTCTGAACTCATACACACATTACTCACACATGGACTTAGAATTAAAAAGGGGTTAAAATTAGATGAGTTAAGTCAATAGTGAAAAGTGTGATCCTGTTTTCATGTTTAAAGATCATTAAAAGCAACTTTTGTTTAAGTAACCATTTGTCTTGGTGAATATCTATTGCTGCTGGGTTTTGGGGTCCTCTGGGCACGTAACACACTAAATCATACCCAGCAATAATGATTGGCACTACAGAGAAGAGATGGTAAATCTCGTGAAACGGTGCAAGAAAAACAACTTGAGTCTCAACGTGGACAGGACAAAGGAGATGATTGTGGACTTCAGGAAGACCAAGGATGGCCATGCTCCACTACACATTAATAGCTCAGTAGAGAAGAGAGTGAGAGCTCCATGTTCCTCAAAATTCATTAAAGATGTGAACTGTTCAGGACAGACAGCATCTCCTCACTTGTCAACAAGAAGGCACAACAGCAACTGTACTTCCTTAAAAGGCTGAGTCGGGTAAGACTACAGGCCATCATTGTTTTAGGAGCACCATCATGAGTGCCCTGGCCGGCTCCATCACAATGTGGTACAGTTCCTGCAGAGCATTATCTTGAAAGTCAATGAACCATAAAATTGGCAGAGAGGATCACCCCTCCCACCCCATCGATGTAATTTACCAGTATTGTTGTTTAAAGAGGGCTTGAAAAATTAGCTAAGACCCCTAGCACCCTGCACGCAGCATCTTCCAGATACTCCTGTAGGATAAAAGATACAGAAGTCTCAGTCCACGAAACACCAGGCTGAGGAAAAACACTTTCCATGGGCAGTGAGACTGCTGTATGAGTACTACAACAACTCTGTGACTCGACAATTGATTAATAATATTTATTTTAATATATGTACATATGTAGTGTATATATGTATCATCTGTCTGTATGTATGTTATGTCTGTTTTGCACTATTCTGCACCATGGACCAGAGAATGCTGTTTTGTCAAGTTGCACTGCCACCAAATAAATTAACTTTAACATGAGAATAACTAACAATAAATTCAGGTTGATTTAGGAGAAATAAGGGTGGTAAAATGTCACTTCTCTGTATGTAAATAAGACGTGTGGTTGAAAGTCTCAGTTAATTTTAATTTTGCTTGTTGCACATTGCATCGAGCTGAAAAAAAAATCACACCTTAAATTTTTGCTCAGGTGAATGAATATTGGTTCAAATATTACGATGATAAATCTCAATCTGTAAGCAACATGCATGTAAAAATAATTTAACCTGGTCCCAGCTAATTTTGAAGTTGTGAATATATCTTGAACCCAAAGAATCTGACATCTATGTTAATTCACATGAAATGCAATGAAGCAAAATTTAATCCACCCTGCCTAAAGGTTCAAGTTTTCTTTATTGTCTTGTGATAATATAAAAATAGACACAATATATGTCAATTTTTGCCTGCTGTAAAGGCAAAATAAAAGTAGCCATTAATATTCCCCAGCCCCTCAATACGAGGGAGAGAAACAAAAGTGAGTCCCTTCAGCGACGTGTCCACAGATTTGCCTCCAGCCTCTGCAGCCTTACAGACCCAATCCATTGGCATCCTAAGCTCCAGATTCAAACCTCTAATATAATCGGTAAGCTTTTTGCACCCAAGACCTTCTTGCCTAGACACCCTCTCAAATCTGGATACCAAGCCAGACTCCAGCAGTCTGCAGCCTGGTGTGAGACCTTTGATCATGAGCCTCCAGCAGCTGCAGGCTGCATGAGTCTTTCAACTGCAAGCCACTATCAACCTGTAGACCACGTGGATCTTTCAGCCACTGAGCCCCTCACTGGTCTGCTGACACGGTCACCATCCTGTAAGGTCTTCTTTTATGCTTCTTCTTTGCAATGGATGGTGCTTCCCAATTTTTGGTGTCCTGCACTGGCCTGCTGCTCCACTGGAGTCTGCAACCCCCTATGGTACGCTGCCCAGGACCGCTGCTCAGACCTCCATGGTTACAGGCTTTTAGAAAAAAACACTATAACACCATAACAGACTGTTTAAAACCTTTATGCAGCCTTCGGCATCACACCTGGGCAATAGGACCCGGTGAAACAGCATGTGTTTCAGTGTTCTCCTGGGTCCACACCATTGCAATTACAGCAGCCCTGCTGTGCCCCAATAGAATTAGACTGATCATCTTCTGTGAGACGAGTCAGATTTTACCAACACCTGATTTCAATATTCCATGACTGAATCTGATAAAATCATAAATTTCCTGTTGGTTGAGAAGATGATATTTTGCAGATGGCTGATGATGAAGCAAAAAGATTTACTTTCAAAAATTATTACAAAAGGGCAGAACTGTAGGAAATGAAAGAATGGCTTTTCATTCCAGAGTGGAACTATACATAACCAAAAAATCTGTGATGCAGAGTACAGAGGATAATTTATCTGGTAATTGTGCAATTTTTGCATGAACTTAAAAATGAGAAAGACCTTTCTCATCTCAGCATGGCATGGAAAACTTGTGGAGCTCTGTGCCCTGATCCACTGAGTTCTGGATTAGCTGTCATTCATGGGAGATGGAACTGCAAAGGTGCACAAGGAGAGTTACTGAAATTTCAATCTTTAAATGGAGGAAGGCATGGCCAAGAATTTCAGTATCAGGCAATATTGGCTGAAGTTCAAGGAATCAGTAAGATTAATAATAGTCTAGGTGATGGATTGAATATAGTTAGAGTCCCAGATCATAGTTAAGAATAATGTTGAAATTCTGTACTGTTGGTTTCAGCCTGAATGGGCAGTCATCAAGTCAGGCTTATGCTTATGTTTTATCACAAGGAAATGTTGTAATTTTTTTCTGATGCAAAGCAAAAGAATGCTTTAATTTATGTTAAATGTGTCATGGCCACTTGATGAATGTCCTGTTCTCATAATGATATCGAAAAAAATAAAGTTTGAACACGGATACTGAAACAAAACAGCTGTATCTAAACCTAGAATTCCAGTGTAATACTAATCGTCAGAGATGTTGTTTATTGAAGAAAACTTCATTGTCAAATATAGAGTTCACAGGGTGCTCTTCAACTTATGATGGTGTTGTGTTCCGACAAACCTATCGTAAGTCAAAAAAAATGTGTAATTTGATAAAGAATATAGGTATAACTTGTATAACACTGACAGTGTTGTATCAGTTTCCATACTGATTTCACTGCACCGCTTCCAGCGAGAATGCCAAGAAAATAAAACATTTACACAATAAAGTCTATTTGAGGTTACCAAGAAGAGAGGTCTTCAGAGAGTTATCAAACATGCAAACCAAAATTTTGTAAATTAGGGATCCATATTTTCAAAAAACATGATATTTGTCTCTCAGATTATAATTTTCTCTGCATGCTATCTTTCCATACCTCAATCTATGATATTGCTATACATTTCCTAGAAACTGCTAAATTTGATAAATATTTAATTTTAGCTTTATGGCCTTAATATTACTCAATAGAAATAACATCAGATCCTGTGGGAATTTGACCCCCATAATTCATACCAAAAAATTATCTACCCCTAATCAAAATTGTCTAACTTTAGGACATTGGCAAGTTAAATGTAAAAAAGTTCCAATCTCAGATCTACTCCTAAAACATAAATCTGATACGGCCAGACTTAATCTATTTAAATTTTGTGGAGTCAGATATAACTGATGTAAAAAAAATTGTATTGACCTAATTTCATCCAATCTTTTTCACTTATTTGTGTATTTAAAACTATTTCCCATCTTAATCTTGATTTATGCACCCCAATTTTTGGGGCCTTAGTTTGAAGTAAATTATACATAACTGAAATAAATTTATTTACAGTAGTATTATAAATAAAGATTTCTAATTCACTTTGATTAGGTAATGTCAAATTTTTGTCCAATAAAAAAGGTTTAACTTGATAGTAACAAAATAAAGTATTGTTAGGTACATTAAATTTTTCCCTCATTCTTTCAAATGTTATATATCCTCAAAACAAACTTCAATTTTCTTAATACCCTTCCATCTCCAAATCCTCAAAAATTGGTTATCCATTAAAAAAGGAATGAGCCTCTTTTGATATAGAGGCATTTTCCTAGATATTAAACCTTTCATGTCAATTTCATTATCAATATTATTCCACAAGTCAATCAAATGTTTCAAAATAGGTGATTCCCTATTTCCAAATAACAAATTAGAATTCCATTTATAAATAAAAGCCCATTGCATTAAATTCTTTGGAAGCCCAAGCCAGAATATTATCTAAACTAAACAATACATTTATAAATCTCAATTTAACTGCTTTATAATAAATCTTAAAATGAGGAAGATGTAGACCTCCTAATTTAAAATTTCATAAATTTTCCAAAGAGGCCCTTGGCATTTTATCTTTCCATAAAAGTTTCCTAATCGCCTTATTTAAATCCATTAAAAAATTGAAGGAATTAGAATTGGAATTAATTTAAAAAGATTGAATTCTAGGAAAAACATTAATTTTAACACAATTTATTCTGCCAACTAAAGTAATGGGTAAATTATTCCACTTTTTTAAATAGATAAGATAAATAATTCAATTTATATAAACTTTTTCAAATCATTATCAATTCTAATACCTAAATATTTAATACCTATGTAGCCGCCTAAATTTTGTAACTATTTTACAACCTGTATAATCACCCACAGCTAAGGTCATAATATCACTTTTTTCCCAATTAACTTTATATGCAGAAACTTCCCCTTATGCTTTCAATCTCATTTGTAATTGAGATAAAGATTTAATAGGATCAGTTAGCAAACAGATTAATTTTATATTCTTCCTGATTCACCTTAATTCCCTTAATCTTAGAATTTTGTCTAATAAGTTCAATTGGTAAAATAAATAAAGATGGGGACAAAGGACAACTTTGCTGACTTGATATAGTTAATGAAAGAGAGGCAGATATTTGTCCATTGGTAGTAATTTTTGCCAAAGGATTTTTATATAAAGCTTTAACCCAATACCAAACCTCTCCAGTACTTTAAACAAAAAAATCCATTCCAATCTATCAAAATTTTTTTTCCACATCCAAAGTTACTGCTACACTGCAACCCCCTCCTTTTTGAATTAAATTCATTAAGCTAATTAATCTTGCAATATTGTCTGCAGAATGCCATTTTTAAAATAAATTCTGTTTGATCCATATGAATTAAATCAGGTAAACATTTAGATAATATATTTGCTAAAATTTTTGCAACAATTTTATAATTCACATTCAATAAAGATATCTGATGATAAAATGCAGGATTCAATAAATCTTTATCTTTCTTTAGTATAACTGTAATTATTGCTGTTGAAAAAGAATTTGGTAAAGAATGGGATCTTGTCACCTGCTTTATCATCTCCATAATCAGAGGTATTAAAAGATCCTTAAATTGCTTATAAAATTCAGATGGAAAACCATCTTCTCTGGAGATTTTCCATTCAGTAATGAACTAAGCACTTCATTAATGTCTCTTATTGTAAAAGGAGCACCTATTTTTCCTGATATTGATATGTCAAGCTAGACAGATTTATCTGAGATAAAATAATTATCAATCTTAACTTCATCTCCAGTTAATTCTGATCTATATAAATTGGAATAAAAAAAATTAAATGCATCATTAATTTCTCTAGGTTTATAAGTAATCATCTTTGAACTCTTCCTGACATTATTAATTATTCTAGACAATTGCTCAGTTTTTAACTGCCAAGAAAACATTATGAGCTTGTTGTAATTCATAATATCTTTGCTTAGTTCTATCAATCAATTTTTCCACTCCGATACATCTGCATCACATTAAAATTAAACTTTTTTCTTGTTTTTTTTTGTTTCCCTTTCTAACTGATCGACCTCTTTTGCATAATCTTTCTTAATTTTCAATGTAAAACTTAAAATGCCCTTAATGCATCCCATAAAATAAATTTATGGAGAGCAGAATTAGAATTTAATTCTAAAAACTCCTGAATATGCTTTCTTATAAAATCACTAAAATCTGTCCTTTTTAACAATGTTGATGTCCATCTATAAACATTTTGTTCTTTTTCCAAAAACAAAAATGTCATTAAAAGTGGGAAGTGACCAGATAAAATTCTACTCTTGTAATCCAGATTCATAATGCAATTGCGCTGAAATTAAAAATAAATCTATCCTAGAATAAGAATTATGTCTGTGAGAATAAAAATAAATGTCCCTTTTTTTAGGATTCAATTTATCTATTACATTCAAATCTTTCACAACATTCAAAATTGCCTTTGTTGCTTTAGTTTGAGTAACTGATTTAGTCGTTTCATCCAAAACTTCCAAACAATAACTAAAATCCCCTTCTATCAATATTCTTTCATCTGCCTCAGCTAAATACATAAAGGTATCCCTAATAAATCCTTCATCATCTATTTTTTATGCATAAATATTCATCCAAGTTCAATTCTCAGAATAAATTTGACCATTTACTAATACAAACATTCCCATTGGATCAGTAATAATTTTATAAATTTTAAGTTAACTTTTTAAAATAAAGTTACCACACCCTTTGCTTTAGAGTTAAAATTTGAAGCTACCCCTTGTCCAACCCAATCTTTTTTTCATTTTTTCATGTTCTTTTTTTCAGATTGAGGGGTTACCTATAAAAAAAAGCAATATCAACTCTAATTTTCTTCAAATAAGACAACACCCTCTTTGCTTTTAATTCTATTATTAAGACCATTAACATTGTAACTTAAAAAATTCAAAGTTTTACTATTTGCCATTATACTAAATTCAAAAATTCATAATTCCCTTCTGCCTCTCCTCTTGGACCTTGCGCATCACAAAATCATTAACTATACCTGCCATCTCCATCAACAAAAATATAAAAAAGAAAGAGAAAAATATAATATAACCCCCCCCAAAAAAAGGGAGTACTACCGCCCTCAATCCTGCGTGAAGCATCTCTTGCTGCTAGGTGGCACGCAGCTATGGAAAGAGAAGGAAAAACCACTCACCTCCCTAAGAGAGAGAAAAAATAATAATTTTTGAATAGCCATTGTCCTCTTCAGGTAAAGGCGGCTGCTTCAAGATCTCTTTTAACTTGATCATTGCAGGCAAGCAATTTCCTGCAGCAACATCTCCTTATCTGACATTTGCATCTTCTCAATTTGTGATATATCTGGAGTTAATAAATCAACTTGTTGATCCATTTTATTATTTGGAAGAAAATTCGCAAATTCTAAAGCTTCCATTTCATTGTTGAAGAATTTTGCCTGATTATTCCCAAGAAAAACTTTAAGTATTGCAGGGTGGTGAAAATAAAACTTATCGCCCTTCTTCCAGAGCACAGACTTTGTAGGGTTAAATTCCTTTCATCTTTTCACCACATTCACACTAAGATCTGCATAAAAAATATTTTTTTTTAATCAACTTCAATCAAAGGTCCTTGAAACTGATGAGCTTTCTGAACTACTACTCTCAAAATAGTCTCCTTATCTTGATAACGAAGAGATCTAATCAAAATCGAGCATGGCAATTGATCCGGCAATGGTTTCTTTCTAAGTGCTCTATGTGCACTATCCAATTCAAGACCATTTGGAAAATTTTCAGGTCCCAAAGTCCATGGGATACATTTTTTTAAAAATTGCACTGAATTGGGACCTTCAAAACCTTCTGGTACTCTAACAATCTTCACATTATTTCTTCGACTATGATTCTCTAATGTATAATATTTTTGGAAAACTTAGTTTCTCTCAACACTCCATGTCATAACTGAATTTTCCAGCTTATTAAGCACATCTTTACATTGATCTATTTCATTATGATATTCTTGTAAATTTTCTTCAACTGTTTGAACTTGTGTTTTAATTTTATCAACCACTTTGGCATATCTCTTCATCTCTTTCTTAATTATATTCATTTCTACTTTAACATATTCTAATTGAGTATTCACATCAGGTCTAATAGATCTATACTCTAAATCCATTTTCTGACTTATTGCTTGCAACTGATTCATCAATTGCCTGCCCATACCTTGCCCTTTAACTTCAGGTAACTTTACCTGCACAGCCTCTTCCTGGAATTGAGCTTGTTGGCATTGTTCTTCTGCCTCCTCTTCCAGTTGTCTGCTTTGATCCTCTTCTTCTTGCTCCACATCACTAATAGATGAAAAAATTGCTTCTTGCTCTGCCTCTGAATACAAAGGGGGGGCAGGTCTTGAAATTCAACCTTAGTGAGAGCTGATTTTTCAGTCTCCTACTTCAATTCCGATTGATCCATTCTGCGCAAGCGCTCTTGGCCTTGCAAATTTTGTAGTTCCACAGTCTTCTTCAGGACGCCAGCGCTATCTTCTTATGATCCCCAAAGAGATGGCGCCAGAGAAACTTGAACTCTTACAGTCATCGCTCTCATCGCCCGTGGAGGAGGAGAAACTCCAGTCTGAGGCTCTGATGTGGAGGTAGGTCTATTTTTTTCAAATCTTGCGACTTCTTTTAAAACCAGTTTTCTAGTTGTTGGAGGCTTTCCCTTCTCATAGCTATAGTCAAAACTCTGCAGGTAAGATTACATTTTTGCTCAGTTATGAATTAATTCTCCTAGGGAGGTGCTTTCCCACATTCTTCCCTCACACCATCATGCCACGCCCCCATCTGATCTTATAATTTTTTTCCCACAGATTCAAAGGGAAGTTGTAAATTCAATGGCATGAAATTATGAACAAGTGCAGGGTTTTGTCCTTTTTTTCTCCATCCAACTCTGATCATGATTAACCAGCTGCCACCCGTCCACCATCAGACTCCTCAACAACAAACTCAATCAGAGACTCATTTACGGACTCTAACTTGTGCACTTCACTGATTTTCTTATTCGTCCTCTCTGTATTGCACAGTCAGTTTGTTTACATTTGTTATCTGTTTACATTTCTTTGTTTATTTTTTACATTTACTCTGTGTACAGATTATGTTTTGCACTACCAATTGGTGATAATTCTGCCACGCCCACAGGAAAAAAGAATGTCAGAGTTGTATGTGATGTCCTGACAATAAATCTGAAGTCTGAATAAATCTGAAATATACCTATTGTATAAAAACATCATGGCACTACTGGATTTGGTGAAGCAGCAGCTCAACTGCTGGTGTGGATCTGTGGAGAATGGGAGGTGGAGACATAGCACTCCTCTGCAAGGTCCATCTGCCCAGTCCAACTACTTTAAATGGCCTGTAAAAAAGAGCCAATGATGGTTTAGTTTAACATCCTGCAACCATGGGTCTGAGTCCAAGATGGGCAGTGACTATGATCGGCAGCGGCCACAAGAAGTTTCAAACTCCAGGGAAGCAGAGGACTGGTGCAGGCCACCAGAAAACAAGGAAACCATCCTTTGTTTGAGAAGGAGAAGCAGAGGTTATCCATGGGTCAGTGACCATGGCAGCGGACCAGAGAGGGGCTCCAAGGCTGAAGAACTGTGGTGACTCAAGGTGGGAACCCACACAGGCTGTGGGCGACTGCGATCAAGAGACTCACACCAGGCTACAGACTGCTGGAGACTGGCTGAAGGTATTAGAACTGAGATGTGAGAGGGCCAAGGGCATCCTGATTGTTTCAGAGGTTTGGATCTGGAGCTCAGGTTGCCGATGGTTTTAAATGAAGGCTGTGCGGCTGCTGAGGCTGTGGGAGTGCTAGAGGTGAATCCATGGAGTGACTCTGGGGAGACTCTCAATTGCTTCTCTTTCTCTGACTGTAAGGCTACTGGGAAATTTGTGCTGATGGTGAATCTTTATCTGCCTTACAGTTGACTAAAGGAAATTTTGTGTAATATCACTTTTTTAAAATGTTTTAAATTTAATTTTAAACAATAATAATAAAAGAATCTTGAATGTCTTACGAATCAAGGTTGACAGAGCTAAGCCTTTTCTCTTGAAGGAAAAGATGAGTGGAAAACTTAATAGAAGTATATAAAATTATATAGATAGGGGTGGGCTGCCAGATCCCTTTACCTAGGTCAAATACCAGACGACATCTGAGAGTAATAACCTGAGTCTTAATGTGAACAAGACAAAGGAGATGATCGTGGACTTCAGGAGGACGAGGAACGACCACCTTCCACTACACATCAACAATTCTATCGTAGAGAAAGTGGAGAGCACTAATTTCCTTGGCATTCATTTAACTAGTGATCTGTCATGGACAATCAACATCTCCACACTTGTCAGGAAGGTTCAACAGCGACTGGACTTCCTGCAAAGACTGAAGTGAGCAGGACTACCAGCCACCATTTTGTCAACCTTCTACAGAAGCTCTATCGAGAGTGTCCTGGCCAGCTACATCACAGTGTAGTACAGCTGCTGCAGAGAAATGCATCAGAGGTGAATCCACAGGACCATGAGTCTCAGAGAAGAATACTGGAGACTCCCTACCCTCCATCAACGTGATCTACGTGGATCATTATCTGAAGACAGTGCACAAAATCATTGAGGACCCCTTCCACCCTGCACCCAGCAACTTCCAGCTGCTCCCATTGAGGAAGAGATACAGGAGTATCAGAGCCAGCCCCATCAGGCTGGGGAAAAGCTTCTTCTCGGGGGGCAGTGAGAAACCTGAACAACCAAAGGAACTGCTCACACTAACCATCCCATATGTACAAAACAATATATTTTTTTATTTGTATAGTTGAAATACTTGTCCTGCATATGTATTGTTTGTCTGAATGGGTGTCATATCTGGTTGTGTGTGTGTATGTTTTCCATCAAGGTTCAGAGAATGTGATTTTGTAAGGTGTCCTTGTACAATGAGATGACAATAAACTTGGCTTGACATCTGCTTAAGGTAAGGGAAGGAAAGTTGAGGGGAGATGTCAGTGTTCCTTTGACAGTGAGTGGTGGATGCCTGGAAAGCATTGCCAGGGGTAGTTGTAGAAGCAGGAGCAACGGGTATATTTAAAAGACTCTTAGATAGGCATATGGCTGTGAGAAAAGTAGTGGGTTATGGGGTGATGTAGGGAAGAATTAGATTGTTGTGGAGTAGGTTCAAATAGGTCAGTACAACATCATGGGCTGAAGGGCCTGAACTGTGCTGGTTTATTATATCATTCACATTTGCCTTTGCTGCTTTGATGAGAACCACCTATAACAAACCCAATGACCATCCATCTGTCGATGGCAGGTTTATACATACTGCTCGAGAGAAAGCAACAAATGTTCACCTTTACATTTCAACTGAGTCAATAGATTTACCCTGCACTGGGATTCTGGTTTTAGATGCAAACGAAATCAAGAGTCTGCTAACTTATACCATTTGCTTAGATTACAAGAGCCATTTGACACAGAGGGAAAAATTGTGGAACTGTCAAAATGGAATCATTGGTTCATTTATTACTTTTCTTAACATTGACTTCAAAGGCAAACATAAAGCAAAATTATTGATGGGATTTGCACCAGCAGCACACTGAATTAAACCTTCCACTTCCTCCCATCTTTCTCTTTAGTTTAGTGAGAATAATATTTTGGATTTATCTTCATAAAACATCCAGTCATCCTAATGCTTCACGGCATAAACTCTGGGAATCAACCATCAGTTGCAGCTAGCAAGCAGGTGATTGGAGGAGCCGTGATCACATGACCTTGCTAATTCTTCAGGACAAGTCAGTTGCAGCTAGTAAGCTGGTGATTGGAGGAGCTGTCATCATGTGACCAAGGATTCAAGAGGAACAACACATAAAAGTAAGGATCCGTGCAGCAGAGCAGTCAGTGTGCAAGTGGTCCATTATGGGACTGAGGCTGAGCTTTTTCCAGGTAAGCAAAGGTCAGGGAAGGTCTTTGCATATAAACAAAGAATAGGTAATGGAGATGGCAGCTATGGCGGTGGAGTGCTCTGAATGTAGGATGTGGGAACTCTGCCAAAGCTCAATTAGCCCTGATGGGTACACCTGAAAGAGGTGCATCCAGTTACTGCACCTGAAAGGAACAGGAGCTGGATGAACTTTGGATTATTTGAGAGGCAGGAGTGATAGACAGGAGCTTCAGAGAGAAAGTTCCCCTCAAAAGTCAGGAGTCATGTAACTAGGTGACTGTTTGGAATGGAGAAGATGCAGACAGTGCAGAGCACCCTTGTGGCCTTTCTCCTCAACAATAAGTATGCTGATAGGGATAGGGATGGATAAGGATAGGGATGGATAGGGATAGGGATGGATAAGGATAGGGATGGATAAGGATAGGGATGGATAGGGATAGGGATGGATAGGGATAGGGATGGATAGGGATAGGGATGGATAGGGATAGGGATGGATAGGGATAGGGATGGATAGGGATAGGGGTGGATAGGGATAGGGGTGGATAGGGATAGGGGTGGATAGGGATAGGGGTGGATAGGGATAGGGGTGGATAGGGATAGGGGTGGATAGGGATAGGGGTGGATAGGGATAGGGGTGGATAGGGATAGGGGTGGATAGGGATAGGGGTGGATAGGGATAGGGGTGGATAGGGATAGGGGTGGATAGGGATAGGGGTGGATAGGGATAGGGGTGGATAGGGATAGGGGTGGATAGGGATAGGGGTGGATAGGGATAGGGGTGGATAGGGATAGGGGTGGATAGGGATAGGGGTGGATAGGGATAGGGGTGGATAGGGATAGGGGTGGATAGGGATAGGGGTGGATAGGGATAGGGGTGGATAGGGATAGGGGTGGATAGGGATAGGGGTGGATAGGGATAGGGGTGGATAGGGATAGGGGTGGATAGGGATAGGGGTGGATAGGGATAGGGGTGGATAGGGATAGGGGTGGATAGGGATAGGGGTGGATAGGGATAGGGGTGGATAGGGATAGGGGTGGATAGGGATAGGGGTGGATAGGGATAGGGGTGGATAGGGATAGGGGTGGATAGGGATAGGGGTGGATAGGGATAGGGGTGGATAGGGATAGGGGTGGATAGGGATAGGGGTGGATAGGGATAGGGGTGGATAGGGATAGGGGTGGATAGGGATAGGGGTGGATAGGGATAGGGGTGGATAGGGATAGGGGTGGATAGGGATAGGGGTGGATAGGGATAGGGGTGGATAGGGATAGGGGTGGATAGGGATAGGGGTGGATAGGGATAGGGGTGGATAGGGATAGGGGTGGATAGGGATAGGGGTGGATAGGGATAGGGGTGGATAGGGATAGGGGTGGATAGGGATAGGGGTGGATAGGGATAGGGGTGGATAGGGATAGGGGTGGATAGGGATAGGGGTGGATAGGGATAGGGGTGGATAGGGATAGGGGTGGATAGGGATAGGGGTGGATAGGGATAGGGGTGGATAGGGATAGGGGTGGATAGGGATAGGGGTGGATAGGGATAGGGGTGGATAGGGATAGGGGTGGATAGGGATAGGGGTGGATAGGGATAGGGGTGGATAGGGATAGGGGTGGATAGGGATAGGGGTGGATAGGGATAGGGGTGGATAGGGATAGGGGTGGATAGGGATAGGGGTGGATAGGGATAGGGGTGGATAGGGATAGGGGTGGATAGGGATAGGGGTGGATAGGGATAGGGGTGGATAGGGATAGGGGTGGATAGGGATAGGGGTGGATAGGGATAGGGGTGGATAGGGATAGGGGTGGATAGGGATAGGGGTGGATAGGGATAGGGGTGGATAGGGATAGGGGTGGATAGGGATAGGGGTGGATAGGGATAGGGGTGGATAGGGATAGGGGTGGATAGGGATAGGGGTGGATAGGGATAGGGGTGGATAGGGATAGGGGTGGATAGGGATAGGGGTGGATAGGGATAGGGGTGGATAGGGATAGGGGTGGATAGGGATAGGGGTGGATAGGGATAGGGGTGGATAGGGATAGGGGTGGATAGGGATAGGGGTGGATAGGGATAGGGGTGGATAGGGATAGGGGTGGATAGGGATAGGGGTGGATAGGGATAGGGGTGGATAGGGATAGGGGTGGATAGGGATAGGGGTGGATAGGGATAGGGGTGGATAGGGATAGGGGTGGATAGGGATAGGGGTGGATAGGGATAGGGGTGGATAGGGATAGGGGTGGATAGGGATAGGGGTGGATAGGGATAGGGGTGGATAGGGATAGGGGTGGATAGGGATAGGGGTGGATAGGGATAGGGGTGGATAGGGATAGGGGTGGATAGGGATAGGGGTGGATAGGGATAGGGGTGGATAGGGATAGGGGTGGATAGGGATAGGGGTGGATAGGGATAGGGGTGGATAGGGATAGGGGTGGATAGGGATAGGGGTGGATAGGGATAGGGGTGGATAGGGATAGGGGTGGATAGGGATAGGGGTGGATAGGGATAGGGGTGGATAGGGATAGGGGTGGATAGGGATAGGGGTGGATAGGGATAGGGGTGGATAGGGATAGGGGTGGATAGGGATAGGGGTGGATAGGGATAGGGGTGGATAGGGATAGGGGTGGATAGGGATAGGGGTGGATAGGGGTGGATAGGGGTGGATAGGGGTGGATAGGGGTGGATAGGGGTGGATAGGGGTGGATAGGGGTGGATAGGGGTGGATAGGGGTGGATAGGGGTGGATAGGGGTGGATAGGGGTGGATAGGGGTGGATAGGGGTGGATAGGGGTGGATAGGGGTGGATAGGGGTGGATAGGGGTGGATAGGGGTGGATAGGGGTGGATAGGGGTGGATAGGGGTGGATAGGGATAGGGGTGGATAGGGATAGGGGTGGATAGGGATAGGGGTGGATAGGGATAGGGGTGGATAGGGATAGGGGTGGATAGGGATAGGGGTGGATAGGGATAGGGGTGGATAGGGATAGGGGTGGATAGGGATAGGGGTGGATAGGGATAGGGGTGGATAGGGATAGGGGTGGATAGGGATAGGGGTGGATAGGGATAGGGGTGGATAGGGATAGGGGTGGATAGGGATAGGGGTGGATAGGGATAGGGGTGGATAGGGATAGGGGTGGATAGGGATAGGGGTGGATAGGGATAGGGGTGGATAGGGATAGGGGTGGATAGGGATAGGGGTGGATAGGGATAGGGGTGGATAGGGATAGGGGTGGATAGGGATAGGGGTGGATAGGGATAGGGGTGGATAGGGGTGGATAGGGGTGGATAGGGGTGGATAGGGGTGGATAGGGGTGGATAGGGGTGGATAGGGGTGGATAGGGGTGGATAGGGGTGGATAGGGGTGGATAGGGGTGGATAGGGGTGGATAGGGGTGGATAGGGGTGGATAGGGGTGGTTAGGGGTGGATAGGGGTGGATAGGGGTGGATAGGGGTGGATAGGGGTGGATAGGGGTGGATAGGGGTGGATAGGGGTGGATAGGGGTGGATAGGGGTGGATAGGGGTGGATAGGGGTGGATAGGGGTGGATAGGGGTGGATAGGGGTGGATAGGGGTGGATAGGGGTGGATAGGGGTGGATAGGGGTGGATAGGGGTGGATAGGGGTGGATAGGGGTGGATAGGGGTGGATAGGGGTGGATAGGGGTGGATAGGGGTGGATAGGGGTGGATAGGGGTGGATAGGGGTGGATAGGGGTGGATAGGGGTGGATAGGGGTGGATAGGGGTGGATAGGGGTGGATAGGGGTGGATAGGGATAGGGGTGGATAGGGATAGGGGTGGATAGGGATAGGGGTGGATAGGGATAGGGGTGGATAGGGATAGGGGTGGATAGGGATAGGGGTGGATAGGGATAGGGGTGGATAGGGATAGGGGTGGATAGGGATAGGGGTGGATAGGGATAGGGGTGGATAGGGATAGGGGTGGATAGGGATAGGGGTGGATAGGGATAGGGGTGGATAGGGATAGGGGTGGATAGGGATAGGGGTGGATAGGGATAGAGATAGGGATGGATAGGGATAGAGATAGGGATGGATAGGGATAGAGATAGGGATGGATAGGGATAGAGATAGGGGATAGGGATAGAGATAGGGATGGATAGGGATAGAGATAGGGATGGATAGGGATAGAGATAGGGATGGATAGGGATAGAGATAGGGATGGATAGGGATAGGGATAGGGATGGATAGGGATAGGGATAGGGATGGATAGGGATGGATAGGGATAGAGATAGGGATGGATAGGGATAGAGATAGGGATGGATAGGGATAGAGATAGGGATGGATAGGGATAGAGATAGGGATAGAGATAGGGATGGATAGGGATAGAGATAGGGATGGATAGGGATAGAGATAGGGATGGATAGGGATAGAGATAGGGATGGATAGGGATAGAGATAGGGATGGATAGGGATAGAGATAGGGATGGATAGGGATAGAGATAGGGATGGATAGGGATAGAGATAGGGATGGATAGGGATAGAGATAGGGATGGATAGGGATAGAGATAGGGATGGATAGGGATAGAGATAGGGAGGGATAGGGATAGAGATAGGGAGGGATAGGGATAGAGATAGGGAGGGATAGGGATAGGGATGGATAGGGATAGAGATAGGGATGGATAGGGATAGAGATAGGGATGGATAGGGATAGAGATAGGGATGGATAGGGATAGAGATAGGGATGGATAGGGATAGAGATAGGGATGGATAGGGATAGAGATAGGGATGGATAGGGATAGAGATAGGGATGGATAGGGATAGAGATAGGGATGGATAGGGATAGAGATAGGGATGGATAGGGATAGAGATAGGGATGGATAGGGATAGAGATAGGGATGGATAGGGATAGAGATAGGGATGGATAGGGATAGAGATAGGGATGGATAGGGATAGAGATAGGGATGGATAGGGATAGAGATAGGGATGGATAGGGATAGAGATAGGGATGGATAGGGATAGAGATAGGGATGGATAGGGATAGAGATAGGGATGGATAGGGATAGAGATAGGGATGGATAGGGATAGAGATAGGGATGGATAGGGATAGAGATAGGGATGGATAGGGATAGAGATAGGGATGGATAGGGATAGAGATAGGGATGGATAGGGATAGAGATAGGGATGGATAGGGATAGAGATAGGGATGGATAGGGATAGAGATAGGGATGGATAGGGATAGAGATAGGGATGGATAGGGATAGAGATAGGGATGGATAGGGATAGAGATAGGGATGGATAGGGATAGAGATAGGGATGGATAGGGATAGAGATAGGGATGGATAGGGATAGAGATAGGGATGGATAGGGATAGAGATAGGGATGGATAGGGATAGAGATAGGGATGGATAGGGATAGAGATAGGGATGGATAGGGATAGAGATAGGGATGGATAGGGATAGAGATAGGGATGGATAGGGATAGAGATAGGGATGGATAGGGATAGAGATAGGGATGGATAGGGATAGAGATAGGGATGGATAGGGATAGAGATAGGGATGGATAGGGATAGAGATAGGGATGGATAGGGATAGAGATAGGGATGGATAGGGATAGAGATAGGGATGGATAGGGATAGAGATAGGGATGGATAGGGATAGAGATAGGGATGGATAGGGATAGAGATAGGGATGGATAGGGATAGAGATAGGGATGGATAGGGATAGAGATAGGGATGGATAGGGATAGAGATAGGGATGGATAGGGATAGAGATAGGGATGGATAGGGATAGAGATAGGGATGGATAGGGATAGAGATAGGGATGGATAGGGATAGAGATAGGGGTGGATAGGGGTGGATTGGGGTGGATAGGGGTGGATTGGGGTGGATAGGGGTGGATTGGGGTGGATTGGGGTGGATTGGGGTGGATTGGGGTGGATTGGGGTGGATTGGGGTGGATTGGGGTGGATTGGGGTGGATAGGGGTGGATTGGGGTGGATAGGGGTGGATTGGGGTGGATAGGGGTGGATTGGGGTGGATAGGGATGGGTTGGGGTGGATAGGGATGGGTTGGGGTGGATAGGGATGGGTTGGGGTGGATAGGGATGGGTTGGGGTGGATAGGGATGGGTTGGGGTGGATAGGGATGGGTTGGGGTGGATAGGGATGGGTTGGGGTGGATAGGGATGGATTGGGGTGGATAGGGATGGATTGGGGTGGATAGGGATGGATTGGGGTGGATAGGGATGGATTGGGGTGGATAGGGATGGATTGGGGTGGATAGGGATGGATTGGGGTGGATAGGGATGGATTGGGGTGGATAGGGATGGATTGGGGTGGATAGGGATGGATTGGGGTGGATAGGGATGGATTGGGGTGGATAGGGATGGATTGGGGTGGATAGGGATGGATTGGGGTGGATAGGGATGGATTGGGGTGGATAGGGATGGATTGGGGTGGATAGGGATGGATTGGGGTGGATAGGGATGGATTGGGGTGGATAGGGATGGATTGGGGTGGATAGGGATGGATTGGGGTGGATAGGGATGGATTGGGGTGGATAGGGATGGATTGGGGTGGATAGGGATGGATTGGGGTGGATAGGGATGGATTGGGGTGGATAGGGATGGATTGGGGTGGATAGGGATGGATTGGGGTGGATAGGGATGGATTGGGGTGGGGGGGTGGGGAACAATCAACCAAGGACAAGTCGTGGTAGTTGCATCTCTGGCAAAATTTTGCCCCCTTTGGCTCAGAAGGGAAAAGGAAGGAAGAGGAGAGTAATAATAATTGGATATTTGCTAGTTAGGTGAAAAGATAAGTTTGGTGAATGAGATTGAGGCTCCCAGATGATATGTTGCCTCCCAGGTGCCAAGGTAAGTGATGCCTCTGAGTCCACAACATTCTTAAGTGGGAGGGTGACCAGCCAGCTTTTCTGGTCCACGTTGATATCAATGACATAGACCAAAGTAGGGATGAGGTCCTGAAGAGGGAATATAGGGAGTTGGGAAGGAATATGAAAAGCAGAATATCAAAGGCAGTAATCTTGGGGTTGTTGTCGATGTCCTGCACCAGTGAGGGTACAAATAGGAAGTTGTGGCAGAAAAATGTGTGGCTGAAGAGTTGGTGCAGGGGTCAAGGGTTCAGATGTGTGGATCATTAGGATTTACTTTGGAGAAGGCCTATACAAAAAAGGATAAGCCGCATCTAGACTAGAGTGGGGACCAATAGTCTGGTGGGTAGGATTGTGAGAGCTATTGGGGAGGGTTTAAACTAGTATGGCAGGCTGGGAACAAGAATGTGAGTGCAGAGAATAGAAGTCAAAAGGTGAAAAGCATGATACAAGTGTTTTGAGTTTATGAGGAAGGACAGGGGAAGAAGCATAATTATGGTCAGTTCAAGGGCTTGAAATGTCTATTTCAATGCAAGGTGTATGAGGAATGAAGGAGATCAATTTAGAGCATGGATCCAAATCTGGAATTACAATGTTGTGGTCATTAAAGACTTGGCTGGAGGAAGGACAGGATTGGTTGATGCAGGTACCAAGGGTAGATGTTTTAAAAGGAATAGGATGGGAGGTTAGAGAGGAATGGGGAGTAGCATTACTGGTCAAGGATAATCTCAAAGCTGTAAAAAGGGTGGATGCTGTAGAAGGTGTGTATTTTTATTGAGTCAGTGTGGGGGTAAATAAAAATAGGAATTGAGCAATCACTGTACTGGGAGTACCATATTTTCACATATCCATCATGCACATGCATTATAGTGAACAGCGTCATAAATTGAGTACAAATATTTTCGTATAGTGCAGTAGTTTTCAAACTTCCCCCATAATTCGTTTTCCATCTTAAGCAATCCCTATGACTTAAATACTCTGTGATTGGTAAGGGATTACTTAAGGTGCTTATCAGTGGAAAGGGAAGGCTGAGAACCATTGGTCTAGATCTAATTATTAGTGAAATATTTGGCTTGAGAAAAATTATAATTGGACCATTTCCTTTGGAGTTATGAAACCGGGCACATAATGAGTCAATTAGGTATGAATAAACAATGTTTTTTTAACTTTTTCTTTCCACTCACATCATCTCAAGCTATCCCTTCTAATCATAGAGCACCTATGGCATAAAGACTGCTTACGGTGGAATGTGAGCTTATACTGTGAATGTGTAGTATTTTTGACATTCTAACTCATAAAAGCAATTTGCATTCACTTGAAAAATACATTCCATAGTCCCATTATCTGCCACAGTTAATCTCCTGTGATTTACACTCAACTTCACCTAGAGGTGTCAATCGCCCATTATATAGATGATATCCTCCTGCAACACATTAGCAAGCTTTGGAGATAAATCAATTAAATAGATTGAAGTCAGGCTTCAGAGTTAAGCAGGATTTTAATTCTGACATGATTTAAAAAGCCTTCATTTAAAAGAAAAGTTACATTGTTAAAAAAAGTGCGCAATTGAGAAATTTATGGTTTGATTTGATGTAATGAGGATGATTAAACTGATGTCATAGGGCAGAATCGTCCTAATGTTGCCTCAGATCAGAGGCACATGATACGTTAATCTCCTGCCTCAGGGTACGAGTCTGGGCAATTAACATTGATAAGCCCTCGCCAGAGTATTCTGTTTCTCAGAATGCCATGGCACTCAGGCCAAAGAGAGATTCCCAGGAATGCCCAGTATTGTAAGTGTGCACTATAGCAAGGAAGGTTGGATCCACTCCAGTGTTATGAGACTGTGCATCAAAAGGTATTACAGGCCCAGACCAGGCAGTTTTTTTTTAAAGAAATTGTTACTCATAGTTGATTCCATGGCAGCTCACAAAAAGCATTCAACACAAAAGACTTTAATTCTATTGGTCCCCACATTGCAGTAATTCTGGGTGGGTTGACGTATCAACTGCAGCTACTCAACATTTCTGTCAGTCATCCATTCAAGACATTCATCTGATCTGAATGAAAGGAATGGATGCAGTACAGCTCTCATGAATTTATCCCAGCCAGACGGTTGCAAAGATCAACCCTATACTGAAGTTTGCAAATGGGTTGCCAGAGCGTGGGATAAGACAACACTGGAAACAATACGCAGTGGATTCAGAAAAGCTGGTATAATATATATTGATGATGGTGATTCCACAACTGATGATGAAAGCAGGGTTAGCGATGATATGTCAGAATTGACTACAGTTACAGAAGAACAGCTGCAGTCTGTCCCAATGTATTTTAATGAAGAGAATGAACAGAGATGAAGACTAACACAGACAGATGTGTGGTAAACGTTGCTGTCTGTTCAGTAACATTTGCTGTCTGGAGTTTGTACATTCTCCTTGTGTCTGAATGGGTTTCTTCCAGGTGGTCTGGTTTCCTCCAGGAATGTACAGTGATTTGTAGTTTATTTTTAGTTTTTTTTTTACTTTAACATGTTGTCCAGCTTTTTAACTTGTTATTTAACATGTTATAATGATATTTTAAATTAGTGATTTTAAAAAAAATTCAGAACTAGTGGCTGGTCATGTTTTAAATGGTGGGAGGAAACCAGAACCCCTGATGAAAACCTATGCAGACAGAGGAGAATGTACAAACTCTTTACAGACAGCACAATATTTGAACCCTGATCCCGAAAACTGGTGCTATACAGGCGTTGTGCTAACTGCTACACCAACTGTGCCACCTTCATTTTTATTTCAAACGTTTGTATTGTTTGCAGTTTCCCTGCTAGTAATTAATCTACCCACTCATTTGCTCGAACTTTGGAATTTGAATTAGTTTGCTGTATTCTCCAGTTCCATAATTCCAATGGACAGCTTATTTTGAAATGCAACATTTTTAATACAATTTAATACATGCAGAAGTCAGCTTGTTCAAGCCTCAATAACGTGAAAACTGTTTTTGAAAAGATAAATTTCAAACTGGGAACGTGGTAATCCTTGTTTCGCAGTGACTTTGCTCTTGTTTATGGAAGTCCCTGATGCTGCAGAAAAAGGTGTGTGTGAATTAGTTGCATCAATACATGGAAGATTTTGATTCCATGTAGTTATACTTAACCATAAAAAATGTTCTTAATGATATGTGTTCATCAAGGAAGACGAGTATTGTTCCAAATATAATAGCTTCAAAAGCAGGTTTGAATACAGGATTTTTCGAGAAAGAATAAACCATCATTAAACTGGTTACTGATTGCTTTTGTCAAAGAACTTTGAAATTCCAAAATTAAAGTGACATGTGAAAAGTGCCAGATGAAAAATGGCTGTAACAGTAAAAAGATGTAGGAAAAGATCTTCTCAGAAAGCCTGGATTTTTATATTTGAAATGTAATTATAAACCTTCCATGGATTTCAATACATATGTAAGAAAAGATGCCTAGTTCTCTGACAAGTAGATGCAGATTTTATTCTTTCTTGAACTCTAACTTCTACATTTACATTTTTCAGCTTTTTTGTTCTTCTTATGGACCATCACTTAAATGAGTTTGAATGCAAATATATAATTTACAATAATTCTTTACACAGCATAATCATCCTTGAGGAGTGAATACTTACTTCCTCAGTTGAAAGAAAAGCCATTTTCATTGGGAAAATTTGCTAATGCAATAAGTCTCTTTTCTTAATTTTGTCCAGGAACTGAGATTTGGCTGTGCTCTGTTGTTGACAAAATTGGCACAAGCTAAAAGGAAATGTAGCATCAAACTGGTGCAATGGCATAATTGATCCATATCTCCTCTGGTCACCTCCTAATGTAGTGTCATAAATGTGGTAAACAGATTTCTCGCAAATTACTTTCTAAATGCATGACATTGAAAAGGAAGAACCCAACATTTTTGTTTCAGAATGACAAATATAAAATTTTCAGAATGCAGGCGTATGTTTGGCCCATTACCCTCTGCTGGTTCTTTGAAAGAACTTGCCAATTAGAAAGGTATTTTCCCCAGAGCCCTGAAAGTATAGTTGTATTGTTCATAACATTAAAAATGGAGTTTATATCATTGAGATTTCTGCTGTGCAACATACATTAATGCCCTTTTGATTTAGATGGTGTAAACAGTCACAGAACTTTTATGCTAGACTCCAGACCTCTTGCTCATTATAAGCAGAAAGGGATTTTGCTGAAGCAGAACTTTCCAGTATAAAGATTAACTTCAGTTGTGAGATCCATAGTTTCTCTGCATGAGGTCATGGTCAGATTGGTATTGTTGATTTCAACACAAGATTCCCTACTGATGTTTTGCAAGTTGTCAGATCTGTTAACATTTAGCCCAACAAGTGTAAATCCTTCAAGCAAGATCTTAAAGGGACATTTAATAAATACACTTAGCTACAGAGGAGTGTTGCTCAAAGAAGAGCAACAGATGACTTGGACTATCTGGTGAAAAAGAGTGAAAAAAGGAGACGTTCTTTGTTCAAAGGGATTATGGGTGTCTTCAAGGCTCAAACTTAGTATTTCTGACAGTAAATTCCCAGGGAGGTAACTATAAGAAAATGACTGTAATCTCTCAATGCTGAGATTTTGAAGAAGCTTGCTATACATGTAACTATCTCAGCATTCATGGCTGAATGAAAATCAGACCTCACATCCGTTAGAGAAAAGGTGGACTCTCATATGAACCAGCAAACAGCAAGGCCATGAGATGCAGCAGATATGAATCTAACCAGCAAACTCCAAAGCCTGAACCTCAATACTCATCTGATCTATTTGGTCTTGGATTTCCTTCCCTCCAAACCCCATTCACCGCAGGTTGGTAGGAAGATCTTCTCCACAATCTCCATCAGCACCAGAGATTCACAGGGCTGTGTACTTAGCCTCTTGCTCTACTTGCATTATACCTAGGGCTTGGTACGACAACAATACCATTTACAAATTTGCTGATGATGCAACCCTAGTGGACTGAATAAAAAGAGGTCATGAATCAGCATACAGGAGGGAGATTGAAAACTTGGCTGGATGGTGCACCAACAACAACTTCGCACTCAATGTCACCAAAACCAAGGAGCTGATTATAGACTTTTTGAAAGGAAAATCAATGTATGGAAGATACTTTCCTAATTGGAAAGCAAGAAACATGACCAAAGCTATGAAATAATGAACCTTCTTCAGTCTTGCATATCACATTTTGATGAGAAATTAGAATAAAATTTAGCCAATTGAACTTTAGAACAGTAGGGCTTGATGTACTACTTTAAATTGCAATAATGGAGGTCAGAATCAGGATTTATTGTCACGGACAAGTCATGAAATTTGGTGTTTCGCAGCAGCATCACAGAGCAAACATTCATATTATAATCATCTTATGACATTTCTATAAAAAATAAAATTAAAAAAATAAAAACAACAATAACAGAGCACAAAAAGTAAGGCGTGGCTTTGGTTCAATGATTATTCAGGAATCTGATGGCAGCGGGCAAGAAACTGTTCTTGTCCTGCTGAGTGTTCATCTTTAGGCTCTTGAACCTTTTCCCTGATGGTAGCAGAGTGAAGAGGGCTTGGCCTTGGTGGTGGTGGGTCTTTGAGGATAGAGGCTGCTTTTTTAAGACACGACCTCATGTAGATGTACTCAGTGGGGTGAAGTCCGGTGCCTGTGATATCACAGACTGAGTTAACAACCCTCTGGAGTTTATTCTTGTCCTGACAGCTGGTGCCTCCATACCAGGCAGTGATGAAACCAGCCAGAATGGTCTCCGTGGTACACCTATAGAAGTTTACGAGAGTCTTCGGTGACATACCAAACCACCTCAGACACCTCAAAGTATAGCCGCTGGCAAGTCTTCTTTGTGATTGCATTAACATGGAGGCTTCAGGACACATCCTCGGAGATGTTGACACCCAGGAATTTGAAGTTCTTGACTTTCTCCAGTACTGAGCCCTTGTTGAGGACTTGAGTATGTTCTCCTAACTTCCTCCTGAAGCTGGCAATCATCTCCTTGGTTTTGCTGACACTGAGCTCAAGGTTGTTGTCGTTACGCCATTCAATGAGCTGATCTATTTCTCTCCAGTACGCTTCCTCATTGCCATCTGTGATTCTGATGACAAATCTGGTGTCATCGGCAAACTTGTAGATGGCATTGGAATTGTACCTGGTCACACGGTCGTGGGTGTATAACGAGTAGAATCAGGTGCATAGAGAAGATAAATTAACCAAGTTCAAGATAGAATCCCATGTAACATCAGAAAATTCTTGTTGAAAATATTTTGCTCATCACTTCTTAGTCTTGTCCAGGGAATTACCACTAGACATCAATAATAACTCATAGAGAACTGATAACAACTTTTTCGTATTCGGTTTAAGATTATAATTCTTCTTTAATTCCAGATTTTGAGGGAGTTTAACACCAAATTCAGGTATAGCACTCTCCCTCAAGCATCAGATCCCTAAACAACAAACTTGCAGACTCATTTAAGGACTTTTTTTGCATAATATTCATTACTGAATATTTATTTTTACTGTATTGCTCATTGTTAAAACCTCTTCCTTTTTTTGCATTTCTCTTTTTTTGCATACATATCTTTCTTCAAGTAGTTTACAGTTACCAATAAATAGAAATTTTGCCTGGTCTGCAGGAAAAATAATACATGATGTCAAGCATGTACTCTGACAATAAAATTGAATGTTGAATTTTTGGAGGGTGAACTGAAATGGCTCCAGGTCCTTCATGAGATGGGAGTTGATTATTGCCGTCAGAGAGCAACAGCAATCATCAATGATCCACACCGTCCAGGGCATGCTCTGATCTCTCCGCTGCCATCAGGAAAGCGGTATAGACGCCACAAAACTTGCTTCACCAGGTTCAGGAACTGTCACTACCATTCCAGCATTAGACTCCAAATAACAAACTCAAAGACTCATTTAAAGACTCTTACTTTGCACAGTTTGTTTACATTTCTATTTTGTACACATATCTTTCCTTAAGTACGGTTATTAGCACTACTGACAAGTTGAAATTCTACCTGGCACCTTCCTCTTCTTGGCCACCAGAATGATGGATAGATTTTTTTGGAAACTGGTGATTTGGTGGTGAAGAAAGGAATGACAAACCTGTGTTAATTAGTCAGGGACTAGTATATAAGAGCAGGTAAGTTAAAGGATAACTCTGCAAAACGTTTATAAGGCTATAACAGGTGTACCATGTGCTTTTCTGATCTCCACAATATAGGAATGAAAAGATTGGAGAATGAAAGGCACTAGCTGCCTTGGAGAATTTCATCTATGAAGAAAAATCAAATAATAGAATTTCATATCTACTTACTCCTTTCAGTTCTTTACAGAGACAGTTGAATATATTGTTCTCTAAATGAAAACTTCAAATTTCATTGAAACAAGTGATTAAAAAATGTAATATATCGTGATTGGAGAGGAAAGGAAATGGAGGAATAAGAAAAGAGAGACACAGAAGGGGCCTATTGGAATCTGTGGAGGTTGATGCAAATGCCATCTAGTTGGAGAGTGCCAAGAAGGGATATTAGGTGGTAATCCTTCAACTTGCCTATGGCTTTGGTTTGGCAGTATATGAGGACGTGGGCAGACATGTTGGTGTAGCATTGAAATTGTTGGCCACTGGGAGCTCCCTGTTATTGAAGTGGACAGAGCAAAGGTGCTCAACAAAACCATCTCCCAGTCTATGTCCAGACTCTCTGATTTAAAGGAGGCCACACAGGAGCACGCGATGCAGTAAATAACCTTTGCTCCGGCCTCAATTCCATGCTCATCTGCCCTAGTCCCCCTCCCCGCCCCTAGAAACGATAAACAAGAATCCCCCCTCGTCCTCACCTACCACCCCACCAGCCTCCCCATCCAACTCATTGTCTGCCGGAATTTCTGGTGCTTACTGATGGCGACTAGCATCAACCACATGAGACAGAGAGCAAATAAAACGTTAGTTTTAATAGGCTAATATATACAGCTAGGCCTTGCCTCTCTGCAAGCCTAGGCCAGAATGAATGAGAATTAGCTGCCACTGGTTTAAATATACAAATTCGCCAGGCGGTGGCCCCTGGTGACCTCGTGGTGTAATAACATACCACCACATTCATGCCCCCTTAAAAAATGTTTGGCCTCTTCTCCACCCCCCACCCCCCCGCCCTTCCATGCATTCATAAGTCCAATATCTGACCAGGTTTCCTTTCCTTTTCCTCCTGGACCTTCGGGGTACTGAAGGCCAAGGGTCCTGATATTGGGTGGGAGTATGCTGAGGGGGTGTAGGGCTTCCTGTTGGTTGCAGGGTGGAAGTCTACTGAGGGGATGTAGGCCTTTCCGTCCGAGTACTGGTTGTTGGGAGTGTGTTGTTTGGCGGGGCCCCATAGGGTGGCGTGATAATCATCCGTCCTGGTGTCTGTTGTTCTTCATGCTGGTCCGTGGGGTCCGCGACTCTCTCGCGTCATCCACGGTTCCTTCCCACTGATCCATAGGGGGTCTGTGGCTCTCCTGCGTCGTCCACGGTTCTTTCCCGCTGATCCATAGGTTTGCGGCTCTCCTGCGTTGTCTACACGTCCGGCCAGTGTGAGGTCCCTGGTGGGCACAGAGTCTTCCCATCCATCCCTTAATGTGACATATGCTTAGTGGGGGTTCGCATCCCTCACTTCCACTGGCTCCACCAGAGGGTCCATTTTGTGGGGCATGTTTCCGGAGGAGCACCGGTTCCGGTGTCATCAACCGTCTAGGCAGCACCATGCCTGTCGTGGCTTTCCTCGAGAAAGAAAACATATGGTCATGAGGTCATACAACAGTGAGCATATGAAGTGTAACACATCTTGCCACCTTGCCACTGGTAGGTCTTTTGCCTTTAAGGTCAGTAGGTCCATTTTCCAGATAGTGGTATTTTGCCTTTCTACCTGCCCATTACCTCTGGGTTATAGCTTGTGGTGTGTCTGGTGGCGATGCCTCTATCTCTCAGGTACTGCTGGACTTCAGCACTCATAAAGGCAGCACCCCTATCTGTGTACATATAGCTGGGGTACCCACACATGCTGAAAATGGATTGCAGGCACTTTATTACCGTGGCTGCGGGTACATCAGGACATGGAATAGCAAAAGGGAAGCGTGAATATTCGTCTATGGCATTAAAGAAATAGACGTTCCTGTCTTAGGAAGGGAGCGGACCTTTAAAGTCGAGGCTGAGGCGCTCAAAATGTCTTGTAGCTTTCATCAGTGTGGCTTTATCTGGTCGGTGAAACTGAGGTTTGCACTCCGCACAAATGGAGCAGCCCCTGCTTACCGTCCGTACCTCCTCTACCGAGAATGGGAGAATGGGTCCTTATGAAGTGGAACAGTCCAGTGACTTCCGGGTGGCCCAAGCTCTGCAGCTGGGACATGTGGTTGAGGGCCACACAAGTGCCCCTAGACATTGCATCTGGAGGCTTGTTGAGCCTCCGTGGACGATATAGAATGTTGTAACTATACAAAGATGGTTCTTTCCTCCAATGCAGGATTTTATCATTTTTTATCTTCCCCCTGTTCTGGTTGTCGAACATAAAAGTCATAGATTGTTGGTCCGTGATGTGTGCAAAGCGGTTACATGCCAGATAATGTCTCCAGTGCCTTACCGCTTCCACAATGGCTTGAGCCTCCTTCTCCACGACCGTGTTTTACATCGGACCCCTGTAGGGTCTGTGAGAAAAAGGCTACCGGTTGCCCCTCCTGGTTCAGAGTGGCAGCCAACGCTATGACTGAGGTGTCAGTCTCTATCTGAAAAGGAATCGTCTCATCTATGGATCACAGGGTTGCTTTTGCAATCAGATCCCTAATCTCCATAAAGGCTTTGATAACTGCTGGGCTGAGCGGAAAACATGAGGCTTTTATGAATGGGTGAGCCCTGTCGGTGTAGTTGGGGACCCACTGTGCATAATATGCGAAAAGTCCTAAACATTTCTTTAAGATTTTCTGTGAGTGTGACCGGAGTGCATGCGGCCAGGGTCCGGATTGATTTCCCCATTCTGTACCACATAACCCAGGATGGCCAGTTTCCTAGTGCTGAAGACACATTTATCCCTATTATACGTTAGATTGTGTTCATCTGCTGCCTGAACAAAACGTTGAAGGTTAATGTCGTGGTCAGCTTGAGAGTGGTCGCAAATTATAACATTGTCCAGGTATGGGAACACTGCCTGGAGTTAGTGCTTGTCTACTATGTTGTCCATCTCCCGCTGGAACAGGGATACCCCATTGGTGATGCCAAAGGGGAGGTGGAGGAATTGATACAGCCTTTCGTCTGCCTCGAATGCCGTGTATATGCGGTCGCTCGCTCTAGTGGTACACTGCCTTGAGGTCTATGGTAGAGAACACTTTATACTGAGCAACGCTATTTACCATGTCCGCAATACGTGGTAGTGGGTAGGCATTCAGCTGCGTAAACTTGTTGATAGTCTGACTGTAATCCACCACCATGCACCACATCTCCCCTGACTTCACTACAATGACCTGTGCTCTCCAGGGGCTGGAACTCTTCTCTATGATGCCCTCCTGCAGGAGTCTGCGGACTCCTGCTCTAATGAACTCTCTGTCTCTCGGGCTGCACCTCCTGCTCTTGGTGACTACTGGGGTGCAGTTGGGAGTGAGGTGCATTCTATATTCAGGCTGTCAGGCTACAGTGTCGTTTATTCTTAAGGAGCAGTGGGGAAAGGGGCCCATTATGTACTATCGTCATGCTTTTCAATTGGCACTGGAAGTCCAGCCCCAGTAGAACGGGAGCACAGAGGCATGGGAGAACTAGCAACTTAAACTCTTCCTGCTCTGTGGCCTATATTTCCTGCAGAAATGTTTTACTTTAGCTACGTGTCTGTTGGATGCTAATAAAATTTGGTGGTCACTCGGGTATGTGTTTAGAGCAAGGTGTTCTACCAGCCCCTGGTCTATGAAACTTTCCTTACTCTTGCTATCCATCAAGCAATTTACTGTCGACCCGTTAACTTTAATACTAACAGTAATGTCCGATAAATTGTGTGGACTCGCCTGATTTAAACGCAGAGAGGCCAGCATGGCATGTCTTCCGTTCTGGTAGTACTCGGCATCCTGGTCGTAGTAGCACTCTGTATTGAGTTCATCCACCGATAGTGATGTCCTCTGTCCGACGTCCTTTACCCGAGATAGCTGACAGCACATGGCACTCTGCTTCTGCCTGCCTGAGGAGGAAGAAGAGCTTTCCCGCATTTGAATGAGAAAGGGCTTTAGCGGGAGCCTTGAGGCTTCTGCTGACTTGCGCAATAATGTCCTCTCTGTGAGGGGCTAACAAGTCCAGCAGTGAGTACACTTCTACTTCTCTCCTAGAGTCCTCCAGAGCCTCCGCAATAGTCTCTGTCTCTTCCAGCCGAACTATCTCCTTTCCCAGCAGCCTTTGTCTGATTTCTTAGATCTGACGCCGGCCATGATCCTGTCCCTTACAAGGTCATCTGCATACTCTTGGGCTGATACTGCTTTAAAAGTACAGGCCCTTGCTAAGTCTTTCAACGCAGGTATAAAATCTCTAACAGACTCCCCTGCTTGCTGTGATCTGGTCATAAGCCGGTGCCTAGAGTGTAACTCACTGTGCCCTCTATTAAAAATTGCCTCTTTAGCATCTTGTATAAGTGAGTACAGGCGAATTTCCCCCAGCTGAGCTAACAGTAGCATTAGCATCTCCTCTTCTGACGCTCCTTCAACCTCCGCGTAATTTAAAAAAATCTCTGCCATCGGCTAAAGTGCATGCTTGCCCAAGGGGTTCTGGGGTCCATTTCCAGCCTGTCGGGCCTCAGCACTTGGGTAAACCTAAGCCTTTGATTCGGTGGCTGGTGGGGCACGTACCGAACCTGATCCCTCTCCCACATAGCCACCCGATCCTGCAGAAACGTGGGCCCCCTCTGGGGGATCGGGGTTGAGGAGGTCTTGGGGGTAGTGATCCGTCCCCGCAGTCCTGGCAATAAATTGTGATCGGGAGGGTGACTTGCCATATGCCTTCCACTCGACAGGAACCCAGTGGGTTGCATGAACGGTCCCAGTGAATTAGCTAACAGGCGGGGCTCTTGACTGCTCTTTACCAGCTCTGGGATATTTCTGTCCCTCTCGTAGTCCATGTCGACCACTAGGTGAGTTCCTCTCTCTCCTGCGATTTCAGTCCCGCAGCTCTCCATCCTTTCCGTCCGATCCATACTCGGCGGCACGTGCGCAGGAGCCATCCCCGTTTCTTGGTCCCTATAGTGGGCCTCGGCAGAGTCGGGAGCATGGGCAAGGGCAGAAGTTACATCCATTCTGGAGATATATTAGCCTATTAAATTGATGGCGACCAGCATCAACCAGATGAGACAGTGTGCCAGTAAAACCAGTGGGCTGATATCGCCTCAAACCATGCATCTTGGCGCCTCACAGTTCGGCAGGCAGCAACCTCCTTTGAAGAAGATCGCAGAGCCCACCTCACTGACAAAAGACAAAGGAGGAAAAACCCAACACCCAACCCCAACCAACCAATTTTCCCTTGCAACCGCTGCAATCGTGTCTGCCTGTCCCGCATCGGACTTGTCAGCCACAAACAAGCCTGCAGCTGATGTGGACATTACCCCTCCATAAATCTTCGTCCACGAAGCCAAGCCAAAGAAGAATATACAGTTCGGCCTTGCCTCTGTGCAAGCCTAGGCCAGAATGAAGGAGAATGAGCTGCAACCAGTTTATTTTCACAAGGTCGCCAGGTGGTGGCCCCTGGTGACCTCGTGGTACAATATCATACCACCACACTTACTACAGGACCCAACCACCAGACACATTTTTCTTTCTCCTCCCCTCTCAGCCTTCCATAGGGACCGGTCCATCCTTGTGCACTCTTCCCTCCCCACCTATCATTACCCCGGCACCTTCCACTGTGGTCATAGGAGGTGTAACACCTACACCTCCTCCCTCACCGCAGTCTGAGGTCCCAAATAGACCTTTGAGGTGAACCAACACTTCTCCTGTACCTCCAAAGAACTAATTTACTGCATCTGGTGTACCCTCTGTGGCCTTCTCTACATTGGAGAGACCGGTTGCAGATTAGGAGATTGCTTCGCCCAACACCTCCTCTCCGTCCGCAACAAAAGCAACCTCCCCGTGGCCAACTATTTCAATTCTGAGTCACACTCTCAAACTCACATGTCTGTCCATGGCCCTTCGCACTATCCCACCCTGACCTTCGCAGATTGGAGGAATAACACCTCATTTTTTATCTGGGCACTCTCCAACCCCAGGGCAGGAACATTGAGTTCATTGCATTCCACTAATCAGCTTGCTTTCACCCCCCTCCCCCCCCCCTTTAACTAGTTATTCCAGTTCCTACTTCCTTTCTCTCTTCACCTAGCCTAGACTCCTCCCCCCCCTGCGGTGCCCTCCTCCACCTATCATCTCCCACCTTCACTACTCCCCCTCCCCCTTTCCTCTTTTGTTCAGACACCTCATGTTCCCCCACACTTTGACGAAGGGCTCAAGCCCAAAACATTAGTGATGTATCTTCACCTTTGCTAAATAAAGGCACTGTTTGTCCTGCTGAGTTTCTCCAGCATTTGTGTTTTCTCACAGATGAAGTCATTAGGGGTACTGTTGTATTCCCTGACTATCCACATTCTGTAAGAGGAGCCTGTCTCTGTCCTGGTTGCCATGCCCACTGTCTTATGAAATATAAAAAAGTTAAAAAAAACTTGTCCTTATCTGCACCTCATGGCTAAATTCTTTTGTTCCTTGATAAGGGTTGCCCTTTCCTTCCCTCAACTCCTGTGCTTCTGATGTTCACTCCCAGTGATTGCTCCACTTAACCTCTGTTTCCATTTATTGGCCGCAGCCAATCAGCAAATGGAGAAATTTATACAAGTACCTTCCTTTCCTGGTGCTTTTTGAAAACTCCTTGTTCCAAGTCCTGCTCTCGCGGTCCCTGACAAGAAATAAACCATGATGCTCCATGAGAGATTAAAAAAAAGACAATAAATATATTGTTAAATTAATATTCACAGTCGCAGCTGATGCAAGAAATGTTTGCCAATAGAACAGACAGGACCTTTGGGAGTCTATTTGTGGTTTATTGTTAGGGTAGTATAGGCAGGTTCAATAAACTTGATGATTGTTGTGAAAAATTACTCTTGAACTGAGAGGTAAAGAGAAAGGCAAGATTTAATCCATATAATTAAATACAGAGCTGTGCTGTAGGTGAGGCATTTGGAAATGATAGTTTGCATTAGTGCAGATTCACCAAGATCCAGAAAGAGACTGCAGATGCTGGAACCTGAAGCCAAGCGCAATCTGCTGAAGGAACTCAGCCGGTCGAGTAGAATCAGTGTAACTGAGGAAAATGTTGCTGAATATAAAGATAGGGTGTTAGAAATAGTGAAGCATAAGGAGGGAAACAAATAATTTTACCTGGAGATTGATTGCAATGTCACAAGAGGAACTGTTTCAGGAGACCCTGGGCTCTCTGGACATGTAATAATTACACAGTTCTTGATGTGGATGATGAAAACAAAGCAAAGGGAAGGAGGGCCAAAGAGACAGTCAATCTAATCGTACATGATTACAGTGAAGAATTCCTTTTTTTGAAGGGCCGAGACTTGATCTGCAACATGATTGAAAGCTTGGAAGAGTGTTAATCTCTGAGGGTTCATGATGAGAAACATAATGGAGTGGGGTTAAAAATATTTTGAAAGAGAGATATGGTGTCTCTTATAGGGAGGCCACTGAGCAGAGATGCGGAAGAATTTCTTTAGCCAGATGGGGATGAATCTATGGAATTTGTTGCCACAGGCAGTTGTGGAGGCCAAGTCATTGGGTGTTTTTAAGGCAGAGATTGATAGGCTCTTGATGTGCCAGTGTATTGAAGGATATGGGAAGAAGGCCTGGCCAGTGGGGCAGAGTCCCAAAATGGATCAGCTCATACTAAAATGGAGGGGCAGACTCGAAAGGCTGAATAGTCTCTCTCTGCTCCTAAGTCTTATGGTCTAAATCTCACAGAGGCAGTTCGATGCGAGATTTTCCATTTAAAGTAAAGGCCCTAAAACTTTGTGTGATATTTGACACCTTTTTTCTTTAAGGAAAAATCTATACCAATGTTCCTATGAGCCAGATACATTAAATTAAATGGCTGAAAAGATTAAATCAAAGGACATTTTTAAACCATTGTGACAGATCATGGATAATAAATGTTCTAAAAATGGGATGGGTTTTATTTAGATCAAGCCATGACTATCATTCTCACAAAGTGCATCGCTGGAGGAGATTTCAAGCAATAAAGTGGGGAGACATGACATGCAGAATGGTTTAAAAAAACAATATAGTAAATAGGAAAACAATTTAAATTGATGAACATGGGTATATGGAGAGACTTAACTGTGCAGATCAGAGTAAATTCAAGAAGCAATAAAAGGTAGGGCACTGTTTGGAGAAGATTCAGTCAGGAAGTTGGCCTGTCTGCTTGGGATGAAATATTTTCAAATAGTTTTTTCCAGTTCACTTCAAGGAATCATAATGGTATCGCTTGTGGTCAGAGTAACAGGTAGATCAAACCAAGTACATGTAAATTGGAGGAAAGGGGGAAGCATCAGAGTGTAGCAACTTAAGTGATGGCAGCTGTTAATTGGATAATAAAAAGTGCAATTAGAAATTTGTATTTGTGGGGAGGGTGGTGGCGCCTGTGATGGGAGAATTAGAGAAGGAAACTAGTTATGTGGGAATTAAAGGAGGAAACTGGAGGAGGACACCTGTATATCAATAATTAGGTGTGGGAATCAGTTAACAGGAAATCAGTATAAGGTACCAGTAAATGGATATGGGTGGCAGCTGCATTTCCCTGAAAGACATTCCCGAATCAGTAGTTTTGTGACTGTCTCAGATTTCATGGCCCTTTTTTTCAGCCCACACATTGGCAGAGTTGACAAAGGGAGGATTTGAACTCACAACCTCTGGCTAACAAATCTTCCATACATCTTGAAGAAACCCACACAAGTTTTTAGAAGGGGTATTATACTGCATAGTTAGTGAGATGAAGTTATATAATTCAACAAAATCTGCTAGTGCCCATTTAAGAATGGGGTACTATACTGAATCTGTTTATATCAGTGATGATCTATAGAGGTTTCAAATATCACAACCTGAACTTAAGTTGGTATCCTTCATGTAAAAGCAAAGACCCAAAGTGATTTAAAGGAGATTAATCAGAAAATAAAATGCAACAACAATTTTTTTTAAAAATTATAAGCTTGATCAAAATGCTAAATCTTTAACAGTCTTAAAAGAGTAGAGTGGATAATTGGGACCAGAGGGGAATTTTAGAAGTAAAGACAGTAAATGTGGAACAATCAAAATTTAAGATACACAAGGGATCTGAGTCTTAGAAATGAAAAGTTCTTGGCAAATTATGGTTGTGCAGGAGATAATTAGATCTAAGGAGAAACAAAGCCATATTTCTGAAATTTAAATTGTAATCATAAAGGATTGATAACTAATTGCAGTCAATAAGGATATATTTGTATTCAGTACGGATCTATAACACAAATACCAGAGAATACATTGTGTATTATTCTGAGATAAGATATTGGCTGCAAAAATTGGCATTGGAATAACTGACAACACAGCATCTGGATTGAGCTGAGGGGAAGCTGTTATGAAAGTTAAGTCCATGATTGGCACATGGACAGGGTGGTTGTCTTCCAGCTCTGGTGACATGGTTCAAATTTGAAACATAATGCTGACTATAAACAATGTGCTTATTCTTCTTGTGACCATGTGGTTTTCCCTTTGTTGTTCAGGTTTCCCCCTGCATCTGAAAGATTTTCCAGTTATCAAATAATTAGCCATTCAAAATTTCTCTGTTGGATGATGGATTGTGGGAAATTTAGAGAGGAGGGTATCAATAGGCAGATGTAAGAGAATAAGTTGCAGGGAAGAAGATTGCTCTGAGAATTGGCAGAGACTTAGTGGGCCAAAGAGCTACCTTCTGTGTTGTAAACCAACAAGAGATCAATCGGAAAGTTTTTAAAAGTGAGCTTAAGAGAGTTTAGGGCCAACATATTCCTGTTAGAGAGAGGCTGGACCCTGGTTGATGAGAGTTATTGAGGCTCAGGTCAAGGAAAAAAAAAGATTAGATAAAGGCAGCAGGCATCAAGTGACTGTACGGCTGGACACAAATTTGCTGATGACACCATGGTTGTCAGCAGAATCACAGAGGGCAATGAGGAAGTGTACAGGAAACAGTGAGATAGATCAGCTAATTGAGTGGTGTCATAACAACCTTGCACTCAATGTTACCAAAACTAAGGACTTGATTGTGGACTTCAGGAAGGGAAAACCAGGAAAACGCTGTGGTGGTACTCCACCAGCCTACTGCAGGGGGCAACTTCTGTACCTGCAGGAGTGTAAGGGGACAGGACAACACCCAGTCGGCTGTCAATCAGTCGGCCTGAATGGATCAAGCCCCACCTGGTCGGATATCAATCACCCTCTGGGATATAAGCCTGTGCCGGCCTCCCAAGGCCTCACTCAGAGTTGCTACAGCTACAGCCAGCCTGGCTCTGTGGAAGTCTTTGTGGATAAAGCCTGTTGTACAGTCTTGACCTTGTGTGTATCTGATTCTGTCTATCAGCGCACCACAAATGCAAAATAGTGGACATTGAGAAGTCTGCAGAGAAGAGGCTAAAGAGTTTTAAATTCCTGGGTGTCAACATTTCTGAAGATTTATTCTGGGGTTATCATGTGGATACAATCATGTAGAAGGCTTGCAGTGGCTATACTTCATTAGGAGTTTCAGGAGATTTGGTATGGGAGAGTGTTCTGACTGAATGCATCACAGTCTGGTATGGACAGGAAAAGGCTACTGAGGATTGCAAACTTGGCCAGTGCCATCATGGTCATTAGTCTTCACTCTATTACAGACCTCTTTAAGAGATGGTGTCTCAAGAAAGCAGCCTCTATCATCAAGGACTCTCTCCATCCAGGCCATGCCCTTTTTCTCACTGCTACCATCAGGGAGGAGGTACAGGAGGCTTAAACCACACATCCAATCCAATAGCTTCTTCCCCTCTGCCATCAGATTTCAGGACAAACAATGAACCAACACACACCAACTCACCTTTTTTCTCTTTATTGCACAAATTATTTATTTTTAAATATTGTATTTATAGAACTGTAATTTATGACCATTTTACACCTGTAATTCACAATACTGCTGCCATAAAACAACATATTTTGTTTAACATGTTCATGACAATAAACCTGATTTTGATTCTGAACTGAATCCTTGGAGGAGTATGAGTGATGGAGGACAGAGAAGCTTGAAACATGAACATCAAGATTCAAGGGCAGTTTCTTTCCAGCAATTATCTTTCTCCAAATTCGATCACTCACTGACAAAAGATGCACTTGATTTTTTTAAAAATTATATTTTTTCTCTATACCCTGCACTATTTTACTTATTCTAACAGTACACTCTATCCTGTTCTGCATTTATTTGTTTGTTTTTTTTATTATTGCATTACTTCTCTATAAGTTGACTGGAAAACATAATTTAATTTAGATATACAGCACGATAACAGGCCATTTCAGGCCACTAGCCTGTGCTGTCCAATTAACCTACAACCCCCCTCCCACCCAGTACATTTTGAATGATGGGAGGAAACCAGAGCACCCGGGGAAAACCCATGCAGACACGGGGAAAACATTCCAACTCATTACCCTGTTCCAATAGCTGGCATGGTAAAGCCATTGCACTAACTGCAACCATTCCGCATGTGAATTAGGTTTTATTTTTACATCAATTTGGCATTTTTTTCTGGTTTAAAAATTGAACCTCAATAAAAGCAAGCTTTTTTTATATTAAATATGCATGTTCCAATCTATGAACAATCTCCATTTAGATTGGTTACTAATCATTTTACTTATTTGGGTGCCAAAATCATTAAGAAGCATAAGGACTTATTTAAAGTTTTTTTTTACCCTTAATTGACAATGTTAAACAATCATTTACTAAATGGTCACCTCTTTCCTTATCATTGATTGGTCAAATTAACACAGTCAAAATGATTATTTTACCTAAATTCTTGTACCTATTTCAGGCAGTTCCAACCTTCATCCCTAAACCTTTTTTTTTGACATTATTGTTCTAGAATTTCTTCATAAATATGGCAAAATAAGAACCCGAGATTAAGAAAGACATATTTACAGAAACTAAAAAGAATGAGAGTATGACATCGCCTAATTTTTAGATTCTACTAATGGGAAATTAATATTTGGTATATAATTTTCTGGACACAAGATTTAGATGAAATTCATTCTACTTTGCACTTGCTAAATTGAATAAACAGATGATAAATTCAATAACTAAACTTTCAATACAAATATAGTTTCATTTTTGGAAATATTTTGGATTGAGCAATTTATCTTGTCAAGTCCTATTCTTTCTCATTTTTTTCTTCTGACCATCAAGAATTGATCAAGCTTTTCCTTTTATAATGTGGCATCTTTTGGTAGAGCTCAATTCAACCTGAAGAGTAGAAGGCAATCAAATAGCACTCCTCATTAACCTTGGAAAGGCTTTGGGGTGACATTAGCTGAGTTACTCAACAATGCATGAACAGCTTTGACCTATTATTATGTCCCAATATTTATTAATGTTGCTGATCCAGGTAAGTTTCTGGCCAATACTGACTGCACTATGACAGAATGAGAGCAGTGCCTTCAAAATCAGTGGTAAGTGAATGGACTTACTCTCATTGGGATGGTTATTGCCTGGCATTTCTGTTGTGGTTCCTATAATATGTCCTTACTGCGTTTCCTACCTCCATCCTTTCGATTCTGTGATATGATCAACTACTGTATTTTCAAGTTCAGGATCAAGTTCTCCAGTCCTCAAGATATCTAGATATACTCCTTTGTATCAGAATAAACTTTTTCATTTTATGGTTAATGATTATCTTAAGATTTGGGATCTGAAAGGGATTATGATATTAAATAATTGCTATGAATTAAGCTGATTTCTTTCATTTGAAAGAAAGATATCGAGGTCCAACTCAAACACATTTTTGTTATTATCAAATTAAATTGATGTGGTATGATTCCTTTGGGAAGATTTTGTTTCTTCCAAAAGAGTCAAAATTTGAAATGATGGTTCATGACGGAGGGAAGAAAGGATTTATATCTCAAATGTATAAATTATTGCAACAGAAAATGTCTAAAATTGATATGCATAAATCAAGACTAAAATGGGAGAAAGATTTGGGAGTTGATTTGGATAGAGATCTTTGGAAATTTATTTGTAATGATAATATAACAAAATTATAAAAATCTTGTTTAGACTTGTAAATTATAATTTTATACATCAATTATATTTAACTCTGGAGCATTTAAAAAGATAATTTGATTCTTTCTGATCTGTGATTTCAATGTAATGGGTGAAAGGTATGTTTTTACATTCAGTATGGTCTTGTGATAAGGTTAAACCTTTTTGGTTTTGTGTTAAGGATTGTTTACAGAATATTTTGAAAATAAAACTTTCTTTAGATTCCATTTTTTTTTAAATTTGGTGATATAAGTAGAATTTGTTTGTCATATAAATTGGATAAATTTCAAATAGCTTTTCTGAGACTGGCATTAACAGTGGTGAGGAAATGTATAACAAGTACGTGAAAAGATCAGATAAAACAGTTTACAGAGATGGCATTCAGAATTGAGGTCTTGTATTCCATTGGAAAAGATAACGTATAATTCGAGAGATAAATACAATATTTTTGGGAAAGTTTGGAGCCCACATCTGGATTATTTCAATTGGAAAATTTGAAGACTTTGATCTGGATGTAGTGGGGTTACCTTATTCCATGATGTATTAAATCTTGTTTTGGTTTTCTCTTTTTCTTTTCTTTAAAGGGGCTAATTGGGGAAGTAGAGTTAGAGATGGGAGGGGGTGTATTATTGTTTGGGTTAGGGATGGATAGAGGATTTTTTTTTATATACACATTTAGAATGTAACATACATGAAACTCTTTAACTTTTGTCTACTGTAAGGCAGACAGCGAGTCACCACTTGTCCAGCGCCCCTCACAGAAACCTACAGCACCTCGTGTTCCTAGGTGGTCTTCCCTCGAAGTATTGCTTAGCTTCCAAGATCAGACAATCTCAGGCATGTTCAGGTATTAAACACTGATCTGAAGTCAATAAACAGCAGCCTATTATTCGAGGCATCATTCTTAGGTGGGACAAGATGAAGTTGAGGGACAAGGTCATAGCATCATTAGTAGAACTGATCCATTTGTTGATGAATTGAAATGGGTCCAATGTCTCTAGGAGGTGACTTTTGATGTCTTCCATCACTAGAATCTCAAAACATTTCATAATAGTTGAGGTCAGGGTAGTCATTGAGCTTTGCTACTGTCACCCTCTTTGATACTGGGATAATAGTGGCTGTCTCGAAACCTGCAGAGATGATGGGATATGCTGAAGATGTTCGTAAGGACGTCAGTCAATTGATCTGTGCAGTCTTTCAGTACCCATATGATTCTGCTGCCTTGTGTGTGTTTACATTAGATAGGGTTTTCCTCACCTCAGCCATGGCTCTGCAAGGAGCCCATTCACCAGGGTGATATGGAGCTTTATTTGGCGTCAGCCTGTTCTATTCGTGAATAGAAGGTGCTCAATTTCTCCAGAAGTGAGGCATCATCATCTTTGACTCACAACATTGTCTTGTAATCTAATATTGTTTTGATCTCTTACCACAAGTGCCTCATGTTGCCTGCTTAGCACTGCTGACTATGAATCTTCTGTACATACCCATGCTTTGCCTTCTGAATTGCACAGAAAAATTCAACCCTGACTAATCTTAGTGCCATCTTGTCTCCTGTCCTGAATGCAGCATCATGAGCTCTGAAAAGTGCATGAATCTCTGCATCCAACCATGGTTTATGGTTAACCCTAGTTGTGTAGCATTTGCTCTTCGTGTCATCATGGATGGAATTGCGAATGAGCTGTGTACTCCTCAATGTTTCGACCCGTTGTAGGTTCCCACCTCCCTGAAACTGCTCCAATTCGTAGTCTTAAAGCAATTTAACTCATCCTCAAAGCTGCTGTGCTCTCCGCCATCCCTACTCCCCCCCAGCCACATTCTGATCTCCCTGTGAACTTTCTTTGATTTACCATCATTCTGTGTGCTGGGGTTAGCAGGATGAATATGTGATCCAAGTAACCAGTGTGGGAATGAGAGGCACTTTGTACACACCAGGGATGTTGGTGCACACCCGATCCATGGTATTCTCTCCTCCAATGGTGGTGAAAATGCTGTTGAAACTGTGGTTCAACAGGGTTTAGGTTGGCGTGGTTGAAGTCGCCAGCTCCAATCATGGCAATGTCAGGGTGGGATACCTGAGCTTCACCGATAGCACCATAAACCCTTAATCCCAGCAAGAACACAAGTAAGTTGGAGGAACAACACCTGATTTTTCCATCTGGGCACTCTCCATTCAGATGGCATTACCATCAACTTCTCTGATTTCTGCTAACCTGCTCTCCTTTCTCCCTGTAGAGCTCGTCGAAAGAACTAAAGACTTGTTGATCCAAACCAAGGCTTTTATTAGCAAAAGACAGGAGCTCTTCACAGGTGGCCGACCAGTCCGGAATGATCCAACCTGGCTAGGGACACAACCCTTTAAGGCCCAGACAGTAGGCGTGGCTAAGCTCTCAGCCAATCATTGTAAGCACAGTCATTACATACATACTCTAGATACTGTAACTATATACATTGGTGATAGGTCTGTACTATCACACTCCCTCCCTTCACTTTCCCCTGTATCTTTTCCTCAGCTCTCCACCCCTTCTCTCATTTCACTAGGCCAGCCCTCTTCTCCCTGCTTGCTGCTGTGCCTTCCTTCCCTTCTCCACCTTTTACCTCCTGTCATTGGGACCATGATCCTCCTCCAACCCCTCCCCCCTACCTTTTGGTTCATACACCTGCTGACATTTTTCCATACCTTGATGAAGGGGTCAAGCCCGAGCTATCATTTATGTATCTTTATCTTTGCTATATAATGTACACTGTTTGACCTGCTGAATTTCTCCAGCATTGTGTTTTTACCATTAAGCTTCTTCATTGCTTCACTTTCATATGCTGAAAGTAAAATGTAAACTGAGGCAATCAGTGTGGTCATGAATTCTCTAGGGTCTGCATTTCACTATCAGGTACACAATCTCTGCTGAGCAGAAGGTCTTTACAACTTGAGGCATTGTGCACCAGTTCTCACTGATGTAAATGCACGGTCCCCCTTCTCGAGACTTGCCAGATCAGCAACACCTCTGTCTGTCCTGAAGTGATAAGGCCATCAAGCTGGATATCTAAATCTGGAATGGAAGCCATGTGAAGCTATGTTTCTGTAATCACCAGAGCACAGCTGCCCTGCAGATCTTTCTGGTTCAGATACAGCCTCTGGTAATCCATTTTCATCTCTAACTCTCTTAAAATTGTGAGTATGATCATCAGGAGTGCAGGACTGAATGGGTCAGTCCAACCACCTTGCCAGCCCGCTTGCCGCGTTTCTGTCATCTCACACAGAACATTTAATGGCCTCCCATATGTTTCACGTGATCCACTCCGTGGTTTGTTTCAGTCTGGCTCCCTTCTTTCAGTAAGTTAAAATTGCTCAGTAACTTACCAATTTGTCCCTCTAGTTCATAAGTCTGGTTCCTATTTCTTAGTTTCTCTAGGGTTACATGGTAACACAATACGTAAGGGGTTGGGGATTTCACCGTTGTATGGAGTCGAAGAGGCTACTACAACCTTGTGCACTGCCTTTTTTTACCTCCTCATTTTCTGTTCCTATATCCAGCCCATGCCTAGATAAAAGAAAATCCTGATAGTGATAGTTAAACTCACCCAAACCTAAACTAATTCTTGATTATAAATATTATATCATATCCTCTCATATTTTTCAATGCCTCACTTCCCTTTTGTTTTGTCTGAATGTGGCACATGCCATTTCATAATGGTTTTTAAGTTTTGGTTTGTTGACTTCACAGAACTCCTTCTATCATTCACTGCTTTAACCAGTTCATCTTTCCTGACTCTTTCTCGCACTATTTATTTCAGGACAGCTTGATTTTCTAGCAGATTTATTATTCACACTGAAGAAAGGGCAGAGAATCCTGAGAATGTTTGTTCTGCTTGATGTGAAGGCTGACTAGAATCTACTTATAATTCAAGATATGCAGGGGAATAGATAAATTAAACTCCCAAAATACAATCATCATTGTATAAAACTTAACAGACATGCACAGTTTAGATTTAACCATCTTACACTGTCCTGTTGGGAAGAGTATCAGGTTCAGTGGGTTCACAGAGAGATGAGTCTGGTCACAAGGGTTACAGTTACACATAACTTTAATTAACACATGGGAAACAAACAGAGGAGAATGTTAAATGGTACTCGATCATTATTTCACTTAAGCTATGATATAGTCATTCACCTCGGAATTCAATTGGACTCCGTCAATGTTAAATCTATACTCGACCCACGCACACACATTACAAACAGAGACTCTTACACACACCCAGTTCACTAACCAACGGAGGTGCAGCTCCCTGCAAGTATTGATCTATTGCAATACTATGGCTCAGCCTCAGTGTAGTTTCCATCTTACCAGTGACATATTCTGCGATGTCCACAGTAGCAACTGTCACATTTGTGGCCCGAAATGTGAAGTTAATAAAACATCAAACACAAGTTTTATCAGGTAAACTTCTCAGTGTCTTTATTCTCCAGTTTCCTTTGTTCTCCTGCTTGTGCTCTTATGTCTCTCTCATACCACGTGACTTCCGGTACATCTCATACATATTCATTATCATGACATCCCTCCTTTAATCAGAAATAAACTTTACCTTCACTTACCAATATCCCTCGGAAACCTACAAACATCGTAACTAATGGTAATACTATAACTCAACTACATAAAATTTACTTCCTACAGCACTCATACATGCACTTTATGATATAAGATTAAAATACTGTCCCAAAGTTCTTATTAAAACTATGGCACAAAGTCTTTGTATCGTTTGGGCGCTTTCCGGTTTCGTTTCGGCCTGCCTGCGATATTGTCATCACTTCTCGGTTGTTCACTCTCAGCGTCGGAAATACTGCTTGCCACGGCTTCAGGTGTTTCTGGCGCTCTAGTCACTTCATCAGGAGTGCTGGTAACTGCCTCTGGAACATCATCAGGTCTCTCCGTTTCAGCATCTCTTATTGGCCTTTCAACATCTTCGCTCGATGTATCTCTGGACTGGTACCTTTTTACACCTGATACATTTCTCTTATTCGGGACTCCAGTCGGAGACTTGACTGTCACCATACTGCCATTTCTGGATACGACAGTATAGGGTTGATGGTAATAAGGTGTGTCTAGCTTACCACCGGTTTCATGCCTCACTAGAACATTATCTCCTGGCATGATGTCTGAGTACTTGGCTCCACATTTCTAATCTGTGTACAGCTTTGCTGCACCTTTCTTTTCAGCATCGTGGTCCCTCATCTCCTGGTCGTCTCGGATTTCCTTTATTTCTGGCATTTTTGTGCGGATTTTTCTCCCAAAAAATGCTTCTGCAGGACTTTTTCCAGTGGTTGCATGAGGCGTTGCTCGATAGACAGCCACATAAGATAGCAATGCTTCTCGCCAATTATGTCCTTCAGCGTGTGCAATCCTCAATCGTTTTTCAATGGACTGATTCTGTCTCTCTACTTCTCCGTTGGCTTGCGGCCATTTTGGAGTTACTTTATGATGGTGGATACCTGTGGTCCTCATGTATTCCGCAAATGTCTCTGAAATGAATTGTGGACCATTGTCAGTGTATAATGTAACAGGTAATCCATATCTTGCGAATATCTCTGCTAATGCTTGTATTGTTTTTTCAGTGGTTGTGGACTTCAACACCACGTACTCATAGTATCTTCTGTAGTAATCTAACACTACCATAATTGATTCACCCGTCGGTAAAGGTCCAAGAAAATCAACAGCTACGTCGATCCATGGTCCTGTCGGGAGTTGCGTACTCCGGATCGGTTCTGGCGGATTACTCCTACTTGTGATTTGACATCCGTGACATGTTTTAACAAATTTCTCTGCGTCTTTATCACAACCTGGCCACCATACCTTGGTCCAGAGGTTTTGCTTGGTACCAACAATACCTAGGTGTCCTTCATGCACTAAGGATACGATCTTCTGTCTCAATCTTTGCGGTATCACCAATCTGCAACCTCTTAATACACACTGTCCGATGCAACAAAGTTCGTCTCTAATGGGAATGTAAGTCTTGTGAGTACACTTGTCCCATTGTCCACTCTGTATGCATTCTCTTACTTCCATGAGTTCTGGATCACGTTCGGATTCTCTCTAGACTTCCTTCGTAGTCACAGCTTTCGGTGTCGCCTGAATAGCTACGAAGCGTACAAAGCTCTCTGTTTCTGTTCCCAATTCTGACTTGGATTGTGGACCACCATCCTTCACCAATCTGGACAGCGGATAAGCAATGTTTGTTTTCCCTGCAATGTGGATTACTTTATATTTGTAGGGTTGTAGTCTGAGTACCCATCTCTCTATTCTGGCACATGGTTTGGATCTAGGTGCATAGATCATCTCTAATGGCTTATGATCTGTGATGAGTTCAAATTCAATGCCGTATAAAAATGCATGGAACCTCTCACAGGCCCATACAAGTCCGAGTGCTTCTTTCTCTGTCTGAGAGTATCTTCTTTCCACATCTGATAACGATCTGCTGGCATAGGCGATGATTCTTGGTCCTCCATCATGCATCTGGACCAACACGGCTCCTAAACCAACCGGGCTGGCATCCGCTATGACTTTGGTTGATGCCACCGGATCGTAATATCCAAGAGTTTTTGCATCTGTCAGGCTTTGCTTCAGCGCTGTGAACGCTTTCTTCTGCTCAGATCCAAAATGAAATGGTACACCTTTCCTGCTTAGTTTGCTTAGTTTCCTTAGTGGTTCTGCCACTGTAGTGAAATTAGGAATGAACTTTGCACAAAAATTGACCAATCCCAGGAAACTCCTCACCTCTGTTGCGTTCTGAGGTGCACGTGCCTCTGCAATAGCTTTCACCTTGGCCTCTGCGGGGTTTAGTCCTTCCCGTGTAAGTCTGTGTCCCATGAAGTTCATTTCTGACACACCGAACTGGCACTTGTTTCCATTCACGGTAAGGCCTGCCTCCTGTAGTCTAGATAGTACATGCCTCAACCGTTTGTCATGCTCTTCCTTTGTTGGTGCATGGACTATGATGTCGTCAGAAATGTTGGCAACTCCAGGAATGCCTTGAATCACTTGATGGATTTCATACTGGTAGATCTCCGAAGCTGCATTAATTCCAAATGATAGTCTCTTGTAACGATACAATCCACAGTGAGTCACAAATGTAGTTACATTTCGGGAACCTGGATCCAGCTCTAATTGATGATAGCCCCATTTCAGATCAATTTTTGAGAATACCTTGCTGGTAGTTAGTTCTTGAAGTATTTCCTCCACTGTTGGTATAGGGTGTCGTTCTCTAATTATAGCTTAATTGGCCATTCTCATGTCAACACATAGTCTTATGTCACCCTTTGGTTTGGGCACAATCACTACGGGACTGACCCATTGTGTCGAATGTTCCACCGGTTCAATAATGTCTTGTTCCATCAACTCTTTAATTTTGGCTTCAACTTTCCCACGAAGTCCAAACGGAGTTCGGCGCATTGGTTGTGCCTTGGGTTTGACTGTTTCATCTACCGCTAGCTTCAATTGTCGACCTTTCAGCTTTCCTACTCCTTGGAAGACTGCGGGGAATTCTTGCTTCATATCCTCTTATGACTGAATTGAATTAACACAAGCTCCAATATGAAGTATTGCCAGGTCTTGCGCTGTGCTTCTACTCAGCAATGGTTCTCCCCTCTCTTCTATGACCATAAACTCTGCTTCGGTGTACTTATCTCCAGCTTCAACAGTTGCAGTAAAACATCCAATGGTCTGCAATGACTTGGTTGCTGTGTATGGATACAGTTTCTTGGAACACTTCTTTGAGGTACAGATGATCTTTTTCCTTTTCAACTTCTCCCATAAATGTCGATCAATCACATTACTGTCTCTGCCTGAGTCTACAATGACCTGCACTGTCACTCCACCAATGATCACTGGGACCTTCTCATGATGTACATCATTCAACGTAAATTGGTAACAACTCTGTCCCTCCTGGGTATCATCACCGTCACCGTCTATCTGGCGAATGGTATCTTTCTTTCCAGGATACTTTCCTTTCCCCCAGGCTTTGCCTTTGGAAATTGTACTCTTCCTCTTCTGGTCTGCATTGGACTTGCTTTTGCACTTCTTTGCAAAGTGGTCCTTACCTCCGCACTTTCTGCAAACTTTGCCTTTGGCTGGGCAATATGGGTCTTTTCCAAAGTGACCTCGGTTTCCACATCGATAACACTCCACGTCCTGTGTCGACGTATATCTTGGCTGGTTATGGTGTTGTGAGAGCCTCTTAATTTGCTAGCTTGAGTTGTCTTTCAGGATCATGGTATGAAATTGCCCTTCAACAGCCTCTAATGCAGCAGCAATGGCTAAAGCATCGGTGAGTTCCAACTCACTCCCTCTTTCCAGTAGACATGTTCTGAGTTTATCTGATCTACAGTGCTGTACGACTTGTTCCAATAATTGGTTGTCCAAATCAGCTGGCGTGTAATTGCATCCAACAGCTAGCTGGCGTAGTCTCGTCACGTACTGAGCAATTGTCTAGCCATCTTCTTGTCTCATTCTCCAAAACAAATGGCGTTGAAATGTAGCATTCGGTGTCACTACATAGTGTGCATTTAATGCATCTACCGCTTTCCGGTACTCATCCTTTCTTCCAGTATTCAAAAGTGTCTTAAATGTTTCCCGAACTGCGGGTCCAGCAGTGAAAAGAAGTAACGCCCTCCTCTGCGCTTTTTGTTCAACCATACCGGTATCTAGAAATAGGCCACGACTGTCGGTGTAGGATTCAAATTCTTCCAGCCATGCCTTCCACTTCACACTTACAGTGCTTGCATCACCCGTTGGGTCAAAATGAGCAATTCCGCTATGTGTTAGAAAGTCACCGTCTGCACCAGCCATGAGGAAATATTCCAGCCCCAAAAGTACTGAGTCAAAGAGAAAATTCTTATCACCTTGAAGTTCTCTTTAATCCTTTGTAATCTTCTTTAGTCTTTAATTTTCTTCAAGCTTCTTTCTTCCTCGTCGCCAATGTCACATTTGTGGCCCGAAATGTGAAGTTAATAAAACATCGAACACAAGTTTTATCAGGTAAACTTCTCAGTGTTTCTATTCTCCAGTTTCCTTTGTTCTCCTGCTTGTGCTCTTATCTCTCTCTCATACCACATGACTTCTGGTACATCTCATACATATTCATTATCATGACAGCAACCAGGCATGGATAAATGTCTGGGGCTTAGACCACAATGCCGAGAGGAAAAATGTGTTGTGTGGTGGTGTTATATACAGTGCTAATCTGTGCTTCTAACCAATAATTACCATAGATGATTTAAATTAGCCAACAGCAAGGTGTGCACTAATGGGTGGCTGGTGTTCACCTTGATTGACAGGTGATGTGACTTCCGAATAAGTTTTAGATGGGGAGGACATGTGACCACCCACAATACACACATTCCAGACAGGCAGCGAGTCCAGATTCCTCTTCACACAACATACACTGAGGTGGCTGAATGTATTGAATGCAGCTCCCAGGCAAGCAACATGGGAACATTCTATAAATATTTAAGGGAGTAAGTCATGAGAGTTATTAAAATCTGTTAGATGACTACACAATCTTTCCTTATCTTATTCTTTCCTATATCTTTACTGACTCAAACACCTGGTATACTGTCTGAATGGTTTTTGAATCTTTATATCACAGGTATATATACACAAATATAAATATACACAGACTTTTCTGATCTTACAGATGTATTTGAACTTGGAATCAAAGGACAGGATCAAGGCATCCATTCCTGGAGTTTCCAAACCTGTTGAGGTTTGACCATTTATACTACAAAATCTACTATATGATTACACTGAACAACAAAGATTTTGCTTCCAAAATACTTTTGGTTGTATTTTATGGATTTTAGGCTGCTGATCTCAAGAATTGCCTTAAAATTTCCCTATCATGAACCACTTTTTAGATATAACCTATTTTTGTAATTTCCTGTCATTTGTTAAGACTATGAGTATATTGCCCATAAAGCAAGTTGTTTAGGCCAGTCCAAACATGCTTTGCCAGGCACTCAGTGCAGGTGCTATGCAAATATTGTTTATAGGCCTGGGCATGGTTAATCAAGATAGATGCAGATAGAGTATAAAAGCAGCTCACATATATAGATGCTGTGCATTACATTGATAAAGATTGAATGCATGTTTATTAATGCACATGTTCTTCATGCAATAGCATAGTGAGTGTTCTGAACAATAGAATTTATTGTCTTCAGGAAGATTCAATACAGCAGAAATGTCTCATCAATGTTGCAATAGCTGCGATGCATTCTATTACATTTGTTGCGAGTATACATAAGGGTCAAAGATTTGGCATGACTGAAAGCATATGAGCTCTACTTTGGTTTAAAAAATTGGTGACCCTGGGTTCCTCACATTTGTTGTGCAACATGTTCAGTAAACCTGAGAGCCTGGATCAGCATGATTATGCAATTAAACATGTTAAATTCAATAAAAGTCAATGTAATGGTTCTCCAACTCTATGTGATAAAATAAATTTGAAATTATCTTTGTGTTTTACTTGGTTGTCTATCATAATCCCCATTTTTTTTTCATGAAGCAAAGCTTTTGGAAAAAATATTGTTGTCCAGTGCTATCTGGGTCATATCAGTCATGACTTTAGAACATAGAGCAGAGAAAAATACTGCAAAAGAACAGGCCATTTGGTCCATAAAGTCTTTGATTACCATATTACCAGATTAAACAGCTACCAATATTCCAGATAAAAGCCATCCAAGTTTGTCCAAACTCTCCTTATAGGTAATGCACTCCAATTCAGACAAGATCCTGGTGCACCTTTTCCAGATCCTCCGCATCTTTCCTATAGTGGAGTGACCAGAATTGTCATCTGTTACGAGCCCAGAGGACCCATAAACCCTGCAGCAATAGATATTCACCAAGTCAAATGGTTACTTAAACAAAAGTTGCTTTTAATTTTCTTTAAACATGAAAACAGAATGGCACTTTAACTTAACTAACCTAACTTAACCCCCTTCTAATTCTAAGCACACGTGTATGTAATGTGTGTGTAAGTTATGTAAAGTTCTTTGGTTCATAGTCCAATCTCACTTCTCATTTCTCCAAGTTCATTGGTTGCCAGAAATTCTTATACTGTGCACAGAATTTAACATTTATAAAGTTCACCAGGCTTTGGTGCTTGAAAGGTATATGGATACCACTCAGGAAGGTTCTTGTCTGTTTTGAGAGAGAGATTTGTTGTTCCAGGACATCCACACTCCAGTGTCTTGCTGCTGAAACTTTCCCCCTTCAGAGTTCTCCAGATGATAACCTCTTTCTTTCAGGTCGCCACAGAGTCCCTTTTTGTTTCTCTTATTCCAAGTGAACCATTAGACAGCCATTCCTTCCCTCTTGCATGAACCACAAGGACTTTGACCATGCCTTCTTACAAAATGGTGCTTTCCACAAGCTTGCCAGTTTGTCCTGTTCCAATCCCAGCTGCTATTGCTGGCTGTAACACTGTGGAACTGATCTGTGTGTGTGTGTGTGTGTGTGTGTGTGTGTGTGTGTGTGTGTGTGTGTGTGTGTGTGTGTGTGTGTGTGTGTCTCTCTTAGAGAAAGCCTGTTTGATTCTCTCTGCTTGTAAAATCACATGACACTCTTAGAACATCTCCAGACAGAACATGGCTCCAACAAGATCTTTCATCTGTTGCCTTTTGTAAACAACAATTCATTAATGAAGTCTCTTGAGCATTCTTCAAAGCTCTTGCATAAGCTGTGGAGCTGATATGTCTAGCATGGGGCAGAGCTCCCGTATTTTAAATGAGATCTGTTTTAAAGTGTTTGCATGTGACCTACTCTAACAAATCTTTCCCAATTTATCTCCCAAAAACATATCTATATACTCTGTCGCACATCTGTCACAGGCACTTTGCTTTGACATAGATCATTAGAAGAATGCTAAGAATGTGCAAATTGCTTGTTAAATTAGATGTAGAAATCTAACATCGAGCCAAAGTTTTCAATGTATGAATTATTAACAGGAACATAATTTTTCGGGATTGAGTTGCACCTTTGAATCTGACCTATGTTGATGAGTGAAGTTTGCAGTTCAAAACTACATTCCTATGGTAGGCGAAATGAACTTGAAGCAATCTAAGCACCACCACTTCATCTCTCTGTTTAAATAGCAAGGTTTAAAATTAGTTTGAAGTGAAGTGCTTTGATATATCTTAAGGGTGCAAAAGATACAATATAAAGGCAAGTTATTTATTTTTTAAATGTGATGTAAGTGAACGTCACAAAATTAATCTTACCTTATCAGAGTATTACATTGGTAACATGACTTTTATAGGCTTTATGAATTGACATGATGGCAGAAGTCAGATAGCAGTGATGAAGGGTTGTTATTCATATTAGAGGCCTATATCCAGTGACATGCTGTAGGGAATAGTGCAGTTTCCATTGTTACTTATCATCTGCATTAATGATTTGAATGAAAATGTAGTTACCATGGCTAACAAATTTGCAGATTGACACCAAACTGATGGTTTTTTAGTGGAGAGGGAAGATGGTTATCTGAGATTACAACAGAATCTAGATGAACTGGAAATGTAGGGAGCAAATGAAATTTAAATTGGACAAATGTGACATATTGCACACCTTGGCATTTTAAACTAGGGCAGAACTTGTCCAGTAAATGGTTAGGCAGTGAAGAGTGTCGCAGAATAGGAAATGCAGGTACATACAGTAACTGCATGGAATCGTTGACATGAGTATATAGGTGATGTAAAAGTTGTTTGGAATATTTGTCTTCATCATTTAGGGCATTAAGTGAAGGAGCTAGAATGTCATAGCTGAACAAGACATTTATGAGAATATATTGTGCAGTTCTGGTCACCCAGCTATAGGAAAGATAACACTGCTGAAAAGGTTGCAGAACAGTTTCATGAGAATGTTGATGGGGCTGGTTTGTGCGGTGGAGGGGGGAGCTTGAATTATAAGGGGAAGCTGGATAGGCTTAGACTTTTCTCCTTGGTGTAGAAGGCTAAATAGGTGGGGGGGGGGGGGGTGGAGGGTAACCTTGTAGAAATAAATGAAATCATGAGGGGCATAGATTAGGTAAATTATCATAGTCTTTTTCCCCAAGGTTGAAGAATCTAAAACTAGAGGCCATAAATTTAAGGTGAGAGCAGAATGATTTTAAATAAACCTGAGGAGCACCTTTTTCACAAAGATCGTGAAGGGCATATGGAACAAGCTATCTCCGGAAGTGGTAGAGGCTGGGACAGTTGCAAGATTGAAAAGACATTTAGACAGGGACATGGATAGGATATGGACAAAATGCATGCAAATGGGCCCATCTTAAGTAAACAACATGGTTGACATGGATAAGTGGGGCATAACTGCCTTTTCCCAGGCTGTAAAACTATGATTCTAAAGATAATGAAGTGGAAATGTTTTTCCGATGAGACATTGTGTGCTCAGATTGATAATGAAAACGTGCACTTGAATAATCTGCAGAAATGTTTCTGTCAATCTGGCCACCGTGTACTTGACCCAAAGATAAAAATAGTGTTGGAAATATTCAGCTGCTCAGGCAGCACTTGTAGATAGAAAAATAAAATTAGTCTTACAGGGCTTGATTATGTGGAAATGAAAACCTAAATTTGAAAGGTTTCCCATAGTTCCTTTACTGAACATGTAAAATGTATCTAAAACAAAGTTGATATAAATCAAGATTTAATATAAAATGTGTGCTTTTGTTTGTTTGGTTTTGAGACTGCCATCAGAATGAGTCGAATAGAATTTCTCCAGATCAAGTTTATTGTCATCTGATGGTAGAAGTTCAACCCGACAAAACCGTGATCTATGGCCTTCAGTGCAAAACATGGCAGACAACCAAACCAGGCATGAACACACCTATGCTTATGCAGTTCAAGTATTTCATCCATACATACAAATAAATAAATAAATAGATTTTGTTTGGAGCAAATGAGAGTCTTGGATGGTGAGTGTGAATAGTTCTCAGTGCCTGTCAGAAGAAGCTGTTTCTCAGCCTGCTGGTGCTGTCTCTCATGCTGAGGTGACTCCTTCCCAACAGGAGCAGCTGAAAGCTGCTGTGTGCAGGGTGGAATGGGTTCTCAATGATTTTGCACCCCCTCATCAGAAAATGATCCTGTTAGATCACGTCGACGAGGAGGAGGGATACTCCAGGAATCCTCTCCAGATTAACACCAAGCTCCATGTAAATTTAATTTAAATGTATCCCACTGAATTTCATAGTTAATTAATTCCAACTGATGTAAGACCACTTTCTTGTTAGAATTCTTCTGCTACAGGTCTTGAGATACTGAGACTGGAGGGGAAGCCCTTTATACAATGGACAGGGAGTAACAAAGGGGCCACAGTTGTGGCAACGATGTTACGTGGTAAATTAGAAAATGAATGTAATAATGCACAGTAATGGGATGTATGAATAGGAAACTAAGAAGGCAAGAAGAACTTGTATGTTGTTTTATTGTACATTAATTTATTGTTACTGCAATGGAGAGCAACGTGATTCCCCTCTAGTTTGAGCAGTCTGATTTCTCGCCTTTGTTTTTGTACAGAGTGATGATGGTGGCAACACGAAGATCCTGAGGCAGTTTTCCTTGGTCCCAACAAAGCTTGAAAAACTCATGCAGTTTGGCATGCAGAGTTTTGCCGCCAGCCTTCCAGACCTCTGGGGAGATTCCATCCATACCTGCTGCTTTGCCACTTTTCAGTTGTTCGATTGCCTTATATGTCTCATCCAGGGTGAGAACCTCATCCAGCTCTAGCCTTAGGGGCTGTTGAGGGAGCTGGAGCAGGGCGGAATCTTGGACTGAACGGTTGGCACTGAAAAGAGATTGGATCTTCGCTAGGATTCTACTAAATAGAATAATACCTAGTGTCGCCGAGAATATTCTCCCAGAATCACAGTGCGGCTTTCGCGCAAACAGAGGAACTACTGACATGGTATTTGCCCTCAGACAGCTCCAAGAAAAGTGCAGACAACAAAACAAAGGACTCTACATCACCTTTGTTGACCTCACCAAAGCCTTCGACACCGTGAGTAGGAAAGGGCTTTGGCAAATACTAGAGCGCATCAGATGTCCCCCAAAGTTCCTCAACATGATTATCCAACTGCACGAAAACCAACAAGGTCGGGTCAGATACAGCAATGAGCTCTCTGAACCCTTCTCCATTAACAATGGCGTGAAGCAAGGCTGTGTTCTCGCACCAACCCTCTTTTCAATCTTCTTCAGCATGATGCTGAACCAAGCCATGAAAGACCCCAACAATGAAGACGCTGTTTACATCCGGTACAGCACGGATGGCAGACTCTTCAATCTGAGGCGCCTGCAAGCTCACACCAAGACACAAGAGAAACTTGTCCGTGAACTACTCTTTGCAGACGATGCCGCTTTAGTTGCCCATTCAGAGCCAGCTCTTCAGCGCTTGACGTCCTGCTTTGCGGAAACTGCCAAATTGTTTGGCCTGGAAGTCAGCCTGAAGAAAACTGAGGTCCTCCATCAGTCAGCTCCCCACCATGACTACCAGCCCCCCCACATCTCCATCGGGCACACAAAACTCAAAACGGTCAACCAGTTTACCTATCTCGGCTGCACCATTTCATCAGATGCAAGGATCGACAATGAGATAGACAATAGACTCGCCAAGGCAAATAGCGCCTTTGGAAGACTACACAAAAAAGTCTGGAAAAACAACCAACTGAAAAACCTCACAAAGATAAGCGTATACAGAGCCGTTGTCATACCCACACTCCTGTTTGGCTCTGAATCATGGGTCCTCTACCGGCACCACCTACGGCTCCTAGAACGCTTCCACCAGCGTTGTCTCCGCTCCATCCTCAACATCCATTGGAGTGCTTTCATCCCTAACGTCGAAGTACTCGAGATGGCAGAGGCCGACAGCATCGAGTCCACGCTGCTGAAGATCCAGCTACGCTGGATGGGTCACGTCTCCAGAATGGAGGACCATCGCCTTCCCAAGATCGTGTTATATGGCGAGCTCTCCACTGGCCACCGTGACAGAGGTGCACCAAAGAAAAGGTACAAGGACTGCCTAAAGAAATCTCTTGGTGCTTGCCACATTGACCACCGCCAGTGGGCTGATAACACCTCAAATCGTGCATCTTGGCGCCTCACAGTTTGGCGGGCAGCAACCTCCTTTGAAGAAGACCGCAGAGCCCACCTCACTGACAAAAGGCAAAGGAGGAAAAACCCAACACCCACCCCAACCAACCAATTTTCCCCTGCAACCGCTGCAACCGTGTCTGCCTGTCCCGCATCGGACTTGTCAGCCACAAACGAGCCTGCAGCTGACGTGGACTTTTTACCCCCTCCATAAATCTTCGTCCGCGAAGCCAAGCCAAAGAATAATTTATTGTTAATAAAGTTTATTTTGGGGGAAAACAGAGTAAATTGTTAATCTGAAATAAATAGATTTAAAATTATACTTTTGGATTTGGAATAGAGGTTAATAATTATTCATTTAAGATTGTTATGCTAAATGACATTACATTGTCTCTTAATTTCAACCAATTCTGCAAATTTATTGCTCAACTAAGCATTAAAATGAAATATTGTAAAAGAGCAAAACTGTCAAAATACTTACCTCTGCACTGAAACTTCCTCTTTCACAGATATCAGTTATCCTTGAAAAAACAACTTCTTAATCCGGCTATTAATCCTTACATCAATATTTCCTGATTTGAAAAGTAATAAGCAAAATTCTTGTATGTATGCACTGTCTTCTAGGTCTTTGGAATATTTCAAAGCCTCTGAATTATTTTTTAAGGATATTCAGAAGGGTATTTTCCCTTACAATGTTTTATAAGCAGGTGGTCAGAGGAGCACATCAATTGAGACCAAAATGTAGTCAACCTCATGTGTAGGCAAGAACAAAGAATTGCTGGCAGAACTCAGCAGGCCAGACAACACCGATGAGTAGATGTGGCCAGTGGGAACTCATTTTCAAGATAAAAAGGTAAAATTACATATATACAACGGTGTAGAAGCTGAGGTGCTAGGACAGAAGGTATGAGAGGAGAAGAGGCAGGTGGAGGAAGAAACCATGACTTCTGATGAGAGGACAGATGTACAGATGGAAGGCAGTAAAAAGTGTCCTTTCACCTTTGATAAGACATACCTTTCATACCATGGATGCTCTCTAACCTGTTGAGTCCTCCAGCAGTTCGCTGTCTACTCAGAATTCCAGCATCAGCATCTTTTGCGTTTCTTGAAGATTTCCCATAGTGAAATTTGTCACTTGAAGAATGGCCCAAGGATCAGTTCTTGTCTCACTATTATTTACAAACTATATTAGTTATCTGAGGAGGGGGAAGAATGTTAATTATCCATGTTTGTTGATGGCAACAAGATAAGTAGGAGGACATTTTGCAATGCATGACTTGGACACTGCAACAAGATATAATAAGTTGAATGCATGACTGGAAATGACAAAAGAGTTTAATGGGATGTGTGTGATCATTCACTTCAGTAAAAGGAATCAAAAGGCAAACTAATATCTTAATGAAGAAAGACAGGAAAGGAATATGTTATGAGCCCAGAGGACCCTAAAATGCAGCAGCAATAGAAATTCATCAAGACAACTGGTTACTTGGCAGTGGGGTGGGGGGGGGGGTGCGTTACGTGGCATGATGGTGTAGGTGGGAGATGTGGGAAAATGCCTCATCTGGCAGAATTAATTAAAACTAGACTTATAAAAACTTTTTTTTTAAAGTGAATAACTTTAAACTTCCAAAGATCTCTAGCAATGGCTACAAGAACATCTAAAGCTCAATCTGTAAAGAAAAGAGCTACAACAGAAGCAACAGTAATGGAAGAAACCGGGTCTACTTTGAGAGTTCAACCTCCGGTCCTGGTTCCTCTCCTGCCTCGTTCGGTGTGACTGCCTCAGGTGAGAATTCGATCTCCAGCATTACTTCCTCAGAAAACTGAAGAAGATTGCGGTGGAGCATGGAGGAAGACTGCAGACACAACTCAGGAACAACTATGCATGTGCAGATCTTTGCATATGCGCACAATGGAAGTAGCCTAAGGAGCCTGCAGCCTCAGTGTCAAAGGGCAAGCAAAAGGCTCATGCACAGGTTCAGTGGTTGACTACATCAACAGAAGTGAAGAGGAGATCAGAGAAGAAGAAGAAGGATATGTGCCACAGTCACAAGGAGAGGAATCTGAATATGAAGGAAGAAGTCAGTATATTCAAGGTAAAGAGGGGACATACCATGTTACTCCAGAACCTCTGGACCCCCAAATTTTTCAAAAATTTTCTGAGTAAAGAATATAAATAAAAATATGTGCAGAAGTAAGAACAGAATTTACTACAAAATTAAAGAGGTATTAAAGAAGAAATTATTGTAATGAAGACTGATAAGGCAAAATGTATAAAAACTGTTGACAAAGTTAAAATTAAGGTTAAAATTTTTGAAGATTTTCAAGAATCATATGGAAGTAGAAGAATGTAAGGATACAGTTAATGTCACGGCATGGGAGGTTCAGAAAAATGATTTGTTGCAAAAAGTTGATATGTTGTAAAATCAGAGCCGAAGAAATAATGTCAAAATTGTTGGTCTTCCTAAAGATTTTGAGGGCACTAATCCAGTACAAAACTGGATACCTGAAATTCTGGGGTCTGAAATTTTTCCAAATGGACTGGAACTTGATAGAGCACATAGAGCTCTTAGAAAGAAACCATATCCAGGACAACTGCCACTCTCCATTTTGATTAAGTGAATATGTTCTCAAGATAGAGAAAAGACATTGAAATTGACAGTTCAAAAAGCAAAGGAACAACAAGGACCATTAATGATTCAGAATAATAGAGTATTCTCTTATGCTAATCTGAGTAATGCTTTTGTTAAGTAAAGAAAATAATTTAATCCAGCAAAATCAGTTTTATGGAAGAAAGGATATAAATTTTCTTTTTGATATCCAGCAGTCCTTAAAGTCTTTTATGGAGAATACCAAGCACAATTTTTTGCTAATGAATCTGAAGCTTTGGAATTTGCTAATTCATTGCCTAATAATAATAAGCAAAATGGAAGCCAGCGTAAATCATCTCAGCAAATGAAAAAGAACCAGAATAAATTGAGAGAAGAATCTTCAACAGAATGCCAGAAGCTAACTGAAATTGAAGTTGAAATTGATCTTGAAGTCTGATTGATATTGTTTTTGATATTCTGTCTGGGGGAGGTGGACTCTTTTTTCTATCTTCTCCTTTTGGGCCTGTGTGCCACAATGGCGAGGGCCACTTCCCATAATAAAGGCGTTTAGTGCTGATTTTATCAGTATTTTGAAGGGGGAAATTTTTTATAATCTCTCTCTTTTTTTATTATTTGGGGATTTCCTAATTTTCTATATTGGAGATGTTGTTTGCTTTTAAGATTGGCTGTGAAGCCGAGATGTGCCAGGATGGAAATGGGAGTCAAATATTTTTGAAATTATTTTATGGGGACACAGTTTGAATTATGTAAAATTTAATGTGAATGGGCTTATTAACCCAATCAAAAGGAAGAAAGTTTTAGCTAATATTAATAAATAAAAAGTTGATATTGCTTATTTTTCAGGAGTCTACTTTAGCAGAGAAAGAACATACTGTGTAAATTCAAGAGGTAAATGTTTATGTGTATTTTGGTCAATATGGTTCATAGTGTGAAAAATAAAATATTTTTAAAAAAAGTTAAAGAAAGAATGGGTTGGTCATGTTATGACTTTGTCTTAATTCTAAAGCAAAAGGAGTAGCTATTTTAATTAATAAAAAGTTGCCATTTAAATTAGAATCAGTGGTTACTGACCCTGTGGGAAGATTTGCTTTAGTGAATTGCCAAAATTATTCAGTTTTGGACTTTTATGAATATTTATGCACCTAATATGGATGATGAGAAATTTATTCAGGACACTTTCCTTAATCTTGCAGAAGCAAATGAAAATGTATTAATTGGTTGTGATTTTAATTGTTGTTTAGACCCAATGTTAAATAAATCCCAAGAATATTTAACAAAAACAAAAGCTGCTAAAAGAATTCTGACCTTAATGAAAGATTTGAATTTAGTGGATATTTAGAGAAAATTGAATCCAAGGGAAAGAGATTATTTATTTCATTCATATCGATTTGATTCTTATTCCAGAATAGATTTCTTTTTTAATTTCAGTTCAATTGCAAAGATTAGTTGTATTTGCACAATGTAAACCAGGAATTGTATCAGATCATTCACCCTTATTGATGTCATGTTCAAGTTTTGAAAAAATTGACTCACTTTATAGATGGAGATTTAATTCTTTGTTGTTAAAAATGTTGACTTTTTGAATTTTATAAGAAATCAAATACAAAGGAATTTAGATATAAATACTAATTCAGTTGATAATAATTTTATTTTATGGGATGTCTTGGGTAAACTTATACCTCTCATTTTGTTCATTTTAGATTGGTCACAGTGTTTGAGCTACCGAAAGAAAATAGACACACATACCGAGAGCAGTTCAGTTTATACAAATGTTTATTACTAATTCAAAAGCTGATTTCACACTACAATATGCAAGCCCTCCCCAACTATACTTATCAACGCTTGGACTGGTCCCAACTGCCGAAGCGAGGCAACGACTGCACACTTGTAGTAGGTTGTCAGGGCGCTGGTAGCAGCTTCTCCACCTCCCCCGACCGGGACGTTGCTCGGACTCTGGCTGTTCTTCCTTCTTGACAAGGGGTGTTCCCACCCCTCGGAGAATCTAAACTTCAGCAGCAGGGCCACAGGCTTATATACCCAAAAAACAATTAATCATGCGCCTACTCCTTCTAATATTTGTCAGTCAAAATCAAAACTGAACATTACATTCTACAATTTAGAAGATTAATTATTATGGAACCAGGATGTTATAATTTCCTGGTTTATCTCGTAGATACAAAGACTTATTAAAACTTCTCGAGCAAGACAGGTTGTGACCAATTCGTCAATTTCAGAGTGTTGCATTTGACAACTGCTATCCCTGGGCCTCACAGTGGAATTCCATTTCAAAGTGTATCTTCAGATAAGTCCCCATGGCTGAGTTTAATTACATCTGCTAGTTCTGAAAGTAAGGTGACCTGCGTGTGGACCCAGTGTCGTCAGTTCCACATAAGCAAAAAGCATCTGGGTACATGGTTTTAATCCTCCATTACATGGGATGCATTCAAAGCTTATTTAAGAGGTCAAATAATAATTTATTCAACTAAGATTAAGAAAGACTATCTTAAAGAGCTAGATAAATTAGAGAAAATAGTAATTTTGCAAAAAAAAATACAAAATGTTATGTCTGAGAAAAAGAGGATAGAATTAGTAAATAAGAAGATGCTTTATAATTTGATACAGACACATAGAATAGAATCTGTTAAATGAATGATCTAAACAGAAATATTACAAACTAGGAGAGAGAGCATACAAGGTTTGGATTGGGAATTGAAAATGGGACATACGTCAAGATTTATTAATGCTATTGAAAAGAATTCTAAAATTAATTATAAACCAAAGGAAATAAATGATTCTTTTTAAAAAATACTAATTTATGTATGTCTCAATCAAGAAACAATGAAGGAAAATTTTATGAATTTTTACGTAAACTTCAACTTCCATCTTTAAATTGTCAAGCTCATAAAGATTTAGATTCTCCCATTATGTTGAAAGAAGTTATTAAGGCTTTAAATTGTATACAAAATGATAAATCTCCAGGTGAAGGTGGGTTTATGTGTGAATTCTAGAAAAAGTTTAAAGATTTGTTAATGTGTTTATTAATGGAAGTATTAAAACAAGCAAACCAAACTCATTTATTAATTGAATCTTTTCCAAATGCTATTATAATAGTAATACCCCAAAACAGAGATTTATTAAAACCTGAGTCATATGAACCTATATCTTTATTAAATGTGGATTATAAGATTGTAGCTAAAATTTTGGCAAATAGATTGAATAAGAATTTACCAGAGTTAGTTAATTTAGATTAATCTGGATTTGGTAAAATGAGATATTCTGCTGACAATATTGCTAAAATAATTAGTTTAATTCATGCATCTCAGAAGAAGTCAAATTTAGCCTTAATTTTAATCATTGGATGCTGAAAAGGATTTTGATAGATTAGAATGGAATTATTTGTTTAAAGACTTAGAAAAATTTCAGTTTGGACCAATTAATTGGATTAAAATTTTATATAAAACTCTCTTATTTAAGGAGAAACACTCTAGCCAGCCATTTCCTCAAGTAAGGACAACAAGGGTTTTAAACAAGCTTAACTCAGAACTCAGAACCCATCTTCAAAATGGGGTTTTCAACAAGCTGCCAGCTTGTCATGTTGCAGCCTCCGAAAGCTACAACAGAACTATGGAACTGAATTCTCTCTCTCTCTTTCTCTCCCTCTCTCCAAAGAATCACGTTTTTTTTTCTCTCTGTTTGCAAAACCACATGACCCCTCTTAGAACAGCAAACTGCAACCAGACAGATTGCTGGCACCAGAATCAGTTCTGAGCCTGAACATCTGTTGCTTTAAAGACAATAGTCCATTTATTCCACAACATCAGTCCAATTAACACCTACTCATGAAGTCTCCATAGGCATTCTTCAAAGTTTCTGTAAAGTCACTGTGGATATGAAGTCAAGTCTCTGCTTATGCATAGCTCTTGCATTTCAAATGTCTTTTGTGAAATGTTAATGTTTGTTTGTGAAGTGACCTACACTAACCCCCGCCCCCATAATCTATCTCTTTTAAAAACCATATAACCACTTACAGCACAGAACAGGCCAGTTCGGCCCTACTAGTCCATGCCGTAGCAAATCCCCATCCTCCTAGTCCCACTGACCAGCACCCGGTCCATACCCCTCTAGTCCCCTCCTATCCATGTAACGATCCAGTCTTTCCTTAAATGTAACCAATGATCCCGCCTCAACCACGTCTGCCGGAAGCTCATTCCACATCCCCACCACCCTCTGCGTAAAGAAATTTCCCCTCATGTTCCCCTTATAATTTTCCCCCTTCAATCTTAAACCATGTCCTCTAGTTTGAATCTCCCCCTTTCTTAATTGAAAAAGCCTATCCACATTTACTCTGTCTGTCCCTTTTAAAATCTTAAACACCTCTATCAAGTCCCCTCTCAATCTTCTACGCTCCAGAGAAAAAAGCCCCAGTCTGCACAACCTTTCCCTGTAACTCAGACCCTGAAATCCCATCAACATTCTCGTGAACCTTCTCTGCACTCTCTCTATTTTGTTTATATCTTTCCTATAATTTGGTGACCAAAACTGTACACAGTACTCCAAATTTGGCCTCACCAATGCCTTGTACAATTTCATCATAACCTCCCTACTCTTGAATTCAATACTCCGATTTATGAAGGCCAACATTCCAAATGCCTTCTTCACCACACCATCTGCCTGAGTATCACCCTTGAGGGTACTATTTACCATAGCTCCTAAATCCCTTTGTTGCTCTGCACTCCTCAATTGTCTACCATTCAATGTATATGACCTATTTAAACTTGCCTTTCCAAAATGCAGCACCTCATATTTCTCTGTATTAAATTCCATCAGCCCACACCTCCAGCCTTCCTAAATCACCTTTTAATCTTCGGTAATCTACCTCACTGTCCACAACACCACCAATCTTTGTGTCATCCGCAAACTTGCTTATCCAATTTTCTACCCCTACATTCAGATCGTTAATACATATAACAAATAATAGTGGAGCCAGGACCGAACCCTGAGGAACTCCACTAGTCACCGGCCTCCAATTGGACAAACAATTTTCTACCACATAAATATATATTATATATAATAAAATATAACCTGTAACTAGTGAAATACATTGGAATCCAGGTGTGCTTGAGCATGTAGGCAAATGCAGGATCAGAAGGGAAACATTTCATTCACCTTGTGAGGCACCTGCTTTCAGTCCTCAGGAGTGACTCAAAGCTGATAATGATCTCCCCATTGTATTTCTGTGCTGTTACAATGAAGCCCACTGTAACCTAAAAGAAAATCACTTCATTTTCTGTCTACACATTTTGTTTTTTAAGACTTGATGTGGAATTCTCCAGGTTTAGGTTAAACTGGCTATTTCTGTCCGCCCTCATTTCTGCAGTCTTCACTTTTTTATTTGCCCGGTCTGGCCTGTTGGCATGCCCAACAGCACCACCATTAACAACACATTACCAGAAAAAAGAGCCTAATATGATTTTAACTACTACCCATCAGCTACATTTAATCATCTGATGTCACCATATCAGAGATTTTTTCTTTGTTCTCTCCGCTCCTGAAAACTAACATTTTCTCTATTTCCCCATATCTAATGTAGTCTCAGGCCTGAATCCTTAATTATTACTCTTTTACGGTTTCTAGCATTTTCTATTTATTTGAAGCATATTGGCCAATTAAGCAAGGGGTTGAAGTTTAGAAGTAGGAATGCATTGTTACAATCCTGCAGGTGGTAAACCACTGTTATACTATGATTAGCTGCTGCTGGCTGGACACCCCTCCTGAGACCGATCTTACCCATAACACCTTTTATGCTCCCCATTCACCCTGTCATGATCAGTCAATGAGTTTGATGGCTGTACCAGTCTATAGTTAACAAAAGCTCAGCAGTTTCACAACTTCGGACTTTTGTGATTATTGATGTTGCATTAATTTTATTAACTATACTTTTCAAGAAAGATGGAGCTAACCTGAAACCCAAGAGGCTCAACATAGATGCTTGATTGTCTGACACCCCGAACATGTTTGAATTCTGGCTAAGTAGTTTTGAGAAGCTCCTGATGGCTATTGAGAACATTGTCACCATGAACAAAAGAAAACTGAAGCTCTTTTACTCACGTGTTGGACCCCTGATGTTCCCAATGATCAATGATGCTAGTTCATACATGGGGGCCATGCATATACTGAAGGTCCAGTATCACAGAAGGGTGAATGTCTATGCTAGGAACCTCCTGGCCATCAGAAAGCAGTAACCCAGTGAGTTGAGGGCCGAGGGCCTATGAGCCCTCCAGGCCCTATGCAGAGTGTGCAACTGCAAGGTCGTGGCAGCCATCCAGAATGCCGAGGAACTCACTTGGGATGTCCATGTAGCAAGCATCTGCTCCAGGGACGTAAGGGAGAGACTCATAGTAGGTGGCCCTCAAAATCTTGGATGACTATTTGGCCACCTCTTGGCTGCCACACGGGCTGCTATCTTGGGATGGGAGATTGTCCCGCTCCATGAGCATCCCACTTCTTTAGCGACCTGACCTGGTCCACCGTGATGGGTGATTGCCCTCAATGCTACTTCTGCGGGCAGGGCAAGCACCTGAGGAAATGCTGCCCTGCCATGGAGGTGGTATGTGCTAGGTGCAAAAAAAAGGAACATTATGCCAAAGTTTTCTATCCAAACCACCTACAAATCCTAGCACCGTCACGTGTGGACAGTCACCACTCCAGACAGTGTGATCAGTGCCTTCTCCTCTATGGTCCAGCAACACCTTGTGTGAGTCATGGGGCCACCATTTTGTACCACGCGTCTGGTGCCATCTTCTCAGGTCTACATCACCAAGGGGAACAGCAAAAGCAGCCATCTTGGGAATGCAAACACTCATCGGACTCAGAGTGAATGTATACTGGCCCCCATCATCCTGAACCAAGAGGAACAACCAGGTCCATGATGGACATCCAAATTGAGAGACTGCAGAACTTCCATAATAATCATGCCACCCTGGAGTGACTAGAGGTTTTCATTTTATTGAAGTCTACCATACTCCATTGAGGAAGTTAGGACAATGACTAAAAACTGCCATGCCTGCGCCGAATGCAAACCATACTTCTACCGCCCAGACAAGATGCACCTAATCAAAGCTACCTGCTCCTTTAAACCCCAAAGTGTCATTTTGAAGAACCCCCTCACTTCCTTCAACCAGAATGTCTACTTCTTATGGGGGATTTCAACATGAAGGTAGACTGGGAAAATCTAGGTGGTGCGGGACTGCAAGAAAATGAGTTTATAGAATGTCTCTGGGATACATAACTTGTGATGGACCCCACCAGGGGGAAGATAATTCTGGATTTGGTGTTATGTAATTATGAAAATTTCATAAGGGACCTTGAAGTAGGGGAGCCATTAGGTAATAATGACCATAATATGGTAAGTTTTAATTTGCAATTTGAAAGGGAGAAGGAAAGAAATTTGGAAGTATCAGTATTACAGTTAAATAAAGAGGATAATGCAGCCATGAGGGGGGAGCTTGCCAAAGTACAGTAGAAGGATACCCTGGCTGGGAGAACAGTGGAAGAAAAATGGCAGGTATTTCTGCGCATTTTTCAGAAGGTACAGGACCAGTTCATTCCAAAGAGGAAGGAAGGTTCTAAGGCAAGCAAAGGGCAACTGTGGTTGACAAAGGAAGTCAAGAACAGTATCAAGACCAAGGAGAGGAAGTATATAAAGAGGAGTGGGAAACTAGAGGAGTAGGAAACCTTCAAAGAGCAACAGAAGATATCTAAGAATGCTATACAGAAGGAAAAATTGAGGTTCAAGGGTAACTATCCAATAATGTAAAAGGGGATAGTAAAAGCTTCTTTAAGTATGTAAAGAGGAAAAAATTAGTTAGGACCAAAATAGGGCCCTTAAAAATACAAATGGGTGAAATAATTATGGGAATCAAGGAGGTGGCTGATGAGTTTAATAGATACTTTGGATCTGTCTTCACCAGGGAAGATACAGGTAAAGGTCAGATAGGGTGGGGGTGGGGGGGGTGCGGTCAAGCGGTATCGAAGGAATTGATAGAAATTCCAACAGCAATGGAGGGAATTGATGTAAATCCAGATTTTGAAGCATGTGGTCTTGAGCAAATTGAAAGGACTGAAGGCTGATAAGTCCCCAAGGCCTGATGGACTCCATTCCAGGGTGCTTAGGGAGGTTGCTCTTGAAATTGTGGACGCATTGGTTGACATTTTCCAATGTTCTTTAGATTCAGGAGAGGTGCCTGTGGATTGGAGGGTGGCGAATGTTGTGCTGTTTTTTAAGGGAGGGAGGGATAAAACAGGCAATTACAGACCGGTTAGCCTGACGTCAGTAGTGGGTAAAATATTAGAATCTATTATTTTTAAAAAAACAGAACACTTCGACAGAATTATTAGTATCATTACAAGTCAGCAAGGATTTCTGAAGGGAACATCATGCTTGACTAATCTTCTGAAATTTTTCGAGGATGTGATGAGGAGGGTGGACCTGGGAGAGCCAGTCGATGTGGTGTACTTGGACTTTCAGAAGGCTTATGATAAGGTCCCACACAGGAGATTAGTAGGCAAAATCAGAGAGCATGGTATTGGGGGTAGGGTGCTGACATGGATAGAAAATTGGTTGTCAGACAGGATACAAAGAGTTGGGGTTAACACGTCATTATCGGGATTACAAGATGTGACAAATGGAGTTCCGCAGGGTCCTCAGATAGTTATCATATATATTAATGAGTTAGATAAGGGGATTATAAATAACATTAGCAAATTTGCAGGTGACATGAAACTGGGTGGCAGTGTGAAGTGTGAGGAGGATTTCAGGAAAATGCAGGGGACTTGGACAGATTAGGTGAGTGGGTGGACACCTGGAAGATTCAGTTTAATGTGGATAAATGTGAGGTTATCCATTTTGGTGACAGGTACAGAAAGGCAGATATTTATTTAAATGGTGTCATGTTAGGGAGTGGGGAAGTGCAACATGATCTAGGTGTACTTCTAAAAGCTAGCATGCAATGTGATCTAGGTGTACTTCTAAAAGCTAGCATGCAGATTCAGCAAGCTATGAAAACGGCAAATGACATGTTACCCTTCATAAAAAGGGGAATAGAGTATAGGAGTAAAGATGTTCTTCTGAAGTTGTACAGGTCCCTGGTGAGACCACACTAGTTATGGTCTCCTAATTTGAGGAAGGACATTCTCGCTACTGAGGGAGTACAGCGTAGATTCACAAGGTTAGTTCCCGGGATGGCAGGATTGACATACGCTGAAAGGTTGGATAAACTGGGTTTGTATATGTTGGAATTTAGAAGGATGAAGGGAGATATGATTGAGGTATATAAGATTATTAAGGGATTGGACATGATAGAAAGTGATTACATGTTCCTGATGTTGGGGGAGACTAGGACTAGAGGCCATAGTTTAAGAATACAGGGAAGGCCCTTTAGGACACAAATGAGGTTTTTTTTTACCCAGAGGGTTGTTAGTCTGTGGAATGATTTGCCATAGAGGGTGGTAGAGGCACGTTCTCTGGATAAGTTCAAGAGTGAGCTAGATAAGGTTCTTGTGGTCAGGAGAATTAAGGGTTATGGGGAGAAGTCAGGGACAGGGTACTGATAGTGGAAGATCAGCCATGATCTAAATGAATAGCGGTGCTGGCTTAATGGACCAAATCACCTACTCCACCACCTATTGTCATTGACAAATGCTCACACTTTCCTTTTGCCATCCCCTGTTTAGACCTGACCACGGCTACAGTTATCATGGAAGTAGTTAAAAAAATTGCATAAGGGTTGAGAATGTTTTGCTTCGTAGTGAGCACCAAATAAAGTGGAGTCTGCATTCTTTGGAGTCTAAAAGAATAGAGATGATCTTATTGAAAGATAAACATCCTAAGGGGACATAACAGAGTAGATGATGAGATGCTTCAAGTGTTAGTGTTCCAAGCATGCAAACTTTATTACAAGAGAAAGCCTGATTATCTACAACTGATAGACACAAGAATTTCATTTTGCGGAGGGTGGTGAATATCTAGGGCTCCTTACTCTGGAAGGTTGTGAAGTGAAAATATTGGAAAAACTTTAAGAGGTGGTTTCTTTAAGAAGTGTCAGAGAATTGAGGGCATGGGGGAAGAGCGCAAAGGAGAAATCGAAGCCTGGGAAATATTAGCCTTCATAATAATGAATGTTGGGGCAAGCGTACAGGACCAGGTGTCTAGTCCTGCTCCGATTTTATTTTTTTTGTGTGCTCTTACAAATCTGGTTAATATAAGGCTGGTAAACTACACTGAAAACATTTCCAGACTATGGGAATTGAGTTATTATGCTCAAGTAGAGCTGATCAACAAACTAAGCAGTGTTGTTGCACTAGAGAAACACAAAAGCTGCAAATTCTGGAATCTTGAGCAGACAAAGAATTACTGCGGGAACTCAATAGGTGAGTTCTCAGATCACAAGGCCCTTCTTAGTATTTTAATTGGATTCAAATCTTTTTGAGCTGACTGATAACTATTAAGATTCATGCTTCTGCTTTCTGAACTTGCAAAATTACTTTCTAAAATGTAGTGATTAGCTTTTCTTCTACTTTTTGGTTTCCATTAGAGAGTTTAATTTTGATTGAGATTACAAATCAACCATTTTAGACTGCACATTTGTTACAGATCAGTGGGGTACATCGAATCAAGTCTTAAAATGATCAAAAATTAGAAAATTAAATCCAATTTTTACAAAGGTAAGGTGAATCTGCATGTCACATTTCTTATGTAGTGAAAACACACAATGCTGGAGAGACTCAGTAGGCCAAACAGTGTCCTGTATGTAGCAAAGGCATAGACACAGAACTGACGTTTTGGGTTGGAGCACTTCACCAAAATATGAGAAAATGCCAGTGTGATAGTACAGATTCTATCACCAATGTGTATATGTACAGATTGTAGTGTAGGATGACTGTGATTGGCTGAGAGCAGAGCCACACCTACTGGCAGGTCTTAAAGGATTGCTCCTAGCCAGACCAGGTCATTTTGGACTGGTCGACCTACATGTGATATGCTTCAGTCTTTTAGTTAATAAAAGCCTTGGTTTGGATCAACAAGTCTTTGGTTCTTTCGACCCACTCTACAATTTTATTAACTAAAAAGTTTTGAAGGGATGGAGCGTATGCTACGGCTGGAATGCCTCAACATCGACCCACAGTCAGCTACAGCCTCAAATGACTTTAAGCACTGGGTGAGATGCTTCAAAACATACTTACAGCTCTCTGACCCTGCCATAATAGAGGACAGCCATCGACTACTAATATTGATGACTATGATGTCCCCAAGAGTCTACCAGAGCATCCAGGACTCGACCACTTACGCCGCAGCCATGAAGGTGCTGAAAAGACTCTACGAGTGACCGGTGAACAGGGTCTATGCTCAGTACAAACTTGCAACAAGGAGGCAACAGCCCAGTGAGTCCTGTAGAGCTTATATTCAGCCACTAAGGGCAATGGGCGGGGACTGTGTTTGCACAGACAGAAACCACAGACGATCTCATTTGGGATGCCTATGTGGCCAGGGTTCGATCGAATGAGGTGAGGCAGCGCCTGCTAGAGCACGGGGGAGAAAACCTAGAGGACGTGATCTGGATCGCAGAGACAATGGAGGCTGCGGTCTTAAGTATGAACGTGTACTCTCAGGGCTGGACCCCACCCTCTAATGTGAGTATGATGCCCTCCCTCTACTCTACAACCCCCGGCACACCAACGGTCTGTCAGCTGCCACTACGTTGCCCAATGCAGCCCTAAAGTGTTATTTCTGCAGGTGGAACAAGCACAGTAGGTCCCAGTGCCCGGCATCAGAACAAAAATGTGGATTGCGAAGTGGGGGGTGGTGGTGGGATAGCAGGATAGGAGATGATAGGTGGAGAAGGAAGGGAGGGGAAACCAGCACTGAGTGGGTGGGGGAATGGCAGGGCCATGTAGATGAAAGAATTGGAAAGGCAGGAAGTGGGGAAGAAAAGGCAGCAGGTTTAATGGAAAGCAGTGAAGTCAATACTCATGCCATCTGGCTGGAGGGTGCCCACAAGGAAAATAAGGTGTGGTTCCTGCAATCTGCAGGTGATCAGTGTGGCACAGTACATAAGGCCATGGACAGACATGCAAGCATGGGAGTGTGACCCGGAATTTAAATGATTGGTCACTGGGTGGTCACTGTGGACGTGAACGGAGAGGAGGTGCTGAGCGAGGCGATGTCCCAGTCTGCCACAAAGGGTGCCCAGGACTTCAACCATGGTGTCCACAGAATTTTGTGTTTTACTACATTTCTTATGCAAGCTAAAGCCTGAATAATTAACCACATCTCTGTCCTCCTACATACTTCCCCTCACTCCATCCACTGCAACAGCCAGGATATTCTGGTGGCCAGCCACTCCCCATTCCTACTGACATATCTGTAGTTGAGGCCAAATGGAAATTCCAAGAGCAGCACCTGACCTTCCATCTTTGCAGTCTCCAACCAGTTGATATGAACATTGATCTTCCCAAATTTCCGGTGACCTCCTCCCTCAACTCCCATCCTTGCCTTCCCTGATCCTTCTGGCCCTATTCTTCCTTCATTTTTGCTTCTCTTTTCTCTCCCCTGCCCTCTCTACCTGCTTGTCAACCACTCCTCTCTTTCTCTCCTCCCTATCCCCTTCCATTAATTTATTGATCTACTGTTCACCTATTAGAGGGCAGCTTTCTCAGCCCCCTGCCTCTTCCTCCCATCACTTCCTAACTTTTTTTCCCCATTTCTTTCTCCCCTCTCCCCTGTGTTCACCCATCCTTTGCCAACTCATGCTTCTCTCCTTCCCTCACCGTTCCCCAACCCCCATCCTTTTGTTTGGGCTTCTGCCCTCTTTCATCCCAGTCCTGATAAAGGGTCACAGTTTAAAACATTAACTATCTCTTGCCTTTCATGATTGCTGCCTGACCCACTGAGTTCCTCATCATTTTGTGTGTTACTAGAGTTTTCCAATATTTTCTGTTTTTATTCCTTATCAATACTTTTAGGGGTGCAGAAACATATAAAAGAACAGCCATACAGAAGAAAAAGCTGATACAGACATCTAAATACTTAAGAGTGAATGTTTAAGGGTTTATTTTTCTGAATATGAGAAAATGGCATTTGCATCATAAAATTTCATGACTTTCTGTAGACTGCTTCAATTTCTAAACTAGATGTTGCCTTCCAGCTATTAGGAGCTGTTTTGAACATACAGTGTATTAAATACTCCATATGGATTAAATAAATGAATCTCCAATTAGCGGTTGATTCAAGAACCAGCCAGCTCAGAATAAAGCTTAGAAGGATGTTTTGGGATGTTCAAAGGAACCAAGGAAGCTCTATGTCAAGTTGGGTGGAAAATTTATGAAAGCAGTGATTAATATTTGATGGAGAGTGCAATTGAGAATTGTTAGTTCGATGCCAAATAGTTTGTGTTCTACTTGCATATATTTCTATATTGGAATTTTTTTGGACATAGACGATAGAACTCCATTATTCTATCAAGCAAAAAATCTTTGCATGAAGCTGTATTTTCAGATTTACTGTAGTTAAACTAGTAGTTAATAGTGTTAAGTATATTTCCTGAAGGAAATAAGTCTCTTGTGATTTCTGAACAGCTCTACAGCTGGTCTGCAGCTTATTAAAGAAATATTGTTAAAAGTAAGACATGAGGGTCTTGAAACTTTAGTTGTTTGAATGATCAGCTGAGTGTAATTTGGTGAAATGGCCACACATTCTGTCAGGAGCTTCAACATTGCTTTGAAAATTTAAATGATCTTAGCACACAAAAACATCAAAATAATGCAGATTTAATTTCTCTCTCCATTGACACCATCTGACCTGCTGGATATTTACAACATTTTTTTTCACTTCTAGAGCATAGACTATAGAACATTACAGCAAAGTACAGGCCCTTGAACTCACGATGTTGTATCTACCTGCAGTACGTAAATCTACTCAACATACTAAACCTCACACCCCTAATCTATTTTTCTTGCATCCATGTGCCTGTCCTAAGAGTATTTTAAATGTCCCTATTCTACCAGTCTCCATCAATGCCCTGTCAATGCCTTCCATACCCTTGGAGTAAAAAAATGCCCTTGATGTCTCCTCTAAACTTTTTATCCCCTCATCTTGCAGAGATGTCCTCTGATATTTGCTAATGTCACCTTGGGAAAAAGGTGCTGAATGTTCCCCCTAACTATGCCTCTCATAATTTTGTAGACCTGTATTAAGTCACCTTTGACCCTTCTTCTCTTCAAAAAGAAAACCCCTCTCTTGGTTAACCTTGCTTTATCAGTCATGTTCTCCAATCCAGGCAACATCCTGGTAAATCTTCCCTCTCAAAAGCTTCCACATCCTTCTTGTAATGACACAATCAGAACTGAACACAATATTCCAACGTCTTATAGAGCTGCAACATGACCTCACAGCTCTTTAAGTCAAATGAATGCTAACATATCATAAGGTTTCTTATCCACCCTATCAACCTGCATGGCAAACCTGAGAGATCTATGGATTTGGACCCTCTATCCTTTCACTTTGTTAAGAATTCAAGTACTCCAGCTTCACGTTCGTCCTTCCAAAATGCAGCACTTCAATTTTCAGACTCTCTCCTAAATCTAAAATGAGCTGGTGTTTTAAACTGGTGTTAAAAATGAAAGTCTGCAGATCCTGGGGTCAAGTGCAATACACAAACTTGTAGGAGAAACTCTCAACAGGTCACGTAGCATTCATATGAATAAACAGTAACCAGCGTTTTGGCCAGGGGAACATTTACTCACTATGGATGCTGTGTGACCTGCTGACTTTCTCCAAAATGTTTTTGTAATTGCAATGATATACAGGTTCTGAGGTTGAGCATGAAGAGCAAAGACAGCCACTGCTCAGAATTCCTCTTCTGAAACTGATTGCGATGAGACAAAATAGATCATTAACCCAGTACTGTTAGGGGTATGAATCACAGTTCCGAAGGAAGGGTTTTGTTCATGTTTAAATTTTCAATCTTGATGCAAGAGAGATGAGGAACAATATCTACTTCCTTCTGCAATGCTCCAGAGACACATGAGGGGCACCACCAGACAAATATTAGAAAAAAAAAGGTGTTTTTTTTTTGGGGGGGGCGGGGAGAGACTGGAAAAGTGATCTTGATGGGTATTTCTTTGAGAATCTGCTGAAGTAATTGAAGAGAAGTTATTCAAAAATTCTGTTATATTTTCTTCTGCTGCAGCAACTGCAGGGGGTAACCTCTGTACCTGCAGGAGTGTAAGGGGGACAGGACAACATCTGGCCGGCTGTGCATCAGTCGACCTGAATGGATCAAGCCCCACCCGGTCGGGTGTCAATCACCCTCCTGGATATAAGCCTGCGCCAACCTCCCGAAGTCTCTCTCAGAGTTACTGTAGCAACAGCCAGGCTGGCTCTGTGCCAATCTTTGTGGATTAAAGCCTGTTGTACATTTCTTGACCTTGTGTGTGTCTGATTCTGTCTAACAGTGCACCACAATTTAATCAAGAAAGACTTTTTTTCCCATGACTGCTATGGAAAAACTCCTGAGCACAGTGAGCCTCGAAGTCGACCCACATCACCCGGAAGCCCAGATATGCTTTGAGATCTAGAGGCACGCAGTCAAAGCAATCATCGAGGTGCACCCAGACAGCATCCTGGACTCAGATTGGAAGAATTTCGTTCTACTCTGATCAAAGCTGGATCCCCACGCTTTCCAGGCAATTAAAGGCTGCTCCAAGTATAAAGAAACAACGGGCACTCTTGAGACCTTGTACAAGCCCCCTATGAATGCAGTCTTTGCAAGGTACCTCCTCAATTCCCGAGCCCAGCAACCCGGGGAGACAGCTGAGTCTTACCTGGGCACCTATGAGAGTACTCCCACTCGTGTCTGGCTGAACCTGGGGTAGGCGCAGAGGAGGTTGAGAGGCTAATCTGGGATGCCTTCATCCGAGGGCCATCTGGCAGAAGCTGCTGGAAGATAGAACCTACGTCCTGGCCAAGACTGTGGAACTGGTCCGAACCCTTGAAGCTGCAGCCCTGCACATTGAAGCCTTCGATTCCAGGCTCCCCCAGGCTCCCTCATGGCCGCCTCACATGGCAGCTGCAGCCCTAGGCCAAGTTGGGGAAGAGAACATCGCTGTGGCGGGTGCCCAGTGCCCCTATAAGTACTGTGGTTCCTGGTGTGGATGAGACGGACGATTGCACCAAAACTGCCCGTCTAGGAATCGGTACTGTTTTTGATGTGGCAAGAAAGGCCACTTTGCTAAAGTGTGCCTCTCAAAGCCAGCCGGCAGCTCAGTGCTCCTCTATGACCCCCACCTCCCCGCGGACCCCTCCACGTGCGTATGCCAGGCTACGCCATTGTCCCTGCTACCACTTCCACCTTCCCTGACCCCAACAGTGCAGCAACCAGCCCCTCCAATGACGATTGCCACATGTGCCCCGTGCACCCGGACCAGCCCCCGCTCTCATCAGCGCCGCTCACTGAAGACTACAATGATGTAATTTCTGGCTTACAGCGTGACGTCACTTCCAGCTGACGGAGTGTCGTCACTTCCACTGGCCGCGATGAAGTCACTTCCCCCGGCGTGACGAACACATCTGGGCAAGGAGGCCAGCCACACCACTGGCCTCCACATGGCACTACCATCTTGGGCCAGGCAAAGGCTGAAACGGGGGCCCTCCGACAACAACGGGGAAGATGTGGTCAACATGTGTGATGGCCAAGCTGCCCCACCAATACTAACAACGCCTCCGGATGCCATAAATCACCACACACAAGCGAAGAGCGATGACTCTGACCCCGAGATGGTCCTGGCTGCCACCACTCTGACTAGAAACATTCTCCGAGACCTCAGGTGCTCTATGATGGACATGCAAGTCAACGGGCAGATAACAAAGTGTCTGTTCATCAGTGGCATCACTGAGAATTTCATTCAACCGAGCGTGGCCCACTCTCTGAAACTAAAAGTCCACCCCACCACCTTCTCGATCATCCTTGTTGCCAAGGTCAAGACTGTTGGTACCCTTGGGCACTGCTCGGCTGAAATAACTGTGGGAGGGGAGACATACATGGGGTTCAGGCTCCTGGTCATGCCCAAACTCTGCGCCCCAGTCCTCCTGGGCCTGGATATCCTGTGCCACCTGCAGAGCATCACCCTTGCCTTCAGGGGAGCCCAAACTCCACTCACACTACACAGCTTGCCGACCTACCAGCCCCGGCCGACCTGCGGCCTCTCCACACTACGCATCACCCCCTGGTGCTCTTCACACATCTTACGTCAGGCTGCAAGCCGATTGCCACCAAAAGTAGGCACTATTACGCCACAAGCAGAAACTTTATCAAGGCAGAGGTGCGGCGGCTTCTGGCAGAAGGCATCATAGAGCCCAGTAACAGGCCTTGGAGAGCCCAAGTCTTGGTGGTCAAAGGGGAAGTAAGCCGAGGATAGTCATGGATTACAGGCAGACCATAAACTGGTGCACCCAACTGGACGCCTACCCACTTCCGAGGATAGCTGACATGATCATAGAGATAGCCCGCTACCAAGTTTTCTCCACAATTGACCTGAAGTCGGCTATTACCAAATCCCCATCCACCTGAGGGACAAGCCCTACACCGCCTACGAGGAGGACAGGCGCCTGTACCAGCTCCGTCGAGTTCCTTTTAGGGTCACAAACGGTGTCTCTGTCTTCCAGTGGGAGATGGATCATATGGTAGACCAGCACAAGTTTAAGGCGACGTTCCTGCATCTGGATAATGTCACTATCTGCGGCCATGACTACTGGATCACAATGCCAACCTGAAGAAATTCCTCCAGAAGGCCGGGGAGCTGAACCTCCCATACAACAAGGAGATGTGCGTGTTCAGCACCACCCGCCTCGTCATCCTGGGGTACATTGTGGCCCATGGAGTCATCAGCCCAGATCCAGTGTGGATGCACCCATTAATGGAGGTACGTCTTCCCCCCTCGCTAAAGGCCCTCTGCAGGTACCTTGGCTTATTCTCCTATTACTTGCAGTGGGTTCCCCGCTTCTTGTACAAGGTACGCCAACTGGCCCAAGCTATAACTTTTCCCCTCCCACCTAAGGTGCAGGCAGTTTTTTTGTGCATCAGGCAGGACTTTGCAGATCCCACGATGCAGGCCATGGATGAGGACTCCCCTTTCTAGGTGGAGAGTGATGCCTCTGATGTACCCCTCGCCGCTACTCTCAACCAAGGGGGGCACCCTATCGCCGCCTTCTCTAGGACCCTCCACGGCTCCGAGCTAGGACATTCTGCCATTGAAAAGGAGGCCCAGGCATTTGTGGAAGTGGTCCGCAAGGGTGCACAGGACTTCCTTGACCACCAGGGGCCCACCAGCCATGGGAGATGAACCTGCCCCCCCACCCATCCAATACGACTCTCACACCTCGACCCCGCCCCTCTCGGCCAAACCTACACGCAGCAACACACCAGTCACTCAGACCCCTGCCACCAGCCCCCCCACCTCCCCTCTGACCAGTGACTAGGAGCCAGTCCTACGACAGTCACAGAGACTCAAGCAGTCACCGGATCGTCTCAATCTGTAAATATTGTATTTTGATAGTGGGTACGATTCTTTGTTACTGCACCCCCCGGGACAATTTTAAAGAAGGGGGTGAATGTGGTGGTACACCACCAGCCTACTACAGTGGGAAACCTCTATACCTGCAGGAGTGTACTGCCAACCTACTGCAGGGGGCAACCTCTGTACCTGCAGGAGTGTAAGGGGGACAGGACAACACCTGGCTGGCTGTCAATCATTTGACCTGAATGGATCAAGCCCCACCCGGTCAGGTATCAATCACCCTCCGAGATATAAGCCTGCGCCGGCCTCCCAAAGCCTCACTCAGAGTTACTGCAGTAACAGTCAGCCTGACTCTGTGGAAGTCCTTGTGGATTAAAGCCTGTGGTACAGTCTTGACCCTGTGTGTGCCTGGTTCTGTCTAACAGCACCACACACTATTATACTGGATTTTCAACGCAAGTTGTTGCAGCTGTTCAAGAGAACTCCAGTGGAAATTTGAGAATGGGTGCCAAGATACAGAGTCCATGTTCAATTATTGTTTTCATACTGAACCTATACATTTCCCAGAGTAAAATGAGTGCTGTCTCTTTATTTTAATTTCCACTATTTTCACTGACATCAATGGACTAAAACTTGAATAGCGGGGTTAATATCCATGAAGATGTTCTGCACTATTGTTTGCTTGCTGAATGAAATTGTACGGAGATATGAGGAATTTGATGAACTATACCTGACAACTCTAAAGAATTCCAAATGGATTGTGCAACTCATTTAAATGCTGCTGCTTGCTGGAAACGTGCTTCTTCATTACTATAATTTTAATAGACTATTACTTGGTTTGATTTAAAAAGAATAGACCTATCACCTATTAGAGTTATATTACTTTGCAACAATTCCTTCCATGAATTTGCTGATAGACTGGTACTGGTGTGCTATTACCCTAGCAATGACATTTGCTCCTTTACTGAACAGTGTTTCAGGACTTTTTTTTAAAGAGTACTTTCTAGCATTGACTGCTCTTTAATACAGTCTAGTATCATTGATGCCAGGGGGCTTTCACAGGGATATAATGTAATCTAACTATTGAATATTTTTAAAGGATAAATGTTGAAATATTTCCACCATAACTTACTGAAGTGAACAAGAATTTTTCTGATGATGAGTCCTATCGGTTTCACCCATGCCTGACGAGTAGTATTTAGAACAGAGAACATTGCACAGCCCAGGAACAGTCCTCTTCGCCCAAGTGACTTGTAGAATGTGCTGCCTTAATTAAACTAACCCCATCTCTCTACACATGATCTACATCCCTCCATTCCTTGCTTGTTCATATTTCTCTCTAAACGCTTCTTAAATGTCACTGTTGCATCGGCTCTGACTGTGTACCATGGCAACATAATCCAGATAGCTATCCGACTTGCCTCTCATTGCTCCTTTAAATGTCCCCCTGCTCCTCTTAAAGCTTGGGATCTAGTATTTTAAGGTTTCACTCGGGGGGGGCGGGGGGGGGGGAAGAAAGACACCAGTCGTTAACGCAGATACTGTAGGCTGAAGGATCAATTGCTGCTCTGTGCTGTTCAGTGTTTTTTTTTATTTTTATATATATCTATCCTTTCCATTTCTATTATTTTATAAATTTCATTCAGGCTCTCTTCAGATTCCAATACTTAGAGAAAACCACTGAAGTTTGTCCAACCTGTCCATAACAAAATATTCTCCTGGAGACCCTCTTCTGCATCCTCTCAAAAACAGCTGCTTCCTTCCTGTAATGCAACAAATGCTTCCTGTAATGTGGCTGTGGTGAACTGCTGAACTGTTGTATTCCTGATTACCTGGCTCTGACCTGTCCTGTTACTGTACCTGTGGCCCCTCCATCTTTTGATCTTGTATAAAGCCTCTAACATCCTGACCCTTCGCCATAAGCCCCAGGTCATGGCACAGGGTGAGATCCTTGTCCACTGTGAATAAAAGCCTGTAGATCAGTGACTCAGTCTCAGCCTCTCGAGTTATTTACTGTGCGCCAATTTTATTCACAATTTTTATGGCCAATAATAGACCAACTTCTGAAACTCGGCAAGCTGGAGATTGATCAACATTTGCCTGATGCCTCAGACAGTTTCAAACTCTGGCTATGCTGTTTTGAGGTCTTGCTTCAAAACTCAGCCGGTATCGTAGTCCCTGATGCAAAAAGACTGGGTCTTCTCTTCTCCCAGGTCTGACCCCAAATGTTCCTAATGATCAGTGACACCACCACATACGTGGAATCAATGGATATACTGAAAGGGTAATACAGGAAAAAAGTTAATGAAGTATACGCAGACATATACTAGCCACCCACAGACAGTGACCAGGTGAATTGGGTGATGAGTTCTTCTGGGGCCTGCGAGGACTCGTGCAGGTGTGCATCTTCCAGGCAGTATTGACCACCCAAAAACAAAGAAGACATGGACCAGGACACCTATGTGGCAGGCATCAGGTCTGACTAAGTGAGCCCTAGTTTACTTGAGGAGAGTAAGTTAGACTTAAAAGGGGCGATTGATCTTGCGAAATCGCTGAAGATCGCCCTCCGCAACATGGAAGTGTACTCTGCGAACGGGCCCCCATGGGATCGCCATCCTGGGATAGAGGTCTACAGGCCATCAGTCCACTATCATGCCTGATTAATGAGCACACCACAGCCGCCACCTCCCAGGGCATCCAAAGTGCTACTTCTGCGGCCAGGCAAAACACTCCCGAAAATGTTGCTTGGCAAGAGACGCGATGTAATCCAAGTGCAGGAAGAAGGAACACTACACAAGAGTATGCTGGTCACAGCCCTCCAGTGCTACCGCGTGTCCACAATGGCAGTCACCATCTTGAATGCTGGCATCTTCCAGGGATGACCACACCATCACATGGGGACCGCTATCTTGAACACCACAGACTTCTGGGGAGACCCACATCGCCACGTGGGGACTGCCATTATGCCACCAGATGGAGAATCACTGCATGCAAGACAATGGACCGTCGCTGGCCTCGGTGGTGCTGGACCAGAATAGCCTTCACAAACTTGCCTGCTCCATGATGGGCATCTCTGTCATCGACCAGGTGACTAAATGCCTTTTTGATAGCAGGAGCACCAAGAGCTTTATTCATCCTGACACTGTCCAACATTACTCCCTTGAAGCAAAACCAGTCAACTACAAGGTTGCCCTGGCCTCAAAGTCTCACTCCGCAGAAATCCACAGCTAAACTACAATAATGCTGACCATGCGGGGCATGACATATAGAAATTTTAAACTCCTCAGTATGCCGCAGCTCTGCACGCTTGTACTATTGGAGCTAGACTTCCAGTGCGACTTAGAGTGTCACTGGGCAATATGAAGGCCCTTTCCCACCTCTCATGGTCAGCTCAACTGGACGCCCTTCCCCCCCCACCAACCTCTTCCCTGTCACGCTTACGATACAGTAAGGAGGACAGGCTGTTTATAAGGTGGAGGTAAGACGACTCCTAGAGGAGGGGATTATTGAGGGAGGCATCAGCCCCTGGAGAGTCAAAGGCAGAGGTAAATGAGAAAGGTGATCAACTATAGTTGAACCATTAATTGCTATATGCTGCTGAATGCATACCACCCTCCCTCATATCGTGAATATGCTTAACTAAATTGCCCAGTATCATATGTTCTCCATGATAGACCTGAAATCCACCTACCACCAACTCCAACTTTGAGGATCGACAGTCCATATCTTTCAAGGCGGATGGCTGCCTCTATCACTTCCTCAGGGTCCCCTTTGGTGTTCCCAATGGCATTTTGATCTTCCAATGGGAGATGGGCTAGATGGTTGACCAAAACAAACTGAACACCACCTTCCCATTCTGGATAACATCACAATCTGCGGCCACAACCTGCAAGACTATGATACGAATCTCCAGAAATTCTTCACCACCACCAAACGACTGAGTCTGACATACAATTAAGATAAGTGTGTTTCTGCACCACCTGACTGGCGATTCTTGGCTGCGTCATGGAGAATGTGGTAATTAGGCCCAATCCTGGCCGCCTGCAGCCTCTGCTGGATAGCAACATAGGAACATAGGAAGTAGGAACAGGAGTAGGCCAAAAATGGTCCATCGAGCCTACTCCGCCATTCAATACGATCATGGCTGATCTAATTTATGACCTAACTCCATCTACCTGCCTTCTCCCCATATCCCCTAATTCCTCTATCATATAAAAATGTATCTAACCGAATTTTAAATATGTTTAATTGGGCAGCCTCAACCACTTCCCTGGTTAGAGAATTCCAAACTTCCCCACTTCCCCCTTCCCCACAGCATCAAGGCCAAGAAAAGATGTCTGGGGTTCTTATTACGCCCAGTGGGTTCCAAATTATGTGGATAAAGCCCACCCCCTTATCAGGTCCACTTCCTTCCCCCTTACAGATGAAGCACAGGCAGTCTCTGCTGTATAAAGGAGGACTTTGCAAAAGGCACAACTTATGCAGTGGATGAATCTGCCCCCTTCCAGGTGGAGAGTGATGCATATGATTTTGCCATGGCTGCCACGCTTAATCAGGCAGACTGCCCTGTCACATTTTTCTCAGGCACCCTCCTGAAGTCCGACACTTAGGCGATAGTTGAGGCAATATGGCGCTGGAGGGACTACCTGGCTGACAAACATTTTACCCTACTCACGGATCAATGGGCCATATCATTCATGTTCAACAATAAACAGTGGGGTAAGATAAAGAACGATAAAATTTTGAGGTGGAGGATTGAGCTCTCCACCTGCAATTACGAAATTCTGTACTGGCCAGGAAGCTCAATGAGCCCTGTCATGTGGGATATGTGCCAGGGCACAGGTGGATCACCTCAAAGACATCCATAACAATGACACATGATTTTTTCACTTTATAAAATCTCAGAACCTGACATACTCCATTGGGGATGTCAGAGACATGGCCAGGGACTGCAGGGTCCGTGTGGAGTACAAGCTTCATGCCACTAACTAGACAGGGTACACCTGATAAAAGCCATGTTCCCCTTTGAGCACCTGAGCATGGACTTCAAGGGCCCTCTTCCTTCCACCAACTGCAAAATATACTTCCTCAATGTTATTGACAAGTATTCGTGGTTCCCTTTGCCATTGTCTGCCCTGACATGACATGCAACCTGCCCCATATGTGTTTAATTTATACTTTTACAGATTGTAGAGAATCCACAATCACATATTGAGTTAGCAAGATGTAACACTGTTCTGTGTTAAATGGAATTTTGTTTTTTACTTGCTGGTATACTTGATCTGTATCAGTAACAATATTTATGAAGCTATGATCACTTTATGGTTGAAAAAAAACAGCCTTTGTTGGGATGATAACCAACATATAAATCAATCTACTGAGCCATCAACTATCTCCAATTAAATGACATCATATACAGAAAACAATGATAACAACATTCTGTTACTACATTGTAGCCCATTGCTTTGACATTTGATCATTTGGCTACAATAGATAAAGATTGTTTGCCAAAGGTAAAATAGTGACATATCCAAAAGCAGTTGCTGTGATTATAATAAAAACACAAAAATGCAGGAGAAACTCTTACCTTGAAGAAGGATTCAGGCCTGAAATGTTGGTTGATTACCTTTACCTCCTATGGACACTGTGAGACCTGCTGAATTCCTCCAGCATTTTTGTGTTTTTATCCAAAAGTAGAGCTGAAAATCTTTAATATGTGCTACTGTTGGCTTCATGGATCTTTGCATGACAAATGGACTAAATTGATGCTTCCTCTCAAAATCACATTCTTGACCATTCAACGGGTTCTGCATAGGCTGGCAAATGTAATTCCATTATTTCCTTTCTCTTTAAAAATCTCACAGGCCATTGATTGGTTACTCTACACGATACAGCTGATGTAGAGAGCAACTAAAACCACAATCTACATTTGAAACTGTCCCTCATACTGTGACCATGATGGAACATTCTTTGACATCTCAGATGTGAGTTAAAGGGTCATTCACTGCTCTAATGAACTCTCATCTGAATTTCAACCTATGCAATCATTCTATTCTTATGTATAATATGATTTAATATTCAACAAGTTTTATATTCTTCAACTTTATCTCTCAGTCACTTAGCAATGCTTTTGTTCACTCAGCCTGGACTTCTTAAAAAGCTCCTTCAAAATATGTCTGGTACATCCAACAAATCTTTGTGTTAAATGATAAAAATTAATGGACGATGTGGTGACTATAAACAAACTATAATTGCGCCCCACAAATAACATCCCATAGTTCTAAAATCTCAGGTACTTTTTGTTTGAATTGTGAAGTTAAACTGAACCTCTCATGAGTGGGCTGCAATAGGACAAACTATACAATAAACTCCAGGTGAGGAAACCAGCTTTTGACCTCAATTGTTTGGTGCCAGCTCTATCTCTCACTGGAATTTCTAGATGGCAGGACAAATGATTAATGGAAAATTAAAAGAGGGAGTCTAGTTTACCACTGAAAATATATTAAAAAAAAGTTTTTGCTGAAAATTAATTAAATTCAGGTGATTGCTTATTGCAGCTCTGGTGACTTACACTGTACAAATTGTTCAATCCTGAAAAAACACTTTTTATTTATATTCATGCAGGCTGTTCATAAGGCCTTCTGGCATGTTCAAATCATGTGAAAAAGGTCCCTATGTACGAAGCAGGTGTACAGATTAATTAAATCTGCAATAAAATGTTCTTTGGTGACTGACCCATGCCAAAGCAGTGTACAGGATGGACAATGTACATTGCCCAAGCACACAGTGAATGGCTTTCATTCAAAAGGTACTCTATTATAACATAGGAAAAACATGTTCTCTTATTAATTGGATGACAGTTCCTTGTAATAATCCATGCAAGCAGAAAAACTAATAAACAAAAAATATTTTTAAAAAATCATTTGCATCTTTTAAAATTTTGGTAGATTTAAGTAAATAAAGATTTAAGCAAGCCATTTTTCAAATTCAGGATTCACTAATTGCATTAAAGGTTCAAGGGGCAAATGTAATTTTTAAATAATAGTTTTTTATACACCCCATTATAATATACTTTTACACATAACATTAATTTCCTAATTATTCTGCAATATATTGCTGGTTATTAATATTTGTAGTAAAGCAATAAATGTAAAATGTATTAATCTGTGATATTATGGAATTAAATATAGTACTGTTGTTTTATGATGAAAACCTTTGGAATATTGAATTTATATTGAGCTTGCATAAGATAGGAGTCAGAACCAGTGATGCGAATCAGGCATTTTATTATTTTTAATACAGTTTTCCCTTTCAATTATCAAGGATCACTATTTATTGGATGGTCATGAAGATGTCTCTATATGACTGATTCATTATCTGCATAATCAAGGATGAGGTGATGAAATACCTAGAGATGTATGACAGGGTAGGTGCAAGTCAGCATGGTTTTTTAGAGGGTAGATCTTGTTTGACCAACCTATTAGAGTTTTTTGAAGAAATCTCAAGTAGGATAGACAAAGGTTGTGGATGTTATCTATTTAGATTTTCAAAAGGCTTTCAATAAGGTGCCTCATATTAGGCTGCTAAATAAGGTGAGGGCCTATGGAATTACAAGTAAGTTATTAAATTGAATAGAAAAGTGGCTGATAGGCAGGAAGCAAAGAGTTGAAATTAAGGGTTCCTGTTCTGGATGGCTCCCTGTAACTAGTGGTGTGAGCAGGGATCAGTATTGGGGCCGCTGCTGTTTACAATTTATATTAATGATTTAGATTGTGATATAAATGGTTTTGTGCACAAATTTGCGAATGACACCAAGATAGGTGGTGGAGTACGAAATGTAGTAGAAACCGTAAAGTTGCAGAAGGATATAGACAGATTAGGAGACTGGGCAAAATGATGGCAGATGAGATTTAACATAGAGAAACTATGTACAGTTGTGCATTTTGGCAGTGGAAATAAACAGGCAGAATATTATTTGGATGGGGTGAAAATTCAGACCTCAGATGTGCAAAGGGACCTGGGTGTCCTCCTGCAAGGAAACCTAAAAATAAATGACCAGGTGAAATTGGTAGTGAAGAAAGTGAATGCTATGTTGGCATTCATTTCAAGACGAATAGTGTACAAGAGTGGTAAGGCTCTATGGGGCACTGGTGAGACCTCAGTTGGAGTACTGTGTGCAGTTTCAGGCCCTCTATCTTAGAAAGGATGTGATGTTGTTGGAGAGGGTGCAGAAGAAATTTACTAGAATGATTCCTGGAATGAAAGGGCTGATGTACGAGAAGCGTTTGGCAGCTCTTGGGTTGTATTCATTGGAGTATAGGAGAATGAGAGGAGATCTCATAGAGGCATTTCGTATCTTGAAAGGTTTAGATAGGATGAATGCAGGTAAGATGTTTCCCTTGGTGAATGAATCGAGGACAAGGGGTCACAGTCTGAAAATTATAGGTTATCTATATAAAACAGAGATTAGGAAGAAATTCTTTAGCCAGAGGGTTGTGGATCTGTGGAGCTCTCTGCTGCATACAGCAGTGGAAGCCAGATCACTGGGAGTATTTAAACAAGAAATAGACAAGTATCTCATTAGTGAGGGCATCAAGGGATATGGGGAAAAGACCAGAAATTGGAACTAGTGTAAAGTAGCTAGTGTAGATTTATGGAACAGACTCGATGGGCCTAGTGGCCTCCTTCTGTTCCTTTGTCTTGTGATCTTATGAACTTTTTCACAGTTTTTGTTCTGGTTCCTTTTGGAGTACAGGTTCTCCCCTATTTACAACCTACTCGATTTACGTCCAGCTAATCATATGACTGAATTAAAAAATATATATATATTAAAAAATATAAAATTTATGTGGTTTATGTTGTATTTGACAAACTATATCAGGGATGCAGGGCACGTAAGAGTCAAAACAAGCATACTTACCTTGTTAGTCGGCATTCCGAGGTCAATAGGTTGGGTGCGGCCATCTTGATTCCTGTGCGAGTCTTCGTTTGGCGGTGGGTTTACATATTGGAGTTCAGTTGGCGCATGCATGATGTATTTTATTCATGTTGTCAAAAGATTAGGAGAAAAGGAACTGGAACACATTGTTTTGAAGAAAATAATGTTAGTGAGAGTGAGGAAATTATGGAAGAATGAAAGACAGTAACTAGTCAGAGATGGTTAATGCAGACTGTTACTCAAAGACATGTTTGGGTATTAAAACAAGAGGGCTTAGGATTAAAATTGAAGGATTTAAAACAGATGCCAAGAAACACTTCTTTTCATAATGAGGTTTTGAGCAACAGAGACAAAAAGCCTTTTAATTATTCAATAGTCAAATAAGAAAATGGTGGAAATATTCTGATTGGGTGACCTTGCTCATCAATCTGACTTCTGACCAACTGACCATGTTTATTTAATCCTGCATTTACTTTTTTTTAATTAAGCTTGACAAAAACAAAATGTAATTGCTAAGAATGACAATTAAAAAGAAATCAATACTGCTTTCGGTCTGAAGCTTATCTTCAGTAGTTTGGAGACACAGCAGTTCTCTTGCTATTTTCAGTGGGATTCTGTAAGCTCTGGGCTTTTACTACTCCACAACAACATTTCAAGGAGGCAAAAAGCAGGTTGCTGGGTCATTGTCAAGAGAGGGAAAGGTAATAGGCAGTCAGCGCAGGGTACCTTGGTGGCTGTTCCCTCCCCAATAACAAGTATACCATTTTGGATTCTTTTGGGGGTAGGGGAGGAAATATCCTACCATGGCCACAGCAGCCAAGCCTCTGGCACAGAGTCTGGTTCTGTAGTTCAGAAGGGAAGGGATGAAATGCAGAGAGCAATAGTGATCGGGGATTCATTGGTGAGAAAAATAGACAGGAGGTTATGTGGAAGGGATCAAGCCTCTCAGATGGCATGTTGCCATACATGTGCCAGGATCAGAGATGTATTTGATCAAGTCCATATTATTCTTGAGAGAGAGAGAGAGAGAGAGAGAGAGAGAGAGAGAGAGAGAGAGAGAGAGAGAGAGAGAGAGAGAGAGTTCAAAAGCTGGTTTCTTCACCTGTAGTTCATTGCGCAGTTTGTCCTCTTGCAGCACACTCTTGGCAGATTTAGTTTAACTTCTCAATTCAAACAAAATGTACCTGAGATTTTAGAACTCTGGGATGTTATTTGTGGGGCACAATTATAGTTTGTTTATAGACACAACATCCTCCATTAATGTTTATCATTTTATACAAAGATTTGTTGGATGTACCAGACAGGAAAAGTGATGAGGTCCTGAAGGGTGAATTTTGGGAGTTAGTAAGGAGGCTAAATAGCAGGACCTCAAAGTGGTCATCTCTGAATTGCTGCCTGTGCCATGCGTCAGTGAGGGCAAGAATAGGAAGTTATGGCAAATGAATGCAAAGTTGAGGAGTTAGTGCAGGGGGCAGGGGTTCAGGTTTGTGGATCTTTGGGAATGTATGACCTGCATTGAAAGGACAGGTTGCACCTGAACTGGAGAGGAGTTGATGGCAGGGTTGAAACTAGCTAGGCAGGAAAAAGGGAATCAGGGTGTTAGGTCAGATGTCGGAGCAGGTGGTGAAATGTTCGATGCTACGGTATGTATATGGAGACTGTGAGGAAAGACAGGCAGTGAATGGAGCATAAACAGAGTAAGTTTGATGAGTTGAAATTAGTGCAAGGGGTGTTAGGAACAGAGAAGATGAACTCCGAGTGTGGATTAATTCATGGAACTATGACATTGTGGCCATTATAGCGACTTGCTCTTTTGAGAGCAAGAATGGTTGCTGGACATGCCCGGCTTCAGATGTTTCAAATAGGTAAGGGAAGGAGGTAAAAAAGGTGGGGGAATGGCATTGCTGATCAGGGCTACAGAAAAAAGATAAGTAATGGAGGGATTATCTCCTCAGTCAGAATGGGTGAAAGTCAGGAACAGAAAGGGGGCAATAGCACTACTGTGTCTGTATTATAGACCCCCAAATAATAAGAGACATTGAGGAGGAGATAGGGAAGCAGATTCTAAAACGGTGGAAAATAATAAGGTTGTTGTGATGGGTGAATTTAAATTTCCTGATATTTAATGGCACCATCTTAGAGTGATGGATTTGGATGGAATGGAATTTGTCAGGTGTGTTCACAAAAATTCCCTGGCACAATAAATAAACAGGAAAGGTACAGGAGAGTTTATACTTGACCGGCATAGGGAAATGAACCAGGTCGTGTCAGATCTCAGAGAGTGATAACAACTCCCTCTCCTTTACCATAGTGCTGGAGAAGGACAGGAATAGACAAGTTGGGAAAACATTTAAATGGGATAGGGAAAATGCGATGCTGTCAGGCGGGAGCTTAGGACCACAAAATAGGAGCAGATGTACCTGCGGAAATAGAACCATAGAAGATTATAAAACAGGAACAAGCCCTTCTAGTGTGTGCTGAACCATTTTTTTTTGCCTAGTCTCACTGATCTGCACCTAGTCTATAGCCATCCATATCTCTCCCATTTATGTAGCTGTTCAAATTTTTCTTAAATGTTAAAAAGCAGCCCACAATAACCTCTTCAGTTGGCAGCACATTCCACACTCACTGTGTGAAAAAGTTCCTCTCGTGTTCCCCCTAAACTTTTCACCTTTCACTCTTAACCCATGTGTCTGGATTGTATCTCAGTGGAAAAAAGCCGACCTACATTTACTCTATCCCCTCTCATAATTTTAAATACCTCGATCAAATCTCCCGTCGTCCTTCTATGCTCCAGGAAATAAAGCCCTAACCTTTTTAACTCAGTTCTTGAAGTCTGGGTAACATCCATGTAAATGTCTGTACCCCTTCTATCTTATTGATATCTTTTCTGTAGTTAGGTGACCTAAACTGCACACAATACTCCAAATTTGGCCTCAACAATGTCTTGTACAAATTTACCATAGTATCCCAACTCCTATACTCAGTATTTTGAATTATAAAGGCCTATTGGCCAAAACCTCTTTTTAAAACCCTATCTACCTGTGACATCACTTTTCAGGGAATTATGTATCTGTATTCCCAATTCCTTCTGTTCTACTGCACTCCTCCATACCCTACCGTTTACCATGTATGTCCTTTCTTAGTTGGTCCTTCCACAAAGCAAAACCTTATACTTGTCTGCATTAAATGTCATCTTCCTTTTTACAGCCCATTTTCCCAGAGGTTGAATAGTGTGAGGATAGGACCAATCAGACGTGATGTTGGAAATGTGTGCGTGGAGTTAGAGAAGGTAGCGGAGGTTCTTAACGAATACTTTGCTTCAGTATTCACCAGAGGTAAAGACCTTGGCAATTGCAAGGATGATTTAATGTGGACTAAAATGCTTGAGCATTTTGACATTAAGAAAGAGGATGTGTTGGAGCTTTTTAAAAGTATAAATTTAGATGTCCTCAGGCCTAGACAAGACTTAACCAAAACTACTGTGGGAAGCGAGGGAAGAGATTTCTAAGTCATAATCGATTATCTTTACATTGAACCTAAGAACAGGAGAAGAACCAAAGGATTGGTGGGCTGCAAATGTTGCCCCCCGCCATCCCCACCCTGTTTAAGAAAGGGATTAGAGATAACCCAGGAAATTATAGACCAGTAAATCTTAGTTCAGTGGTAGGCAAATTGTTGGAAAAGATGCTGAAAGACAAGATTGACAAGCACTTAGAGAGGCATAACCTGATTAGGGATAGTTAGCTTTGGCTTTGTCAGGGGAAGATTGTATCTCACGAGTATGATTGAATTCTTTGAGAATGTTACAAAGCACATTGATGAAGGTAGAGCAGTGTTTGTAGTGGAAATGGTTTTCAGTAAGGCATTTAATTAGTTTCCCCATGCAAGGCCCATACAGAAAGTAAGGAGGTATTGGATCCAAGGAGGCCTTGCATTGTGAAATCAGAATTTGAGTGCCCAGAGATGGCAGACAGTGATTGTAGATGCTTCATATTCTACATTTTTTGGTGGTGAGTGACCAGTTGTGTTCCACAGGAATTGGTTCTCGTACCCCTCCTCGTTTTGATCTTTAGGAATGACCTGGATGAGGAAGTGGAAGGGTGGGTCAGTAAGTTTGGAGATTTCACAAAGGTTCATGATATTGTGTATAGTCTGGAGGGTTGCCAAAGATTATAGAGGGACATTGATAGCATGCAGAACTGGGCTGAGAAGAGGCAGACAAAATTTAACCCAGAAAAGTGCAAGGAGATTGCTTTCAGTCGGTCAAATTTTAAGACAGAATACAATGGTAATGGAAGGAAACTGAGCAGTATGGAAGAACTGTGAGATTTTGGAGTTTGTGTCCATATAATACTCAAAGTTGCTGCACATATTTGTTAAGAATATGTATGGTGTGCTGCCCTTCATTAACCATAGGATCAAGTTCAAGGACCATGAGGTAATGTTAATGTCCTAAGTTAAACCCCACTTGGAACAATGTGTTCAAATCTAGTCTCCTCACTATGGGAAGGATATGCATGCTATAGAGAGGGTGCAGGGGAGATTTTCAAGGATGTTGCCTGGTTTGAAGACCTGCCTTATGAGAATGGGTTGAGTGAACTTGGTGCTTTATCCTTGGAGCAAGGGAGAATGAGGGGTGTATTAGCTGAGAGGCATTGATCTTGTAGACGGCCAGACACTTTTTCCGTGAGTTGAAATGGCTAACATGAGTACGTACAAATTTAAGATGCTTGGAATAAGTACAGAGGAGATGTAAGCGGTGTTTTTTTTTCCACACAAAGTGGTGGATGCATGGAATTTGCTGCCAGAAACAGTGGTGGAGGAATGTACAGACTAATTTTTTGAGAGATTATTCAACAGTACATGGGATGATAAAAATGGAGGGAATTCTCTCTGGAAATTCTATGCTGTTGTTAGAATACTATACTGTTAATTTCTATGTTCCATGTTCTAATTGTCTAGTACATGTAAAAACCCCAAAATGTCTTCATCTTTGCTCTGTCCACAGTTGCCAGTTGACCTGTTGAATCTCCATTATTGCCCAAATTGAGAAGCTGACCTGGGGCAACATAAATAAAGATGCCAACGATAACATCGTGGGAAATAAGTACGGGGGAGGGGTTTGAATAATACGAAGAGTGGCACCAAGAAGTTGTCAGATCAATGCACACTTCTCCACTGGACAAAAGGTAAGTAAAAACACTTCAAAAATCCTCATGGGTGTCATCTGCCACCCCCCTCCTCCCCAACACTGCAACCTTGAAGTAGACCGAGATCACATACTTAACCTGTCTGCATATCCAAAGGTAACTTTTCTGACTATGTCCAAAACATATTCCCAGAAATACTGGGAATATCCCAAACATTCAGCCACATTTTAAATCCATCAAAATGAAATGAACAATAAAAAAATAAATTCTTAAAATAACCAAATAACATCATTAATTAATAAGAATTTGGAGTAAAGATTTTAAAAAATTAAAAGAAACAGTATTTTATCAATAATTTATTTCTGGGAGTCATAAAATCCACATTGGATTGCAAGTTGCAGGCAAGCTGTAACCTTGTGCACAAGAGCTGCTTCCCAGTGTAAATGCTGGGTCTGGGAAGAGCCAAGCAGCGGATCATAGCCAAGCAATCACTAGCGGATCTTGTTCAGTGTGTTTAAGACTTAAGCATTCATGTGGGAGCTCTAGACTTACTGGCAATTGTAAGAGGAAATGCCAACTTTACTTTGAGAAGCTGCCAGAAAAAAAATCAGCAAATCAAGATCAGATAATTGCATGAAATTCTCACTAACATGAACCTTTATATTTTGGAGTCTTAAAATAAAATACAAATCAAATCAGGTATTACAAAAAAGACGACATCAAAATGCTGGAGGTGATCAGCAAGTCACATTGAGAGAGAATGAATCAACATTTTGGATTAATAGCCAGAAAAATGAGAAAAGAACTACAGTTAAAGATGCAGAAAAATATTCGGCTGAAGAGAACAAAAGGAAATGAGTTTGAAAGTGGGGGGCCGAGGCTGTCCAGGTGACACAAATCATGTGATGCCTGTTAAGAGTTTGCTGATCTCAGCACTGAATTGAATTCAATAGTGTAAATGGAGGATGCTGAAGAACAATAGAGAAAGAAGAACATATTGTTGAAATTGTGTGGTGGAAGACACCAGAGTTTCTGGAAATGTTAAATAAAAGAGAACATTGCAAATAACTCTCCAGATCATGTAACATCTGTGATGAGAGGAAAACTAAGTCAATAATGCAGACACATGACCATACATCAGATCTGGCCAGTTTTTGTTGTTTGAAGTTGTTGAATTCAATATCAAGTCCTAAGGGCTAAAACGTGTCTAGACAGAAAATCAAATGTTGCAGTACTTATACTTTACAAAAAAGCTACAAGTAGTTTTAACTGTTGGACTTCTGTTTCTTTTTACCACTTTTGTCAAATAATGTTGGTTTCTACCTATTCTGTAGGTCAGCTTTTCCCTTTTCCTACACCAGGATTCATTGGATCATAAAACCATTTTAAATGTATAATGTGCTTGCCTGAGTTCCCTCACAACCCAAAGGACTCCTCCTGGCAACACTAACAATAACTACCTCAACTATGCAAAAGTATTCATCTGCTGAATTGCAATTTGTCCTGGCATAAATTATGTGCTAATCACAATTACTTCTTTAGCTGTGGAGGAAAAAAAGAGAGAGAAGAAAATACTTTTGTGAGACGTATGCATTTGAGTTTAAAAAAAAGTGGCTCATGATAAATTAAAGCTGTGCATCTATTGTACATTTAAATAAATTGTGAAAATTAAAACACATATTGCTTATTAGTGCTTTTTATGCATTTGGGGTGAATCAAAGAGGTACTGAATGAAAATTTTGATTTTACAGATAGGGAATTATGTATAAACCATTCATATCTTTATTTGTAATGCATTATGTATTTACCCTCCACAATAAATGAAATAAATGCTTCATATCTATCCTATCAATTACATATTCTGTGATCACAGATATAATTAGTTTAGAATAAAGTTAAATATTAAAGCAGCAAATTCATTTCAATGAATATTATTTTACATGTACAGATCAAAATGCTCCAAATGCTTCTGCAAGTACAGGGAATTAATTGGACCCAAGTCCCTTTAATGGACTGCAGGAAATTTGTGGTTAAGCTGATGAAAATGAATCAGACAACCTACAATTCAATTACAAACTGTTAATTGATGTGGTCAAAGAAAATTCATTTCTGGTTGTTGGTTAGTTCTTAAATTAAAAGTTTCTTGGACTTAAGCCCATCCATAATAACGTCTGCACTCTTTTTGTCTCTTTCTTTTCCTTCATTTCCATTTCCTGTTTCAGAGGGACTCTTTCAACTAACTTTTAACTATAAAAGTTAATACCACAAAGGAAGCTACCCAATACATGATGTCTGTGCCAAATTTAATTCCACAGTCCTGGTCTCTCAGACACTGTCCCTTCTGACAGAACTAGTGATAAATTTTACCATCATCTTAACCTTTCCTATAAGTTCTCCTCAGGAGAACATGTGGAGAATTTCTTCTTTCTATTCACTAGGCATTCCATCATGGTGGCTCTGTCCCTGCAACATTTTCCAGTTGTGTGAAGCCTGATTGTCCTTTGGAAGGAAATAATACAACAATAGATGGATGAACTGGTATTATTGCCCAGAGTTTAATGACAACAAACACATTTGATGTGGAGATGTCACATGTGAAACAGAGATCAGTCTGCACAAAAGGGAAAGTTCGATCAGATTGCATCAACATCGACTAACCAAGTTCTGCTAACCTCCTCCTTGTTTTCTCAATCCAACCCCATCCTCTGTTTGCTTCCCCTTATCTCTCTGTCTCCATTTCCTTCTCTTTCCATTTCTCTACCCTCTCAACCTGTCCATCACCCACACTTTCTTTTCTCCATTTCCCCACCACCTTCCTTCCTCCTATCAGAGTGTACCTTACTCACCTCACTGTCTCTTCCTTCGATCACCTCATAGTTTCTTACATTTTTTTTCCATTTTATTTCTCCCCCCCCCCCCACCCCACAGACCAGGACTGTGGAATTAAATTTGGCACAGACATCATGTATTGGGTAGCTTCCTTTGTGGTATTAACTTTTATAGTTAAAAGTTAGTTGAAAGAGTCCCTCTGAAACAGGAAATGGAAATGAAGGAAAAGAAAGAGACAAAAAGAGTGCAGACGTTATTATGGATGGGCTTAAGTCCAAGAAACTTTTAACTTAAGAACTAACCAACAACCAGAAATGAATTTTCTTTGACCACATCAATTAACAGTTTGTAAGTCAAGCTGTGCTCCTTCCCCTCCCCCACCCTTCTTTTTGGTCTGTCCATTTCTTGCTATTACTGAAAAAGGATCTTATACCAACATATTGACTTTCTATGCTTCCTGACCTACTGATTTCATCCAACATTTTGTTTTCCAGCATTTGCAGTCTACCTCCAGATTCAATCTTGACGGAGCGTAGTTAGTGTGGCCTTTTCTTTGCACCAGAATCATGGAAAATTCACAACTAATCTGAAGCCATTCAGTATATTATATCCATGATGGTTGATAAAAGCTTGATCTCCCAATCCAGTACTGGCTCAGTAACCCTGCAGGTCACCTTTTCATTCGACCTTCAAATACTGTTTAAATAAGTTGGGAGTTTCTACCTCTACCACCCTTTCAGGCAATGAGTTCTGATCCACTCTGATGTGAATGAACCTGGAATGGTGTTACAAGCTTTGACCACTTTCCTACAGAAAGATATAGTGTGATTATTGTAATCAATTGAACAGATTAAAAGATTGTATCTAGTGTCTCAAGTTTGGAAGAACGAGAGATGATGCAAAATTTCGAGAGAGCTTAACAAGGTAGATGCTGAGATGATGATTCTGCAAGTTAAACAATAAAACCTGCAGATGCTGGAGTGACTCAGCAGGTCATTGGGAATACTCAGGCTCAGACCTGAAACATAAACCTCATGTTACTTCCTATGGATGCTGCATGACCTGCTGAGTTTCTCCAGCACGTTTGTGTACTGCATAGTGATTCCCTGGCTGGGTAATCACCATTCGCAGGATCATGACTCAGCGCTTCTAGGTCAGAATCTTGCTACCATCAGTGTAGCAGTCACAGTCTAAATATGAGTGTCGACCATTCTGGACAGAGAAGAGAAGAAATTTCTTCACCCAGATGGTAGTGAATCTTTAGAATTCTCTACGCAAGAAAAAGTGGAATCTCAGCTGTTTCATAAATTCAAGACAAGGGAAACAGATGATCCCAACAAGTTTAATATAAGTAGTGATACAAGGTTAATGCAGGAAAGGATACTGATCTGAAAGATCAGTCAATGTGTTGTTGAATGGTGAGGTAGGCATGAGGGGGAGAATTGCCAACCCTTTTTTTTAATTTAAAAATTTTAAATTTAGACATAACAAGCCATTTCAGCCCATGAGTCTGTGCCACCCAATTTACACCCAATTAACCTACACGTCTGGTATGTTTTGAATGATGGGAGGAAACCGGAATCCCTGGGTAAAAACCCATGTAGACACAGGGAGATTGAACAAACTCCTTACAGACAGCATGGCATTCAAACCCCAGTCCCAATTGCTGGCACTCTAAAGGTATTGTGCTAGCCACTACACCATCCGTGCTGCGCCTCACTGGGTTCACTGTCTGTCACTTCAATTGCTGGCTCCGCTGGTTTTCTTGGACAAAAGCATGGCCTGGCTATTCAACTGAACCACATCCTAAGCGATGCTCACCCCTCCATCCAGTTTGCTAAGCTCCTCGCCATCACAGATGGCCAGCTGCAGGTGTCTAGGGATGATGCCTGCCTTCTTCTGGTCCCTGGCCATGTTCCCAGCCAGCTCGAGGATTTCAGCCGTCAGAAACTTGAACACAGCAGCCAGATAGACTGGGGCTCCGGTACCCACCTGGTCAGCAAAGTTCCCCTTTCTCAGGAACCTGTGAACACAAATTCAATTTGTGATGATCACATTGGCAGTGGCCAGGAAGGACATAGCAGTTACCTAGGAATCCGACTCCTGCCTGAGCATTACTCATTGGAACGTGGAAATGCAAAGCTGTTCCCCTGGAGAAAATCACAATACTTTCAAAAAAATTTGGCAACCATATTTAAAATTCATGGGAGCACAACTATAGGTAGATCGTCGAGTCTCGCCACCCTGCCTTACCTGCCTGCTCCTCAGCCATTTGGAGGGGACACATGGGAGGCCCAACTTGTCCCAACCAGGTAAAAGCAAAAAAAGTAAAACAGCCTGGTTTCTGACTGCCATGCCATGACAAACCCACAAAATCCTGACAGTTGTTTCACCCAATTGTTGTGAATATCTTTAGTGTCCTGTGTAATTGTGATTACTTAAACGTCTAATGTTGAATATGGGAGTTGGGAAGGAAGGGAGATAAAAAGAGCTTGAACTCTGCAGAAACTATATAAAATGGACAATTGTAAATTGTTGTCAATGCTGACCATGTTAAAATTGATACTGATAATGTTGATAACTGTTCGAGTTCAAGACTGGAAAATCATAAATAAAATATTTTAAAAAACACAGTCCACCGGGGAATGCAGTCTGGCCCAGGAAAAGCAAATCTTGGCCTTGGATCGTGCTTTTCCACTGGTTTTTCCCCCATCTGCACATTTCCACAACTTCACCAACTCCTTCAATGAGAATCTTTGTTCTAAATCTCCTACCAATTGGCTTCCATTTTTTTTTAACCCCTGCCTTGTTTCCTCTCCCCATGTGCATTATTTCACAATTTTCTGCATTTGCCATAATCTGCCCTAATCAGCAGAATATCCATCTTATGTCACAGCCCTTATATTATCACGAACACTGTTGAGGAACAGTGGAAGATTTTCAAAGAAATATTTTGTAATGCTCAACAAATATATATTCCGGTCAGGAAAAAGGGCAGCAAGAGAGGTAAAAATCAACCGTGGTTAACAAAGGAAATAAAGGAGAGTATAAAATTGAAGGCGCAGGTGTACAAAGCTGCAAAGAGCAGTGGGAAACTGGAAGATTGGGAAAACTTTAAGAGACAACAAGGGTTACAAAGCGGGTAATAAGAAATGGGAAAAAGGATTATGAAAGTAAATTGGGACAAAATATAAAAACAGAAAGCAAAGAATTTTATAAATATATAAAATGGAAGAGGGTGGCCAGAGTTAACATAGGACCCTTGGAGGATGAGAAAGGAAAACTGGTAGCAAAAATGAGGAAATGGCTGAGGCATTAAACAAATATTTTGTGTCAGTCTTCATGGTGGAAGATACGTCCAGCATGCCCAAGTGCGGAGTTAAGGATGCGAATGTTGGGGAGGGCCTTGATAAAATAGTTGTTACAAAGGAAGTAGTGATGGAGAAACTAAAGAGACTAAAGCCAGACAAATCACCTGGTCCTGATGATATGCATCCAAGGGCTCTGAAGGAAATGGCAGAAGTTATAGTTGATGCATTGGTGGTCATATACCAAAATTCCTTGGATTCTGGGCAGTCCCAGCAGACTGGAAGACAGCAAATGTCACACCACTTTTTAAGAAGGGATGTAGGCAGAAGACTGGAAATTATCGGCCAATTAGCTTGACATGTGTAGTTGGAAAAATGCTTGAAGCCGTCATTAAAGATGAAATAGTGAAACTTTTGCAACGTAAGGGTTCAATCAGGCAGACGCACCATGGTTTTAGAAAGGGAAGATTTTGATTGACAAACTTGTTAGGATTCTTTGAGGATATAATGGGTGTGGTGGATAGAGGGGAACAGGTTGATGTTGTATATTTGAATTTCCAGAAAGTGTTTGATAAGATGCCGCACAAGAGACTTCTCAGTCAGTTACAGGAAAGTGGAGTCTGGGGAAGTATATTGGCATGGGTTGAAAATTGGTTGTCTGACAGGAGGCAGAGAGTTGGGATAAATGGGAGTTTTTCAGGTTGGCAGAGAGTGGTAAGTGGGATGTCGCAGGGGTCAGTGTTAGGCCCACAACTCTTCATCATTTACATTGATGACTTGTAGGAGGGGACAAAATGTGGTGTAGCCAAGTTTGCGGATGACACCAAATTGAGTGGAAGAGCAAATTGTAATGAGGATTTGGAGAGTCTGCAGATGGATATAATTAAGCTGGATGAGTGGGCAAAGGTCTGGCAGATGGAGTACAATGTTAGTAAGTGTGAGGTTATCCACTTTGGCAAGAAAAATAAAAGAGCTGAATATTATTTAAAGGGTGAAAAACTACAGCATGCTGTGGTGCAGAGGGACTTGGGAGTGCTTGTGCATGAATCGCAAAAAGTTAGGTTGCAGGTGCAGCAGGTTATTAAGAAGGCAAATGGAATGTTGGCCTTCATCACTAGAGGAATTGAATTCAGGAGTAGGGAGGTAATGTTGCAACTGTATAAGGTACTGGTGAGACCGCACCTGGAGTACTGTGTCCAGTTCTGGTCTCCATATTTGAGGAAGGATATACTGGCTTTGGAGACGGTCCAGAGGAGGTTTACGAGGTTGATCCCTGGGATGAAGGGGTTGACTTATGATGAAAGATTAAATTGTCTAGGATTGTATTCGCTCGAGTTCAGAAGAATGAGAGGAGATCTTATAGAAACATATAGGATTATGAAGGGTATGGATAGGATAGATGTAGGAAGGTTTTTTGAGCTGGCCTGGGAAACTAAAATGAGAGGACACAGTCTCAAGATTCGGGGGAGTAGATTTAGGACAGAGATGAGGAAAAATAGTTTTTCGCAGAGAGTAGTGAATGTTTGGAATTCTCTAACCAGGGAAGTGGTTGAGGCTGCCTCATTAAACATATTTAAAATTCGGTTAGATAAATTTTTACATGATAGAGGAATTAGGGGATATGGGGAGAAGGCAGGTAGGTGGAGTTAGGTCATAAATTAGATCAGCCATGATCGTATTGAATGGCGGAGCAGGCTTGATGGGCCATTTTTGGCCTACTCCTGTTCCTACTTCCTATGTTCCTATGTTCCTATGTACCTAAATTATCAATATATACTTTTTTAACCTGCAAAAAAGGGCACTGCATTGAACCCTGTGAATTAGTAACAGCTTTCCAAATCAAAATAAAATTGCCATCAAGCATTGCACCTCCTGCAAAAGAGTCAATATTAGATTGAATTTGAACAGTTGGCTTTGTGGGACCTTTCTAAAAGCCTTCTTCCTCTATCTAAACTATGCCATATACATTTGTCTCATTGAAATTTCTATTACTTCCTCAAAAAATTGAAATAAGTTAGACAAACTCCTTTCCTTTAATCCATGCAGCCTTTCTAAATAATGGTTCATGCCGTCTCTTAGCATGGATTCCAGTGGTTTGCTAACCACTGAGGTTGAACTAACTGCCCTGTAATTACTTCATTTATGCCTTCCTTTTTAAGCTATCCAACCCTCAAGAACCACATCTGTACCCAGAGAAAATGGAAAAATTGTAGTCAGAGTGACTCCAATTTCCTCCTGCGCTTATTTTAACAGCCTGTAATATATATCTCATCCAAGCTTGATAATATTTCCGCTTTTAAGTAAACCAAATTTGACATTTAACTATTTATTTCAACCAAAGTATTGACTTTTTTCCCCCTCTTTTACAAAGACGTTTGCAAATCATTCATAGCATCAGTCTCCATAAACCTATATAAACCTATTCAACAATCTAAACCTTCCCTACCTCACACCCATCACCCTCTAATATCTTGTGCATTGATGTGCCTGCCTAAAAGTCTTTTATATGTCCTTATTATACCTTAATGTCTATGTAAAAAAAGTTATCCTTGACCTTCCCTAAAGTTTCCACCCCTCACTTATACAGGGAAAAATGTGATGGCTGTCAGCCTTATCTATGCCCTCATAACCTTGTTGTCCTCTATTCTTTCATCCTTCATTCAAAGAGAAAAGCCCAAGCTCGATTTACCTTGCCTCATAAGAAGTTTTCCAATCCAGGCAACATCCAGGTAAATCTCCTCTGCAGCTTCTCCAAAACTTCCATATCATTCTTGTATTGAGGCCACCAGAACCGAACAGTATTCCAAGTGTGTTTTAGCTGGACTTTTATAAGGCTACAACATTGCCTCGTGGCTTTTGAACTCAATACCCTGACTAATGAAGGTCAGCATGCCATAAGCCTTCGTAACAACCCTAACAACTTGGGTGGCAAACTTAAGAGATCTATGGATTTGGACCCCAAGTTCCCTCTTTCCTTCCACATTGACAAGAATCATGAAATTAACAATGTATTTTGTCTTCAAGTTTGACCTTCTGAAATGCATCACCACACTTATCCGGATTAAACTTCATCTCCCACTTTTCTGCTGAGTTCTGTATCTTGATTTAACCAACAATAACCTTCTACACGATCCACAACAAATCTAACCTTCATGTTGTGACAGTGTATATAGATAAGTTTTTGGGAGATAAATTGGAAAAGGTTTGTTAGAGGAGGTCATATACTGTAACAATATTAATATTTGGGGAGAATTTATAAGATTTAGAGTAGATCACATACATATACACATTTTAAAACAGATCTTATTTGAAAGACTGAATAAATATTGAAGATTTCTGGAGAATGTAAGCACAAGTAGGTGTTAATTGAACTGATGTCATAAAATGAATGACCATTGTTTGGAACTGGAGACACAATGGCTAGTGGAAGCTCTTTTCGAATTTCAGATTGGCATCATTCTTCCAACACCATGGTTCTTGCTTGTATTTATTTTCTCTGGGTGACCTTTCAGACATGCTGCCAGACCTTCCTGATTCTATTGACCTGCTATCTGAAAGATTGAGGAATTGAGGTTCATAAGGAATTCACATCGAAGAGGAGTCGAGGCCAGAATAGATCAGCTGTGATCACATTTAATGGTGGGGCGTACTTAATGGTCTGGTGACCCACTCCTGCTCCTATTTTCTGGTATTCTTAGGCTCCAAGGATTGGACAAAAGTGGACAAAAGTGATGGAGAGACTCAGCAGGTCACACAGCACCGATAGGCAGTAAAAAGCAGTCAGCGTTTCAGGCCTGATTGCCTTTTACTTCCTAAGGATTCTGCATGACATCACATTTGTGTGCTGCAGACTCCAGCATCCTCAGGTCTTGTTGAACCTTGTGATCCGAAATTCCTGAATCTACCCACATTATTGGACACCCCATGATGCAGGCTGCTGGAAATAGGCTCGTAAGAACCAGATATCAGGACCGGGAATCATGACAGTTGTAAAGGCAAGCAGAACACCTGAATGGTGTCAGATGTTAATAGCTTTGTAATTGTATCAGATGTTCAGAATCATGAGCTCAGGTTCATCACTGGAATGAACAGGAGGCCACATACTGCAGGAGGCAATACACAGACTTGCTTCTCTTTCTTGTATTTGTATGGGTGCTGGGCTAGTGGTGCCCCTCCGTTTGCCTTTATAGCTAAAAAATATGTTAACAAGGCTTGCACTGTTATGTACAATAAAGGAATCTGTTGTTTGCAGCTATGGATTCAAAATTGCCAAGTGAGAGAGAAATGAAGAATGGAACTGTTCCAATCGAGCATCATATATTTTTGAGGGAGGTGTAGTCCATAGTGGTTTTCTGTTGTACAAGGTGGTTTGGCAAGCATGCACCTTCACAGAGCCTGCAAATGACCTTATTAGTTACAGTGCAGACTAGATAAATAACTACAGTATTGTGAAATTTTGCCCCAAACAGCACATATAACTTTGCAAATTTGCTATGTTGTTTATTGATTTTAAAGCATGATTTTTCATAATACTTACATAATGTATGAGTGCAACATGACTGATTGCACTCAGAGACTTGTGAGGAGTACAAACGCGCTTTTAATAGCTTACAATCAAAGGCCGGTAGATACAATAGTCCTCAGGTGAATATGAGGTAAAGGCCAGAAAACCAGGGTTTATATTGGGGTAGATGAGGGTGGAGCCATGTGAGGAGCCAACCATATGAACTACACACAGACAGTGAATTCAAGTACACTGCATTCACCCCCTCCTTCAGAAGAGAACCTGCAGGTGAAAAACAGAGATAATTCATTAAAAAAAACTAATAGTTTACAAATATTTACAAGTTGAGTTTATCAGGAAATCTAGTTATTCTGGTTGAGTGCATCAGTACTGGAGGACTTTGGACTTCCTGAACTTCCTGGACCCCCTGTGGTGCAGGGTTACTGGGTATTGAGGGCTCCAGCTCTGGTCGCGGAGTGGATTGATCTACATCCCGAGCTGTGTCGTCCAGAACCTTGGGTGGGGTACTTGGTAGTTCCTGGCTTGTTTGAGGCGTTGGATCCTTAATTCCGTCCGGTGGGTGCCAGATATCTGATCGAGATGGTGTCCTCTCTGCCATCAGGCTATGCCTCATAGGCATACGTTGGGTTGGTGTGCAGCAGGTGCAACCCTCTTGATCAGGGTCTGTCTTGCTCCTCCT